>NW_006408861.1:2499020-2515317 GCF_000296735.1 Chrysochloris asiatica | reverse complement strand
GCGGGTTTCTGGGATATACCTTTTGGTTGGTTGATGATGCATGGAGGGGATTGGAACCATGGTAACGAGATGACATACGATGGAATGAATGTAAAACTAAAGTTCCTCCATGTAAACTATCATGTAATTCACAATAAAACTTAAAAAAAAAAAACAGTAAAGGGAGCCCCGGAGGCACAGTGAGGTAGTGCTCCGCTGCTAACAGAAAGATCCACAGTTTGAACCCACCAGCCGCTCCTTGGGAGAAAGCTGTGGCAATGTGTCCCTGTAAAGATGCCTAAGAAACCCTCAGGAAAAAGAAAAAAAGAAAGAAACTGTTATGATATCTTAAAATATTGAGTGTTCTGAAGCCCTCTAGCACAATAATTAAGAACTTGGCGCCTAACCTTATGGTTGACAATTCAAACCTACCAAATTCCTCAGCAGAAAAGATACCTGGCAGTCTGCTTCTGCAAGAATTACAATCTATAAAACTAAATGAGTTAGTTCTACTTTGTCACCTAGAATTGAATTGTTATGAATTGAAAATTGACTCACCAGCAACTGAAATCATCAACAACAGGAACAAAGTACTTGATATTCTTTTTAGCTCTCTGTAGTACAAGTACTACCAAGTATCACTTGCCATCAAGTTGAATCTGACTCATGGTGACTTCATTTATGTCAGGTTCTCACTGATTGATTTTTTGGAAGTAGATCACCAGGATATTATTCTGAGGCACATTAACCATTTGCACTATTCAGGGACTCTGTAACACATATTAATACCTTTCTTTTACATATTAGGAATTTAGGCTTATTTTGCTTGTTGTTAGGTACCATTGAGTCAGTTATGACTCATCAAGGGTCTATGTACAATAGAATGAAACATTACCAGACCCTGTGCCATCCTCACAATTTGCAACGCAATTTTGAAGTCACAGAATCAATCAATGCAAATTTTTTTAAAAAAAGAAAAAAAAGGTGATTTGCATTTTACAAATATATGCAATAAAACATAAATATGAATGAAATAGAATTGAAAACATATAAATAAATCCATACACCTCTAGAAAATTAACTTTGGACAAGGGCTGCCAAGACCATTTCATGGGGAATAATTGGTCTCCAACAAATGGTGGTAGGAAACTAGATATCCAAATGTAGAAGAATAAAGTTAGACTGCATTCTTTACACCTGATAGCATAATTGACTCAAAATGTATCATTGATCTAAATGTAAAAAGTTAAACTGTACTCATATTAAAAGAAATATGAGTAAATTTTTGGGACCTTTGGTTAAACAATGATTTCTCAGATATGAAACCAAAAGCTTATAGAACAAAATTAAAAACAGATGTATTTCATCAAAATACAAAATTCTTATGCGTCAAAAGACATTATTAATAAAATGAAAAACAATATAGAGAATGGGGAAAACTTGGCAAATTATATATGTAATAAGGTCTAGTATCTAGAATAAGGGAGTTCTGGTGCAGCACTGTGGATTAATACACTAGATTGTAAAGTCTTTTGAACTGCAAGGCCTTTAGTTCAAGCTCACCAGACGTCCCTTGGTAACCCTATAAGGGTCACTGTAGGTCAGAAGCCATTGGTGGCACTCAACAACAACAATTTAGAGAATGAGATCTGGTGTGACACTATAGGACTGCTAAATACAATATTTGTGGTTCAAACCCACCAGATGCTCATCAAAAACCCTATATAGTTTCCCTAAGAGTGGTAACTTACTCAATGGCACTTCACAACAACAAAAACGTCTAGAATATAGACTTAGTCTCATGGACTTTGGAAATGTTCATAGTGGTTACAAATTGGGCTGTGAACCGCAAGGTCAGCAGTTCGAAACTACCAGCTGTTCCGCCAGATAAAGATGAGGCTTTCTGCTCCCATAAAGATTTACAGCTTCAGAAACCCTGTACAAGGTTGCTATGAGTCAGAACCAACTCCACGGTAGTTAACAACAACAATCAAAGAAATGGATTGACACAGTGGCTGCAATAATGAGTTCAAATATAACAAATGTGTGTGGTGCTGGCCGAGGAAGTTTTGTGTTACGTTTGTGTGAATGGTGCAGGCCTGGGAAGGTTTTAGTTCTGTTATGCATAGGGTCACAATAAAGAAGAACTATCTCAATAGCCCCTAATAACATCAACAACATCTAGAATATGTTAAGGATCCCTGGTTGTGCTATGGTTAAGTACTCCGCTGCTAATTGAAAGTTTCATGGTTCAAACCCTCCCACTTCTTTTCCTTACTAATCATCCACAAAGATAATAGCCTAGAAAACTCTATGATGTAATTCTACTCTATCACTTGGGGTCACTATGAGATGAAACAGAGTTGCTAGTACCTAACCACCACAACAAAATCTAGAATATGTTAAGAAATCTTAAAATTCAACAACAAAAAAATTAAAAACAATAAATAAAAATATGATCAAAGTGCAAGAATAAACTTTATTATAAAGATGATATGCAAATAACTTAAAGAATATTAAAATCTGCTCAACACCATAAGTCATTAGAATGGAAATCAAAACCACAATAAGACACCATGTAATACCCGCTAGGATAACTATACTACCAAACAAATGTAATAACAAGCTTTGACAAGGATGTAGAGAAATTGAAACTTCCATACATTGCTAGTGGTGTTGTAATTGGTACAGCTACTTAAGCACTTCATCAAAATGTTGAATACAGAGTTAGACAGCAATTACAATTTCAGTTACACAAGAGAATGGAAAGCATATGTCCACTAAAAATGTGTCATGCAAATTCAGAAAGGAATTATTCATAATAGCCAAAGAGTTAAAACTGCTCAAACATCCATCAAGTGTTAAATGAATAAATAAAATGTGATATATCCATAGGATAAAATGTCATTCTCAATAAGAAGGGATTAATAACTGAGAGATAACACATTATGGATACAACTTGAAAATATTATGTTAAGTAAAGGAAGCTATTCACAAAAAAGCCACTGTAAAGTGGTGTGTGGAAGTGTCATCATTGTTTGATTTCTTCATCTAAATTCATAAAGGGAAAGAATCAAGTTCATCAGCCCAAAGTTAATTGCTATGAAGCAGAGCTCAGATCTCCTCTCTCCAACATTTTTACCAATACTGACACCAACCATCCCTCCCACTGCATTCTCTACTTCTTTGCTGGGTCAAATAATACATTGCAATGATCACACACAACTCACAGACAATACTCATAGTTATAGGGTTGTTAAGGAAGTTGTTGTTGTTGTTAAGTGCCGTTGAGTTGATTCCAACCCATAGCGATCCTGTCTAGGGTTTCCAAGAAGAAGCTGGTGACCTTGAACCGCTGACCTTGCAGTTCAAACGGCTTTGCAGTCTGGTGCATTAACCCATAGCGCCACACACAGGCAACAATTCTGGATCCTAAAAAGTCAGGGTATCATTCTTGGTAAGGACATTCTTGGCAAGGAGTCCTGGTGTGGTGCTGTGTTGTTGTTGTTAGGTGTCAATGAGTTCGTACCGACTCATAGTGACCCTACGTATAACAGAACGAAACACTGCCTGGTCCTTGGCCAACCTCACAATTGTTGCCACACTTGAGCCCATTTATGCTGCCACTTTGCTAAGCCATCTCTCTGGGAGTCTTCCTCTTTTTCTCTGACCCTCTGCCTTACCAAATATGATATCCTTCTCTAGCAACTGGTCCCTCCTGACAATATGTCCTAAGTATGAAAGGTGAAGTTTGGCCATCCTGGCCTCCAAGGACCACAACTGGCTGCATTTCACCCAAAACAGATCTTTTTGTTCTTTTGGCAGCCCATGACACTTTCAATATTCTCCTACAAACCATAATTCAAAAGCATCAATTCTTCCACAGTCTTCTTTATTCAATGTCCAGCTTTTGCATGTGTATCTGGTTATTGAAAATGCCATGGCTTGGGCCAGGCACACCTTAGTCCTCAAGCTGACATCTTTGCTCTTTAACACTTTAAAAAGATCTTGTGCAGCAGATTTGCTTAATGCAACATGATGTTTGATTTCTTGACTGCTGCTCCCATGAGTGTTGGTAGTTGATCCAAGAAGAATAAAGTCCTTGACAACTTCAATCTTTTCTCTAATTGATAAGAATGTTGTTGATTGGTCCAGTGCTGAGGATATTTGTTTTCTTGTCATGGAGATTCAATCCATACCAAAGTCTGTGGTCTTTGATCTTCATCAGTAAATGTTTTAAGTCCTCTTCATTTTCAGCAAGCAAGGTTGTATCATCTGCATATCACAGGTTATTAATCAGTCTTCCTCCAATCCTGCTGCCATGTTTTTCTCCATATAGCCCAGCTTCTCAGATTGTTTGCTCAGCATACATGTTGAATAAGTATGGTGAAAGAATACAACTCTGTCGCACACCTTCCTTAATTTTAATCCATTCAGTGTTCCCATGTCCTGTTTGAACAATTGCCTCTTGGTCCATGTACAGATTTCCTCATGAGCACAATTAAGTGTTCCGGAATACTCATACTTCGCAACGTTGTCCATAGCTTGTCATGATCCATAAGTGTTTCTCTTATATTCAATCAAAAGTCTTTGCATAATCAATACAACACAGGTAAACATCTTTCTGATATTCTCTGCTTTTAGCCGAGATCCATTGGACATCAGCAACAATATCCCTTGTTCCACATCCTCTTCTGAATCTGGCTTGAACCTCTGGAAGTTCTCTATCAATCAACCATTTCTGTATTACGTTTAGTAAAACTTTACTCATGGAATATCAAAGAGAGTGTCCCATGATTTCTGCATTCTATTGGGTCACCTCTCTTTGGAATGGGCTCAAATACAGATCTCTTCCATTCAGTTGGCCAGATAGTTGTCTTCCAAATTTCTTGGCAGAGATGAGTGAGTGCCTCATGTGCTTCCTTACTTTCTTGAAAGATTTCCATTTTTATTCCATCAATTCCTGGTGCTTTGTTCTTTGCCAATTCCTTCAATGCACCTTGGACTTCCTCCTTCAGTATCATTGGTTTTTGCTCATATGCTACCTGGCATAGTTAACCATGTGGTCATCATATTCAAAATGCACAATACCAGTCCATTTCAGCTCACTAATGCCTAAGATATTGATGTTTATGCATTCCATTTCATTTGTGACTATTTCCAATTTTCTTAGATTCATACTTCGTACATACCATGTTCTGATTATCAATGGATGTTTACAGCTGTTTCTCTTCATTTTGAGTTGTGCCCAATCAGCAAAAGAAGGTTCTGAGGGTTTTACTCCCACAGGTTTTAATTCCATTCATATCTTCACAGTCAACTCTCCTTTGAGCAGGCAGCTTTTCCCCAGTTGCATTTTCAGTGCCTTCCAACCTGAGGGACTCATTTGCTCGCACTATATCTAACAATGTTTCTATTATATTCATAAGGTTTTCAGTGACTAAACATTTGGAAATAGTTTGTCACTGCTTCTTCCTACTCTGTCTTTGTCTTGAAGTTCATCTGAAACCTGTCCACCATGGATGACTCTGATGGAATTTAAATACCTGTGGCATAGCTTCCAGAATCATAGACACTCACAAGCTATCACAGTACTACAAACTGTCAGACAAGTAGTGCTGTGGGTTAATGCAAACTCTGTTTGAACCACAAGGTTGACAGTTTAAACTTACCAGCTTCTTCTTGGAAACCCAATACAGGGTCTCTAAGAGCCAGAATTGACTTTATGGCACACAATTACCACCATATGTAATTTATCTAAATTTATCAGATAGTAAATAAATTCAATTTATTTTCTTTAAGTGATCATTCTTTGAGAATTGAGTGAGTGGTAATTGGGAATTGTAATAAGAACATTTCAAGAAAAGAAACAGCTCTGAATTGTCAAAGAATAGAAAGAAGGCCTACGGGAGGAACAGAGTGAGCTAGAATTAGATAGGAAGGAAATCTTAGATGACACTTATTTGGAAGAGTGTCTATCAAGGTAAGCTAGGTTTATGTTCTACAGAATACCTAGCTTAATGTTCTTTCTACTCTTTATACCTTCATTAAGAGGTAGTGATCTTTATAATATCTAACAAATATATTCTATTTTAAAGGATACAAATACAGAGGTATTGATTTATTAACTTCCATTCTCTTGCTGAATTTCCTGTTTGACAACCATGAACTTGGGAGGATTCTAGCTAAAAATGCATCAAGCCTATGTGGAAAATTTATGTGGAAATTAACCCTATCTTGTTATATTATCATAGTCTCGTTAAAATAAGTGTGGAAACCAATCAAATATAAAAGACATATGAATGGAGATGAAAGGAAATATTGAGTTGTATATTTCTTCAAGAAAATAAGAAATGATGAGAGATTTTGAAAGTAACGCAAAAAGTTTTTGTGTCCTAGTTGTTACCAGACCATCAGCTTAATGTTAATCCTTAAAAAATTAACTATGCTGTTGTTGTTGTTTTTAAGTGCTGTCAAGTCGATTCTGACCCATAGCGACCTGTACAGGGTTTCTGAGGTTGTAAATATTTACAGGACCAGAAAGCCTCATCTTTCTCCAGCAGAACAGCTGGTAGTTTCAAACTGCTGACCTTAAGGTTCGCAGCCTTCAATAATTTGCTATAGAGTTTGCATATTTATATAATAAATACACTTTTTCAGCAAATAAATAAATAAATAAAATTCAATTTACTGTCTGGGCAAATTTAGGTAAATTACTCAACCATTCTGTGCTTCAGCTCCATTATTTTTTATGGTGTGGTGATGTGGGTCAATACACTGGACTGCAAGGTTGATTTGAACTGCAAAGTTGTGGTTTAAGCTCACCAGCTGCTTCTTGAAAACCCTATACAGGGTTACTATGAGTCAAAATTGACTCAATGGCACTTACCAACAACAGCAATAAATTAAACTTTATTTTCTCATAAAACTATTACAAAAAAGGTACATTAAAAAGCATTAATTCATATGCAAAATATCACGTTATATTTTTGTATATAAACTTAGAAATAAAAGCAGCATTTAAAACAAAATTTGTGAAGCGGGACTTGATGGCGGCTAGGGTGAAGGTGTAGTGAAGGTCGCCGCCAGCAATAACTCAGAATTCCAGGCAAAAAAAAAGCAAGACAGAGCTTCAAGACTCGGACCCACAGACATAGGAATAATTTAAAGGCTTATAGCCTGTGGGATTTGGAGCTGAGGCGGGAAATCACGTACTTTTGAATCTGCCAGCCAGATGTGGAGGCCTGAGCCCACATCCTGCACGAGTCCAAGCGGTGGGATGAAATTGGGGACGCAGAGAGGGCTGCAGAGACGCCACAGAAACACACCGCAGGAACCTTGGAAAGTATACTTTGCTGATTTTGTGTGGTTCCGATTTTATTTTTTTCTTTGGTGTTGGGTAATAGGTGCACTCATGGTTTGTCCACCTACAGTAGGGTGAATAGAATTGGGGGCTTAGCCAAATGGCCAAGACCCACAATCATCACTGGTGGTTTCCTCTGCCAGGAACTCACACACTCAGCCCAAGCTGAGACGTGGATTTGTTTGGCCTTTTTACACTGGGTTGAGAGGGGTCCTGGCGTAGCATATATTGCTCAAGTACAAATGCACTTAGTGAGACATTGAATAATCATCTTTAGTATCTCTTTCTAGTCTAGCAGTTCATGATTTTATAATTAAATAGGTAGTTCTGAATTCAAATCTGAGCTCAATCATACTTGCTGTTTGACCTTGGGCAAACTACTTCCAAACTTCAAACCTCTGGGGGGAAAAATATCCCAGAGATGTCAATAACTATCTCTTGGTGGTGGTGGTTATGTGCTGTGGAGTCGATTATGACTCATAGTGATTTCTGAGACTGTAAATCTTTATGGAAGCATAAAGCCTCATCTTTCTTCCAATGAGCAGCTGGTAATTTCAAACTACTAATCATGAAATTAACAGTTTGATTCACAATCAGTATGTTACCAGCACTCTTTATCTCTTTGGAGTGGAGTGAAAACTAAATGAAACACCTGGAAGTAGTTAGGTACAGTTAATGGTTGTTGATAAGAACTTACACAAATGTTAGTGTTTTTGTTTAATCACAATCTATTGAGCTTCTTTCTCTCTAAAATAGCTTTCCTTTGCCCAATATTTTCATTCCTATAATGCTGACCATAATTTTTTTTCTTAGCATGTCTACTGGTGGTCCTTTTTCATTAATACATGTAATAATACAGAGATTCACAATAATTTTACTGATTATTGAACTCTTAAAAGTCATCTGTATAATTAATATTTTTCATAGTCTGTAAATAAAATACAGACCAATTTTCATGCCATTCAAAGATTTGTATCACCAACCAAAAAACCCTTTTGTTATAATTTATCATTTCATTTCCTAAGCACTGCATACTTTGGCTATTTCTCAAAAGATCATTTGGTAGACTCTTGATTTGACTCATAATATTTCCTCAACTTTCTTCTTCCAACTCCTCTCATTATGAAACTCAATATAATATATAAGAAATAGCTAAAAACCAAAGTTAATAAGATTGTTTTCTATACATTCATAGTATTCTTTTGCATTATACTTAGCACTTGATCATTTAACTTTCTAATACACTTAATGGGTTTTCTTCTTTCTAGACTACAAACTCCATATAGTATCTAGCATATTGCCTGTTATAGTAAGTCTCAATAAATATATGTTCAATGAAATTACAGAAAGAAGCTTGGAGATAAGTTAAGATAAACTAAATATAAGTGAACAAAGGTATCTTTATACATGAATTGAGATGAGTGGAGAAAGGAATGTTTGCCATAATTTTATAATGTAGAGAACAGGAAGATGAAAAGGAAAACTGTGTGTGATTGTATGAATATTGGAATGAGGATGTGCTGTAAATCTTAACATCTATGATCTAAGTTTATAATTCTATTTGTGCCTGGGCTATCATTTCTATGCTAATGAAGCAGGATTAGCATAGGCTCACTCTTTTGAGATATAAAAGAGATTTTTTAAATGAGCAGATCAGAGATAGGACAAAAAGTATGCCAAACCACATGATTATTTCTCAGAAGCAGAAGCTCAGAAGAAACAAAGATTTTTCATCCAGAGGTAGCATAGAGATAAAGTTTTTGCCTAGAGCCAGCATCCTGAATTTGAATTTCTAGCCTCCTAAACTGTCAGAAATAAATTTGCTTATTAAAACCACCCATTTATGGCATTACTTTTATAGTAGCACAAGATAACTAAAAGAGAGGACAACTGGAGATACACAATTAGTCATGTACATCGTTGGACTCCTGGTGTGGCACTGTAGGATAAGCACTCGACTGTAAACTACAAGGCCAGAAGTTCAAACCCACCTCTTCAGAAAATCTATACAGTTTCCATGAGTCGGAATCAACTCAACAGCATTTAACAACAATAACAACACTGTTCAGCATTAAGTACCTTAAAAGGAAGATTAGAGTAGAGGACTGTAAGAACATAAGAATTAAATCTTATGGGTAAACACAATCTTTCTTCCTATAAAGTTTAGCACTGCACATTTTTGTTCTTCATTTTTCTGGAGGAGATAATAATTCTGACGATACTGATGGGCAGTAATGAATGCTAACCTTGCCATACACTTTGATGCTGACTGAGTCATAACCTTAACATCTCCTTTGGCAAATATTTTGAGTCAATGATCTTGATCTATTAAGATTCTCAAGCCCTGTGTAATGGATGATTTATGTGAGAGAAAGTATTTATAATCTGGGTGTAGATGCTAAGGGTTTGATTAGAAATATACATTCCTAATGACCTCCCACTAGATTCACATCTCACAGGCAGTAACTCTTGGGAAAAGAAACAATTAACGTTTTCCCTGTGCCCCATTGGCTCTCAGGTGTATAGTATTCACAAATAAATGTAATTTATTGCTCTCAGTTTATTATGAATTGCAAACACAGTTGTGAAATATATTGTTAGAACTCCATTGAGTTTTATACTCAGCAGTATCAACACAAACACACCAATGAACTCGAACCTGGTGGTGGTTTTAAAAGTAAAGTGAAGTATCTTGTCTTTAAGAGACTGAGAATTATTCTAGAGAGACATGGATAAATGCATCCAGGAAGAGAAAATGTGGGAGCTCAACAACCAGCAGGAGGAACTAGTGGGAACTGGTACCATCTAGAACTACTGAGAGTTAGTAATAAAATTGTGCCTGTTAGGAGGATTTACAAGAATTTTTGGTTGCTATTCTTAAAAGTAAACTCCTAATGTGCTGCCGTAGAATAAACACTGGACTGTGAACCAGAAGTTCAGTAGTTCAAACCTACCAGATGATCCTCGGAAACCCTTATATTGTGTCTATGAGTTGGAGTCCATTTGGTGGTACTTAACAACAACAACATTCTAAAAAGCACCAATAGGAGCTTAGCTTGGAAAGGGAAAGAGGAAGGAATTAATGCTGGAAAGTCTTCCGAAATTATTACCCAAGTCACATTTTCTGTTTTACACTCACTCATTAATAGATTATATGGGAAATCCATAATTTTTTTTCCCGTTGACTCCCCAAAGATGATTGCTTATAAATGAATTCTATCCATTTTTTCCCAGAATTAATATTGAGTCTGTGACTAAGACATCAGTATAAAATCAGTCAGAAAATAATTTTCAAATATTAACTTTGTATGTCAATAAGTGACCCACATGGTTTCAATACATAGTCAAAGAATGTCACTTCTACACCTGTGATTTTATATAATGGGTAAAAATAAATATCTTTTAGGAACATTGGAAAATTATTATAGCATTATCTCATAATTTCTAGAATTGTGAAGAAAAATTATGCAAAGGAATAAATATGCACATGATGTATTCAGAACTGATTATTCTATCAAGACAAGTATTATATTGTCTTGTGGGCAGAAATTATGTTTAGCATCTCTCCTGTGCCCCCATATTCCTTAATAGACTCCTCAGCACTTAGAAGCTAGCAGGGATTTAACTTCATAGATTTTTGATCTATAAAAGTTGTTTTAGAGATGCTTTTTTTTTTTACAGATGCACTTATTTTTATGTGTATTAGTGGTGGTGGTGGTGTGCCATTGAGTCAGATCTGATTCATAGTGACCCTGTACAGTCTTTCTGAGGCTGTAAATCTTTATGGGAGCATAAAGCTTCATCTTTCTCCCACAGAGCAACTGGTAGATTTGAACTGCTGATCTTGTGGTTAGCAGCCCAGCTCATAATCTGCTATGTTGCCAGGGCTTCTAATGCTTATAAGTAAACAAGGGAAAATAGAAAACGTTCTAGGAAGATCAAAGGATATGGTCCATTCTATGCATTGTGTGGGGTCCTAGTGTGGTGCTGTGGGTTAAAGTGCTAGACTGCAAAGTCGGTTTGAACCATAAGGTCAGTGGTACAAGCTCACCAGTTGCTCCTTGGAATCCCTATACAGGGTTGCTATGGGTCTAAATCAACTCAATGGCACTTAACAACAACAACATGCATCATGTAGATAAGTCATACTAAACAGAGTGCCAAATCCCATGCATATAAAATTCTTATCTCCCTACATGAAAATCTTTAAAGATAAAAATAATGATTAGAATTAATGTAGAGTATTATGGATGACTTCTTGGTCTTCCTCAAATTGGCACAGCCCTCCATCTGACACTATGAACACAGTCCTATCCTTGATAACTTTCTTCCAAATAATCAGGTAATCAGGTGCTGACAATAATATCACTACTTGTATATATATTGTTTATTGTTGCCTATGGACTCTGAATCATGTTGAATCTTCATCAAGAATTATAAATATTTTCTAATGTAAAATAGTCTTTTCTCAAGGATTTTATTTAGAGCAACTTTCACAAATTTATTTCACATACTTCAGTTTAAGTGTTTCAACAATGGCACAATAGCATAGTAAAACACAGAAGACACTTTTCCTTGGTTCATGGATCTCAATGATGATGACTCCAGGCACATGAATACTGCAAGTCCATAGAAAGCAGTAACCACTGAGATGTGGGAGCTGCATGTGCTCAGCTGAGCAGATTTTCAGGATGTTGGCAATAAGGAATACATAGGAACCAACACAAGAATGCTAAATGCACTGACGCACAAAACTACCACATTATTGATATAAGTGATAGAGTAGGAGAGTTCCAGTAGTGGAAAATGATCACAGAAGTAACGGCTGATTATTTTAGCTCTCAGAAAACTGCTCTTAGCATGAAAGCTGTGCAAACTGTGGCACCAATCAAGCCCATTATATACACCCCAACTATCAATAAGCAGAAGACCTGATAAGACATGATGATATTGTAAAGCAATGATGACATTGTAAAGCCAACATACGACATTCTGAGTAATAAAAATAAGGGTAAATTAGAAGTAAATCATGTATTCAGGAGATAGAGTTCTTCTTCATCACAAAGTTCCCCAGCATTTTTAGGTTAAGGACAGTGAAATGGCAGAGATCAATGAAGGACAAACTACTGAGAAAATGGTATGACAAAATGAGGTTGTGTAATTGAGAGCTGATTTCAATTTATTTGTTCGTGTCCAGGTTCCCCATCACTGAGATCACATAAATTCATGGGAAGAAAAGACAGAAAGACAGCTGGAGCTCTGGCTTGTTTTTTAACACAGATCATATTAACTCAGTTAATGTTGAGTGATTTCCTGCTGCTATTTTCCTCTGAGAACTTTGTGGAGGAATAGAGGGGGAAAATTGAAGTAGGTGTTTATTTACACAGTGTGAAGCAGATGCAATTCTTATACTGCAGCTATCTCCAGCTCTAAGTTGGAAGTGTTATGGATCAAACAAAAAACATATGGGATTATATCTGTTTTTGTTTCTGTGCATTTAGAGTGGGTCTTAGCAATGACCAGTCCCTGGACATTCAAAACTGTTATGAAAGCTTAGACTATTGAGTGTTCTGAAGCCCTTTGGCACAATAGTTAAGCAGTTAGCAACTAACTTTAAGGTTAATAACTCAAACCTATCAAGTGCCTCAGCAGAAAAAATACCTGGCAATCTGCTTCTGCATGGATTACATTCTAGAAAACTCTATGAGTTAGTTCCACTCTGTCACCTGGAATTACTCTGAACTGAAAATTGACTCAATAGTAACTGACATCAACAACAAGAACAAAGCACTTGGTATTCTTCAACTGCAATCATTAAATTATCTACAGAAAAAATTCTACCATGCATCACTTGTTATCAAATTGAATTTGACTCACAGTGACCATGTAGGTGTCAGAGTAATATTGTGCTCCACAGGGTACTCAGTGATGTATTTTTTGGAAGTAGATCACCAAGGTATTATTCTGAGGCACGTTAGTCATTTGCACTATTCATGGACTCTAGAACAAATACTAACATCTTATTTTACATAGTAGGTAGCTAAATTGTGTTGTTGTTACTTTTCTTGTTTTGTGCCACTGAGTCATTTCTGAGTCATAAAGATTCTGTGTACCATAGAATGAAATATTGCCAGATTCTGTGCCATCCTCACAATCTTTGCAATGCTTCAATAAATTGTTGAAGTCACTGAATCAATCCAATGCAAACTTTAAAGAAACAGAAAAATGTTGGAGGACTGACAACCCTCTCATTTCAAATTTTACTACAAAGGTACCTTATCAAAAGTGTAATATGAGAGGGAGGACTTCTGGCACTTCCCGGACCAGGCAGCTCAGGTAGGGCTCCAGGGAAAAGGGGCGGAATCGCACATAGGAAACCTCTGTCTAGCAGACAGACAGCCTTTAAGCAAACATAAGATCTTCTATTTCAACATTCTGAAATCATTTTTTGAAAGATCAAATTGCTGATGAATTACAGGCATTTTGAGCTTTTGCCTGCCTGCACGTGGCTCCCCTCCCCGCGCCCTTGCAGCGAGTGCCTAGGACCCCTGCGGACCTTGGAGTGTAGGCCTAGAGCAACCCCATTTAGAAGGCTGCATTTCCAGAGAAAAGGAAGCATAAAATGGCAAAGTTGAAGAAGTAGAGAGGGATATTGGTGTGGATATCAGGAAATTCGGGGTACCCACGGTACAGAAAGACAGAGAGAGGCATTTTTTACATCATCAGATACACACCCACTGAGGCCAAGGCCTGCCCCAAGGCCCAACCCGCCCACAGCCTGGTCACAAAGGCCCAGGCCCAACAAGGTCCAAATTGCCTACCTGCTGCGAGGCCCAGGTGACCCACAGCCCAGTCGCCGCTGAGGTCCAGGGCCCTCAAGGCCCAACCCACCGCTTAGACAGGTCACTGAGGACCAGGGCCCCTCAGGCCCAACCCGCCACGTAGCACAGTAGCCGAGGGCCAATGCCCATGAGACCCAACCTGCCCTCAGCCCGGTCCCCGAGATACAGGCCCCCCAAGGCCCAATCCGCCCAACCTGGACACCAAGGGCCAAGCCGCCCGATGCCCAGCTGCTGATACCCAGGACCCCTGAGGCCCAAACCTACCGCCCGAGGCCCAAACTGCCTGCCCTAGGCTCAACCCACCCACCCGAGGCTCAAACAGCCCACCGCCCAGACCCAGGCCCAATTGAGACCCAAGAGAGTTACTCTGAGTTAAGCAATAAGAAGAGGGAAAGACAAGAACACATCCTGATCACATCTTCCGGGAGGTAATCAAAAAACATAAAAAATTACCAAAATATATACTTAATTAACTATTAGGGCCACAGATAAACATTAAACATGTCCAAGAAGCAAAAGCAGATGACCATTTCGGCACATGTCCAGAAAAAAAGATAAAATATCTGAGACAAATGAACCAGAAGTACACCTTCTCTCCATGCTGGAAGGAGGGCAGGATTTGGAGATACCTGAGAAAGAATTCAGAAAAATGATTCTAAAATGTTTCAAAATATTTTACAATGGAGTTGAGAAAAATAAAGAAGAAGTCAGAAAAGCGATACAGGAACAATCAAACACAATAGATACAGCATTGGTATCAATCCAAAACCTACAGAAAGAGGTCCAAAGAATCAACAACAAAATGGCAGAAATAGAAAACTCTCTGAAAGGGCAGAGGAGTAGAATAGATGAGATGGAAGGAAGAATCAGTGAGCTGGAAGACAAGTCTCTCAATACCACTAAGAGAGAAGAACAAACCCAAAAAAGGGTAAAAAATTCAGAGGAAGGTCTAAGATTGATGTTGGACAACATGAAGACGAAGAACCTAAGAATTACTGGCATTCCAGAACAAAATGAGTAATACAAGTCCACAGAGGAAATAGTAGAAGAACTACTGGAAGAAATTTTTTCTAACATCCTCAAGGGTGAAAAGACAGAATACTAGAAGCCCAACGAAGTCCAGGAAGGGTGGACCCCAAAAGAAAATCAACAAGACATATCATAGTCAAACTCTCCAAACTCAAAGACAAGGAGATGCTCCTGAAAGGAGCAAGAGAAAACAGAAGGGTCATATACAAAGGAAAAGAAGTCAGACTAAGCTCAGACCTCTCAGCAGGAACCATGCAAGTGAGAAGGCAATGGGGAGACATATATAAAACCCTGCAAGAAAAAAAATTGCCAACCAAGAATCCTTTATCCAGCAAAGCTATCAATCAAATATGAGGGTGTAATCAAAACATTCCAGGATAAACAGAAGCAATGGGACTTCACCAAAGCCAACCCTGCGCTACAAAACATCCTAAAAGGAATTCTGTGGACCAAGAACCAACAAGAACAGACAACAACCAGAGATTGATGTATGTGGCAGCACCTCCCTGAATTAAGTCAACAGAAAGAAGAAATGTTAACAAAACAAAACTATAAGAACAAACTCAGAGAATCTCGAAAGGCAGTCTATGACCAAAACAAGTACAATGCAAAAGAAGGTGAACACGTAAGAACAGAGATCCAGACAATGAGAAGGTCTGGTAGATTACAGGATAAAATAGACTGCACTAAATGAACAGAGAATCCAATGGACTATAAGACAACCTCAAAGAAAATTAACACTTCACAGCATGCCAAGAGAATGAGAATCCAAGAAGAATATGAAAACATTAAAACTATGAGGAAATGCACAAGAAAGAGCTCACAAATCATGAATTCAACAGAGAAAGACAAACAGAAAAAAGAAGAAGCAACACCACAAAAAAACTAATATAATGACAACAAACAATCAATACCTATCGATAATTACACTGAACGTAAATGTATTGAATGCACCAGTTAAGAGACAGAGGGTGGAAGAATGGATAAGAAAACAAGATCCTTTGATATGCTGTCTGCAAGAGACACATCTCACATACAGAGACAGAAACAGATTAAAGTGAAAGGGTGGGAAAAAATATACCAA
>NW_006408861.1:2494286-2494751 GCF_000296735.1 Chrysochloris asiatica | reverse complement strand
TTGAAGAATAACAAGGAAGTGGCAAGCCACCGCATAACATGAATGACCCTAGAGGACATTATGTTGAGTGAAACTAGTCAGTCACAAAAAGAGAAATACTGCATAGGACCACTACTGTAAAAGACTAAGAAAAAGAAATTATACTAAAAGGGGGTTGGGGGAATTCTTTGTTGGTTGTTGGGAAGTTGGTGATGGGTGGGGGGAAGGAGGGGGAAGCAGAGCGCAGGGTGGTGATTGGACCCAGGAGAGCTTGGGTGCTGGGGAATGGGTCAATATACAGGGAGGGAGAGGGAAGGGGAGAAAAGGGACAGATGGGAGTACAATCGGGCATGTTTGAAAGGGCTAAATGGGACAGAGATAAAGGACGATATATACACAGCCTTGGAACTGCAGGGCTCTGGGTTACAGGGATTGAGTCATGGTTGGAATGAGGATGGAGAATTATGTTAAGATGCTTGACTGTTT
>NW_006408861.1:2486398-2493508 GCF_000296735.1 Chrysochloris asiatica | reverse complement strand
TGATACAGTCTGATGAACTTGACCTATACCTATGGAGCAGCAACTCATGAGAAGGAACAAATCCTTACAGCAAGAAACATTCACACACACACAGAGTGGATGGAGATGGGCAACTTGGACATTGGATACGCAAATGGGGAGGAGGGGACTACAAAGGCAAGAAGTGATTGGCTTACAAGCTTTCAAGAGGGAACCTGGTGCTAGGGAGCATGGCCAAGGCAGAATTTCCAGTAGGTACTATTCAATCTGGCTGGGCGGAGTTGAAGAAAGGAAATACAGATAGGTAACTCGTGATACTGTAGTAAATAATGCTTATCAGGACGGATTATGAGGGTTGGAAATGCAAAGGTGGACGTTTTGTTGCAAGGAAGGGAGTGATTAATTCTCCAGTCTAGGAGCGGAGGTCTCTGGGTCCATCAACGGAGAAGAGCCGAGAACAGGACCCTACCCTGAGAAACAGAGATACCTGAGATAGAGACAGAGTTGATGACGTGGAGTGATGAAGCAGCTGGGGACTTTGGACCCACAGAGGGAAAGGGACTGTGGGCCAAAAACTGGGGGGAGGTGGGGGAAGTGTAGGGGGCGGTTTTCTAGGATATACCCTTTGGGTGGTTGATGATGCATGGAGGGGATTGGAACCATGGCAGTGAAATGATATAAGATGGAATGAATGTAAAACTAAAGTTCTCCCATGTAAACTATCATACAATTCACAATAAAATATATTTTTTTAAAAAGTGTAATATGATCATATTCATTTTACATATATCTACAATCAAACATATGTATGAATGAAACAGAATTGAAAACAGAAATAAATCCATACACCTCTGGTCAATTGACTCTTGACAATGGATGTAAAGACCATTGAATGGATTAATTATTTTCTCTCCAAAAAAATGGTACTAGGCAAACTGGTTCTCCAAATGCAAAAGAATAAAGTTAGACTCCATTATTCTCAACCTTTTTAAAAATTAACTCAAAATGTAATATTGATCTAAATGGAAATAGTAAAACCTGTTGTTGTTGTTAGCTGCCATTGAATAGGTACCAATTCACAGCAATCCTATGCACAACAGAATGAAACACTGCCCAGTCTTGGATCAACCTCATAATCATTGTTATGCCTGAGACCATTGCTATTACCACTGTGCCAATCCATCTTGTTGGGGGTTCTTCCTTTTTATCCCACCCTCCATTTTACCAAACATGATATCCTTCTCTGTGGACTGATCCCTTGTGATAATATGTCCAAAGTATGAGAGACAAAGTCTGGCTATCCTGCCTTCCTAGGAGCACATTGGCTGTTCTTCTTCCAACACAAATATGTTTATTCTTTTGGAAGTCCAGGGTACTTTAAATAGTCTCCCCTAACACTATAACTCAAATTCATCAATGCTTCTAGAGTCTTCCTTATTCTCCGTCCAACTTTTGCATACATAGGTTGTTGAAAATACCATGGCTTGGCTCAAGTACACCTTAGTCTTCAACTGACATCTTTGCTCGTCAACACTTTAAAGAGGTCTTATGCATCAGATTTACCTAATGCAATAAATCGGTTGATTTCTTCACTGCTGCTTCCATGAGTGTTGATGGTTGATCCAAGTAAAATAATGTCTTTGACATTTTTAATCTTACACCATTTATATGGATTTTGCTCATTGGTCCAGAGGTGAGAATATTTTTGCTTACATTGAGATACAATTCATAATTCCTCTTCACTTTCAGCAAGCAAGGTTGTAACATCCTCCATCCTCATATTGCAGGCTGTTAACGATTCTTGCTCCAATCCTGATGCCACATTTTTCTTCATATATTCATTTATGTTTTCTTCATATATATATTCATATATACTTCTCAGATTATTTTCTCAGCATTACAGATTCAATATAAAACCTGGGTGGGGTTTGATGGTGGATAAGGTAGAAGTGCAGTAAAGACCTCCGTCAGCAATAACATAGAATACCAGGTAAAGTGGATTCAGGGGAGAGCTGCAAAACTCTGAACCACATATGCAGTAATATTTAAAAAGTTTGAATGTGAGAATGGACTCAGTCCAGGTATCTGGGGCAGGACTGCAGCTCCGGTCCACAAACAACCAGAATTTGAAGCTCAGGTGGCTATTGTGCCTCTGTTCCCAAAGTGTCCCGAGCTCCATCCACTCCTGTCCCTCTGCCTGAATCCGCAGTGCTCTGGTTCCTATTGGGGACCTGCTCTTAGACTTCCCTAAGGTGGAGCATGGGAATGATGAGTGCCATCGGCGTCCTGGGATCAGCACTGGACCACTATTCTCAGGGTCGGCAGTTCAAACCCACCAGCCGCTCCTAGGAAACCCTATGAAGGATCAAAATAAGTGGGACCATCTCGGTGGCACATGATGATATAAGGTACAGTGATCATTGAAGATGTTGCCATGGTCTTCATACACAAAGACTGGGATTTGCTGGATCCTGCTCAGAGAAAACTCTAAAGATGTGATGGATGATGGAAACCTTGAGAAACCTGGCTTCAGTCGTGTCTGGAAAACTTAATGATGGAAAAAAGTTACCCAGTGAGCATATAATGGTTCAATTTCTGAAAGTAATACCTTGTTATTATGCATGTCAGGTAAAATCACGGAATCACAAGTCTGGAAGGATCCTTGAGAACCATGGAACACATTTGAGAACTGGTGCAGTTGAGAACCTCTGCAAGTGTTTCAAAGGCAGCCAGTGTGGGGGAACTTCCAGCCCTATTCCTAATCTTACTGTGCACCAAGGAGATCCCACAGAAGTAGATCCTTTTGAATGCTGTGAGTATGGAGGAGCCTTCCTGGATCATTCCCTAAAGAAACACCATATTAAAACTCACACTGGAAATATAACTTCTCAGTGGATGGATTGTGGAGAAAACTGCAGGTGTCTCTCTCATGTGAACACTCCTGTGAGAACTCATAATGAGAAAAATACCCACAAATGTAAGGTATGTGGAAAAGGCTTCCTTTGTATGTCAACCTTCATGAATCGTGTCTCAGCATTCACCAGTAATGAAGGTTATGAATTCAGCAAGTGGATGGAAATTTTCTGTAGTTTCTCCCCCTTTAGGACACCTATGGGAGGCCATCAATGCTTATGTAAATAATGTTTTAGAATGGATACTCACCCTTCATCTCTCATTTTAAATAATAACTCTCAAGAGAGAGAGAAACCTTCTGAATGTAAGAAAGCCATTCCTGAAGCCTCCTCACTCACTGAACATGTAAACACTCACAGTGGAGAGAGGCCCTCCAAATGTAAGGACAGTGGGAAATCTTTTAGTGATTCCTCAAGCCTCACAACACATAGAAGAATCCACAGTGGAGAGAGACCCTATGAATGTAAGAAGTGTGGGAAGGCCTTTGGAGGTTCCTCACAGCACAGTAGACATATGAAAACTCACAGGAGAGCCAGGCTCTATAAATTTAATCAATGTGGAAAGCCTTTAGCCAAGCCTCACAGCTCATAAGACATAAAAAAATTCACAGTGGAGATAAGCCTTATGAATGTAAGGAGTGTGGGAAAGCCTTCAGACATGCCTAACAATACAGTACACACAAGCAATTCCACAGAGGAGAGAGGCCCTAAGAATGTAAGGAGTGTGGCAAAACCATTAGTCAGTTCTCACACCTCACTATACATGAAAGGACTCACTGTAAAAAGATTTATTTATGTCCAATTTTAGATGTTTCTTCCATACTGCTACTATTATGTGAGCAACATTTGAAATATTGTGCTTACTGTGAACAAAGTTCTCACCTAAACACGACAGTTTCATGTAACAGCAGGGATATATCCTCATCAATGTTTGTTATTTTGTCATTCCATGATTAATTTTACCTTTCTTTAAATCTTTGGCTATTATAGTAAGGCCTCGGGAATAGCCTTGAGCAAATGTGGTTTTCAATTTTTAATGTTTTGGATGATGTTATCTTGTGCACAGCTAATTACATTGATGTTGCATTGTGTTTACAAGTGTTTTGTTTTCATACATTTCCTTTAATTCTGTCATATTATGAGGTTAATTTCCTCAACTTTTATACTTAGTGTCTCATAGGGTGGTACTTTGAGACTGCAGATATTCTGATTTCCACCATATTTTGGCTTGTGTTGAGTGCAGTTGAATCTGTTCCAATTCATAGTGACTCTGTATCATGTTTCTGAATCTATAAATCTCTGCAGGACCATAAGGCCTCACCTTTCTCCTGCAAAGCAGCTGGTGGACTTGAATTGCTAACAATCAGCTCACAGTCCACTTCTTATCCACAGTGATACCCATTGATAATTACTACCCATGATTATTATTACTGTGGCGTTTGCCAAATTTTGTGTTCTAATCGATTCTTCTATGTTTATTATTGGAATTCTGTAAGAAATATATTCATGAATGTGTCATGGTCACAATGGGTAGGAACCAACTCAACTTCACTTAACAGCATAAAAATCTGTTGTGGTGGTGGTGTTCCATGGAGTGTGTAACAACTCATAGCAATCCTGTACAACGATTCAGAGCTAAAATATTTATGGAGCAGTAAGCCTAATCTATGTCCCATGCAACAGCTGGTAGTTTTGAACTGCTGACCTTGAGGCTAACAGCCCGATTTGTAACTACTATGGTACCAGAGTACCTTATACATATCTATATGTATTAACAATATACAAATTGATGTCTTTGCTCTTAAACTCTTTAGTCTTTGTGCAGCAGATTTGTCTTATGCAATAAATAGTCTGATTAAAAAAAAAGTCTGAAGGCTTGCAGCTAGTGTAACTTGTAACAGAAGCAAGAAATATTGGACTTTTTAATCTGCCAGGCTCAGAAGCCCAGAGCTGACAACTTGGATGAGATCAAATGGCAAGACCAAGTGGGGGAGCAATCAGACCTGCCACGGAATCTCAGAGACAAAGGTGAACAACATATTTTGTTTAGTTTTGTTTTGTTCTGATTTTTTTTGGTATCTGCCATTGGTCTCTTGCTGTCTATGCACCTCAATTCTGGTGACTAGAAGGGATGCCTGAGGAAGTAGACACCACTGGAGGGTTCTTCTATGAAGCATGCACCCAGATCCTCTCAGTGCTTAAAGAGCCAGTCCCTGCTTAAAACCACTGGAAGAGCAAAATAGCAATAGCTGGCCCTGAACTGTTTATTAATACCAAAAAAACCAGAACAGTGGGTGTGGAAAGAGAAAGAGTCTAAAACCAAAACAGGCCAAAAATTAAATCCTGAAGTACAGCAAAAAAACAAAAGAAGCATCTTGAAATTTATCAGGCCGCCTTGAAGGCAAAAAGCTGATAGAGGATATCAAAGTCATACTCATATTAGGCTACAGATTTTTTTTCTTCTTCTCTCTCTCCTCTCTCTTTTCTACAATTATAGACTACAGTATCCAATCTGTTTGTTTGTGTGTGAGTGTGTGTTTGAAATTGCTGTTTGTTTTTGGTTTTGTGGGGTTTCTTTTGGCACCCCTTTTACATTTATGGGGATCTTTCTCTCCCTATATTACACAAGAAGAGACATCAATTGATACCATACCGTCAAGCTACAATCACACCCATAAAACCCCACAATCCAGCCAAGAACCAATACCAACTGCCATACAGCAGGGAAACAGACAACACCTGCAAAAGTTACTCTGAGTTAAGCAATAAGAATAGTGAAAAGGGAAGCCCACCTCCTGATCACATCTACCTGGCGGCAAACAGAAAGCATGAAAAATACCAAAATACACACTCAATTAAGTATCAAGGCCATAGCTGACCACTAAACATGTCCAAGAAGCAAAAACAGATGACCATATCAACATATGTCCAGAAAGAAAATAAAATGTCTGAGATAAATGACCTAGAGGTAGACCTGGACTCCATTCTAGAAGGAGGGCAGACCTTGAAAATGCCTGAGAAGGAATTCAGAAAAATGATTATAAAATGTTTCAAAGCACTTTACAATGGAGTTAAGAAAAATAAGGAAGAAGTCAGGGAAGCACTACAGGAATAGTCAAATAAGATAGATACAGAATTGGAAACAATTCAAAACCTACAGAAAGAGGTCTAAATTATTATTAATAGAATACCAGAAATGGACAATACACTGAAAGGGCAAAGGAGTGGAATTTAACAGAAAGAAGCCAGAACTAGTGAGCTAGAACAAAAATCTCTCAATACCACTAAGATAGAAAATCAAGCAGATAAAAGAATTTTAAAAAGAAGAAGGTCTAAGATTCATGTTGCACAACATAAAGAGAAATAACTTAAAAATTATCAGCATTCCAGAACAGGAGGACTCAGACAAGTCCAAGAGGAGATAGTTGAAGAGCTATGGGAAGAAAATTTCTCTAACATCCAAGGATAGACCTGAAAAGAAAACGACCAAGAAATATCATAATCAAGCTCTCCAAATGAAAGATAAGGAGACAATCCTGAAAGCAGCTAGGGAAAAGAGAAGTGTTACATTAAACAGGCAAGCAAGTGAGTCTAAACTCGGATCTCTCAGCAGAAACCAAGCAGGCAAGAAGGAAATTTGGAGACATATATAAAACCCTGACATAAAAAAACTGCCAACAAGAATCCTTTATCCAGCAAAGCTATCAATCAAACAGGGTGGTGTAATCAAAACACTCCAGGATAAACAGAAACTAAAGGATTTTGCCAAAGCCAACCCAGCACTAGAAAACATCCTAAGGGGAAATCTGTGAACTAAGAACCAAGAAGAACAGACAACAACCAGAGATTGACATATGTGGCAGCACCTCCCAGAACTAAATTGACAATTGGAAAAGTCAAGAACAGAAGAAAACTATTAGAACAAACTCAGAGAATCTGGGAGGTCAGTCAATGATCAAAACAATTATAACATGAAAGAAGGTAAACATGTAGGAACAGAGATCCAAATGGTGAGAAGGTCAGGTAGATTACAGGATAAAATAGACTGCACAAAAAGGAAGCAAAATTTAATGGACTATAAGGTAACCTCAAAGAAAATTAACACTTCACAACATACCAAGACAATGAAAATCCAAGAAGAACATGGAAACATTAAAACTATGAGGAAACTCACAAGAAAGAATACAAGGATAGACTTCCAGTGCTTCCCTGACTGGGA
>NW_006408861.1:2483323-2483838 GCF_000296735.1 Chrysochloris asiatica | reverse complement strand
GGGCCCGCCGGGCACGCGCGCACACAGGCAAGCAGCTCCCCTCCTGCCCGAGCCATTTCCCACGGGCCTGCCAGACGCGCGAAAGCAAGCGACCCACCTCCCGCTGAACCGAGCAGCGTTCCTCAGCCCTGCCGGGCGTGACCGGCAAACAGCTCACCTTGCTCAACTGAACCGAGGGGTGCGGGGGCAGGCAGCCTCCTCCTGCCGTGAGCACCCACTGGGGAACCCCATTTGTGTCTCCCCTTTATTTTTATTATTATTTTTTATCATAGAAGGTTCAGCAGGAGCCCCGACGTGGCTCTGAGGGCTGGGGTGCCACTACGAGGTCACCTGAATTACAGGGTCAGTGGTCCACGCCCACCAACCGCTCCTCAGAAACCCTATAAAAGAGCATTAGGGGAGGGATGTCCGGTACTTCCCTGATTCAGCAACACAGGCTAGCCCACTGCCCAACCTCCAAAGCTCAGGCCCTGCCAGCAAGGCACAAGCCGGCACAAGCCAGCACAAGGGGAGAC
>NW_006408861.1:2460967-2461600 GCF_000296735.1 Chrysochloris asiatica | reverse complement strand
ACAGAACTCCCTTTAGGATGTTTTGTAGTGAAGGGTTGGCTTTGGTGAACTCCCATAACTTCTATTTATCCTGGAATGTTTTGATATCACCATCATATTTGATTGATAGCTTTGCTGGATAAAGGATTCTTGGTTGGCAATTTTTTTCTTGCCAGGTTTTATATCTGTCTCCCCATGGCCTTCTCGCTTGCATGGTTCCTGCTGAGAGATCTGAGCTTAATCTGATTTGCTTGCTTTTTATGTGACCTTTCTGTTTTCTCTGACTGCTTTCAGAAGTGTCTCCTTATCTTTGAGTTTGGATAGCTTGACTATGATATGTCTTGGTGATTTTCTTTTGGGGCTGCCCTTCTTGGAGTACGTTGAGCTTCTTGCACGTTTATTTTTTCGCTTTTCAGGATGTTGGAGAAATTTTCTTCCAGTAGTTCTTCGATTATTTCCTCTGTGGACTTTTGTGATTCTTCCTGCTCTTGTATGTCAGTAATTCTTAAGTTATTTCTCTTCATGTTGTCCAGCATGAATCTTATACCATCTTCAGAATTTTTTATCTTTTTTTGTGTTTGTTCTTCTATCTTAGTGGTATTAAAAGACCTGTCTTCCAGCTCGCTGATTCTTCCTGCCATCTCATCTATTCTA
>NW_006408861.1:2457228-2458935 GCF_000296735.1 Chrysochloris asiatica | reverse complement strand
TGCCTCCTTTCTGCCTGGAATTCCGAGCCACTTTTGATGGCGACCTTCACTATGCCTTCACCCTAGCCACCAGCAAGCCCTGCCCTCCCTGCTTCTTCAGTTAGTCTGTAGTGTTCTTACTCTGTTTCAGGCCCCTCTGAGTTTTGCTACTTGTTGAAATGCTGTGGGGTGAATTCTAATCCACAGCTACCCTGTATAGGGTTTCCAATAGCAGCTGTTGAGCTGGAACCACAGTTCCTGCAATTCTAAAGGCTTTGGGGTCTGGCAGATTAAACCACAGCAGGGGTGCTTTGTTACTGGTATTAAGCTGCTATTCAGCTTGGGCTGGCCCAAACCTTGATGCTTTGATGGTTATGCCTGAGGCTAGGAGGCTGGCAGAGGGCTGGCCTAGGCCAAAGAGGTGGGGGATGGGCTTAGTGCTTGTAGGCAGATGGGTCTGTTTTTGATGACGTCTAAAATGATTCTCTTTGTCTCCCTTTGCCTTGAGCCCCCCAATTTGTCCTATATACCTGCTGGTAATGCCCAATGTGACAATGAGGACCCCCCTAGGATGGACTATGTTGGTTCCTGTGTCCCCACTGGTTTTCTGAGAGCGTCAGCCCTTTGAATGGGTCTGCTCAGGCCCTACTATGTTCTGCAGTGGGTGGGGCCGTCCCCGGGTCAGAACCCGGAGCAGGCGGGTGAAAGTTAAAAATGCTCATAACTCCCCAATAGTTTGATCCTTCAAAAAAGCAAACTCATAAAGTTGCAGCCTAATGTTTTATGTTTGCCCAAAAGCTGTCTGTCTACCAGGTGGGGGCCCCAATTTGTGATACTGCCCACTACTTTTTCCCAAGCCCGCGTACCTGTCTGCCTGGTCCGGGAAGCGCCCTTGAGATGTTCTTAGAAGATAATTTTTGAAAGAAAGATCAACTGAAAAAAACCAAAGACAAACAAACAATAATGGGAGTCTGACTGACTACTACAAGAACAAACACATTGCTCACCCAGGAGACGTCAAAGCAAATGGTCGGGTCCCCTCAGGGTAATACATGAACAGAAATGCGGTCTGACTCGTGACCACGTTGGTCACCAATAAGGAGAAATGAGGGAAAAACAGAAATGAAGCTGTGAGCTAAGTCTTTCATGTTCAATAGACTCCTGTGAACCTGTGTAGAGACCTGATTGGCCAGCAGTATGACAAGACCTGGGGACTCCTGGGCCCAGAGTCAGTGACATAACCACAGAGGACTAGAGTAGAGAGTGAAGTGTCCAGCTGATAAGAAGTGAGGGGATATGCACAAGAATACCCACACTGGCAGACAATACCCACTTGACCTGGCTTCAATGGTTAGATGATGAGAACTCAACCAGAAGAAGAAAGAAGAGTGAAAAAAGAGTAATCTGATACATTTGTTGAACTTGACCTATGTCTATGGATGTAGTTACTCAAAAGAGGGAACAAATCTTTACAGGGAAAGTCATTCTCACCCTCTTGGTATACAGGGTAGACAGGGATGGGCAACTTGGACATTGACTATCCAAATTTGGGGGAGGGGCTACAAAGGCAAGAAGTGACTGGCTTACAAGCTTTCAATAGGGTGCCTAGATCCAGAGGGCACGGTGGACGATAGAATCTTCATGGAGTAATGCTGGGGACAGCATACGCAGACCCTGGGTTGATCAGTGGCCCTGTGACATGGACGAAAATCCAACCCCGTGGCCCTC
>NW_006408861.1:2441222-2456553 GCF_000296735.1 Chrysochloris asiatica | reverse complement strand
TTCCAAGGGTGTAAATCCTTATGGGAGTAGAAAGCATCATTTTTCTCCCGCGGAGCGACTAAAAGTATATAGAAATGTGATCATTGAGAACAATGTAGCAGTTTAGATATAGATAAATGAAGCCCGGTGCCTGAGATCTTGCTCACAAACAAAAGCTTGCAAAGTGTACAGAGACAGCTTGGCTCCTTTCAGGAACCTTGCTTTATGTTAAGTATCCTTAAGAAACCGCATGTCACTGCTCTAGATCATTTAAGCCAAAAGTTAATATATAACAGCTTGATTGAACCTTTTTCTGTAAAAATAAAAATGTTAGATTGTTAAGAAAAACTATGAAAATATTTTAAGTTGTTCCTGTGAATCATTATATCCTGTTTTGAATGATTAATCACATTTCAGTTCCGTATCCTGTCTTATCTAAAGAATCACACCCTCCCTTTGTGAATTACATCCTTCCTTTGTAACAAATCCCTCCCTAAAAAAGAGAATAAAAGACTGAGGTATAGTGAGTTCTGTGTACAAGGCTAGGCAAAATGTTTGCAGATCTGTCTACCTGCCAACTTGCGTCATATCTATATGTCCCTTTTTTGTATATATTTCGTCTCTCTCTTTCTCTATCCCTTTCACCGCAAGATCTCCCTTCTTCGTGACACCCACACTTCCTTGTCGAGGCTGGACCCTGACATTGGACCTCGACAGAGTAATATCCAATCTGTCTGGGAGGAGCTGATAAGGAGATGGGGATAGGACTCTTGTGATTCAATGGTGAATAATTGTTATCAGGACTGACTGTGAGTATTGGAAATGTAAAGGTAGATGTTTTGTAACAAAAGTAGGGTAGTGGTTGACTTTGCAGCCAAGGAGTGGAGGTCATTGGGTAAGATTGGAGTGCAGAACCCTACCCTGAGAAACAGTGATGCCACAGATGGAGGCAGAGATGATGATGTGGAGAGGTTGAAAAGCTGGGAACTCTAGACTCAGAGAGGGAGAGGGACTGTGTGCTGATGACCAAGGGGCAGGCTTGTGTGGTATACCATTTGATTGTTTGATGATGCATGGCGGGGATTGGAACCATGACAGTGAAACGATATATGATAGGACGAATGTAAAGTTCTTCCATGTAAACTATCACATACTTCACAATAAAACACTTAAAAAAAAAAAAAAAAGAGAATAAAACCTGGCACACACCTTACCTAATTTTAAACCATTTGGTGTTCCTTTTTCTGTTTGAACTGCCTCTTGGTTTTTGTACAGGTTCCTTATGAGCACAATTAAGTGTTCCTGCATACTCATACTTTGCAATGGTTTCCATAGCTTGCTATGATCCACATAACCAAAAGCCTTTGCATTGCCAATAAAACACAGGTAAACATTTGTCTGGTATTCCCTGCTTTCAGCCAAGATCCATCTGAAGTCAGCAGTTATCTTGCTCATTCCACATCCACTGTCTTCTTCTGAATCCAGCTTGAATATCTGGAAGTTCTCTGGCAATGAATGGTTGTACCCATTTTGGAATACCTTTAGTAAAACTTTACTCACATGGGATGTCAATGTTATTTCTCAGGGTTACCCCATAAGGTTTGGCTGCTTTCTTTGGAATGGGCACAAATACAGATCTCTTCCAGTCAGTTAGTCAGGTATTTGTCCTCGAAATTTTTTGGCATAGATAAGTGAATACCTCCAGGAACCCATCAGTTTCTTAAACAATTTCAATTTGCATTCCATCAATTCCCGGTACCTTGTCTTTAATGCACCTTAGACATCTTCCTTCAGGATCATTGGATCTTTTTTTAAAAAAATTATTGTGCATTGAGTGATACTTTACAAAGGAGCTCATCGAATTTACACTCATCCTTTCATTGCAATGATTACAATCTCCTCTATGCATCATCATTCAATAGTTTTTGCTTCTATTCTCTCATTTTGTTGTTGTTGTTGTTGTTTTGGGGGGATGTACACAAAAACACTCAGGAATATATAATCATTTAAACCACCAAAGGGCATATTCTGCAAGACTGCCTCCTTGCCATCAACCCTCAGTCTTTCTCTTTCCATGAGTCTAGAGCCCTCAGCTGCTCTATTTTTCCATGTCCTCATCTCTGCTTCCATCTCTGGTGTTGCTGCTTCTCTGGAAAGGGTCCCACATTCTGCTCATGCTCTTCTCACTTGATAGTCCTAGGGTCCTCTGTTCCTGGACTGGAAGATTCAATACTCCCACCTTTTTGTTACAAAACTTCTACCTTTACAATTGTGACACTAGCAATTAGTCATGATAGCAATTACTCACTATTGAATCATAAGACTCTTATCTCCATCTCTTTTTCACCAAATCCATCCAGACGAGATGAAAACTATTCAGTGGGATTCTACTTTCCCCCACACACTCTAAAACTGAACTCCCTCTTGAGAACTTGTAAGCCAGTCTCTTCATGACTTTATAGTTCCTCCCTCTCCCCCGTCCCCTATAGTTTAGGTAGCCAGTGTCTAAGTTGCCCATCCTTATCAACTCTGTGTACAGAGGGGATAGGATTGATACTTGATGTGAAGACTGCTTCCCTCTCAATTGGTATCTCGAGCTACTGCATACATAGCTATAGATCAATTTCATCAAACTGTAGCAATTTGCACTTGTTTCCTTTATTAAATTATTTTTCTTCCTTTAGTCGAGTTCTGATTATCAAACCATTGAAGCTAGGTCGAATGGGTACTATCTAAAAGTTTGGGCATTCTTATGCATCTCCCATCCATTAATATCAGCAGGAAGCTTTGCTTTCAGCTCTAGCCCTCCATTGATATGTGCTTGTCCATGGGCTCAGGAGTCCCCAGGTCTTACCAAACTTTGGACCAACCAACCCTTCCTCTTCTCTCTCTCAGCCCATATCTTCATTGCTGTCTTTCTCCCTCTTCTACTCACCAGCAGATCAATGTAATTGCCAACAAGCTTATATACCTGCTCATGTGTTCCCTTTGGGTCTCAGTCTTGGAGGATGATTTGCAGGATCATTGGCTCTTGATCATATGCTACCTCTTAAAATTGTTAAACACTGACCATTTCTTTTTGGTACAGTAACTCTGTGTATTCCCTCCATCTTCTTATGATGCTTTCTGAACCATTCAATAATTTGCCCATAGAATCCTTCAATACTGCAAGTTCTTTGCCCATTTTATTATAATATTTTACTTTGTCTTCTTAAGACTACCTTTGAAGTTTTCTGTTCACCTCTTGTACCTCCTCACTTCTTCCATTTAGCATCTCTATGCTGGAGAACAAGTTTCAGAGTTTCTTCTGACATCCATTTTGATCTTCTTTTTTATCTTCTTAATGACATTTTTTCTTTCTTATATGATGTTCTTGATGTCATCCCACAACTCTTCTGATCTTCAATATTTAGTATCTAATGCATCAAATCTGTTTTTCAGATGATTTCTAAATTCAGGTGTGATATATTCAAGATAATATTTTGGCTTTCTTGGATTTGTTTAAATTTTTTTTCAATTTCACCCTGAATTTTCAGATGAGCATTTAATGGTCTGTTCCACAGTCTGCTCCTGGCCTTGTTTTGGCTGATGATATGGAGCTTTTCCACCATCTGTTTCCACAGATGTAGTCAATTTGATTAGTGTGTATTTCATTTGGTGAGGTCCATGTGTATAATCATCTTTTATGTTGCTTAAAAAAGGTATTTGCAATGATGAAGTCATTGGTCTTTCAAAATTCTATCATGTGATCGCCAGCACTGTTTCTATCACTAAGGCCTTATTTTCCAACCACTGATCCTTCCTCTTAGCTCCCAACCTTTACATTCCAATCACCAGTAATGATCAAGACATCTTGATTGCATGTTTGATCAATTTCAGACTGAAGAAGTTGGTAGAATATTTCAATTTTATCACCACTGGCTTTAGTGGTTCGTGCATAAATTTGAATAATAGTGAAAGGCATATGGATATTTTCCTATCACAGACAGTGTTATACTTCATGACAGTTTTTGATATGTTCTTTTTGATGATGAATACCATGCCATCCATCTTCAATTTGTCATTCCCAGCAAAATAAACCATTTTGATTGTAAAATTCAAATGGCAACTACCAGTCTACGTCAGCTTACTCAGATTTAGAATATCCATGTTTATGCATTCCATTTCATTGAGACAGGGTTGCTGTAGGCAATACCTCTTTGAGACATAAAACAGATTAAGCAAGTGAGCAGGCCTGAGAATGGGGAAGAGAGATACCAAACCATATGAGGATTTCCCAGGAACAGAAGTTCAGAAGAAATAATGACCTTCCCCCAGAGCTGACTAAGAGATAAAACCTATGCCTAGAGCCAGCACCCTGAATTAGAACTTTTACCCTCCTAAAGTGTCATAAAATAAATTTTTGTTTGTTAAAACCATCCATTTGTGAGGTTACTTTTATTGTAGGTCTAAATAACTAAGAAAAAGGACAAGTAAAGATATACATTCAGTTATTATCATTATTAAATACATTAAGAGGGAAATTGGAATAAAGGACTCTTAACGTATAGGAATCAAAGTCTGTGATTAAAGCACAATCCTCCTTATCCCCATAGAGATCAACACTGCATAGTTTTATCCTCCATTGTTCTGGAGGAGGCAATTATTTTGATGATCCTGATAGGTAGTTCTGAATACAAACCTTGCAGAACTCTTTGTTGCTGGTTAAGTCATAACCTAAATGTCTCCTTTGGCAAACATTTTGACTTACCTTGATCTATTAGGATGCTGATGTCCAAGGTCATCAGACCTTTAGCAATGAATGGTTGAGTGTGCTACTCTTGTCACAAGTTTGACAACACTGGAGTGCTCACCACCTTTCTTTGGGTACATACTGTAGCTGGTTGAGCAGCACTTGTCTTTAATCACTGGTTGTGTAGAGCAGCTGAGTGCAACTTGGGCCACTATTGATTGCCTGACATCATCAGTACAGTGGCTTGGGAAATGGTGGTGGATTTTTCAAATGAGCAAGATGGCAGGTGTGGTGAGTATAGCTGAGTAGGTACAATGGTTCTTGACTTATGGGGAGAATAGAGGAGTAGAGGAAGGGAAAGAAACAACAAACAAAAAGAGAAGGAAAACAAACAAAAGGGACAGGAAAGGAAAAAACTAAGAAAAAAAGAGAATCAGAAAAAAAATATGACACAGTACTAGACACTTGTGATTAAATATGGCTGTGGCAGGGACATGGTGCTTACTCCAGTGTATCATTTACCACTAATTACAAAGACATCTGGGATGAATGCCTATGTAGTGGGATTAAAAAATAATAAATAAATAAATGTAGGAGGAGTCCTGTGAACAAAGGAGGAAGATTGAATAACTAAGAAAATGGGAGAAAATAAAAACAGAAATAAGAAAGTAGCACAGTACTGGCTAGAAGGAAGGTTTGACTAGCCACCGTGTGGGTAAGGGTGGAGGAGGCCTAGCCCTGGTCATCAAAGTTTGTATAGGAAAAAGGAGAAAATCATATTTCTCTGATCATTGGTCGTTGATCTGAGTCTTGTTCATTCTTGTGGAAGCAGAATCAGTTACCTAGTTCCTACTACATTGCTTGTAGTAATTCAAAATGGCCTTGCTGTGCCAAGCTAGTTGGCAATTTACTAATCCATATGTTCCTTTATTAACTGTTTTTGTTCACTCTTCCTCAAAGCAGTATTTAATCTTATTTATCTTTTCTTTGAAGCTCTCGATTCAAAGCTTGCCATTAATATCTATTTCAGTTGGTTTCTCAAGCCTTTGCTATAGAGCGGCTGAGTTGCATATCTGCCTAGCAATTATCTTCTCTATCATCAGCATACAAATTCTTAGAAAGGACACACAAATACATGTAAATGAAGCATCAAAATTAAAAGTTTTATTTAATATGCATTTTTATATGCTCTTCAAAGACCACCACTAAGAAATTAAAAGCAAGCTACATACAACAAAAATATCTGACAAAAAATTTTTCTCAAAATATATAAATAATATTTACAAGTCAATAACATATAGACAATCAACTAAGTTAAATATAAAATGTATTTGAATAAATTCATCCCAGAAGAAGATTTACAAATGTTAATAGATTCCTGGAAAAATGGTTTAAAAATGCTAGTCATCAAGGAAATAAAAGTATAAAACAATAATTAAAAACAGTAAACATCCACAATGGAATGGTTATTTTTTAAATCAGACAAAAATTGCTGACAATATTCTAATTTGTTAAGCTATTGAGCAGCTAGAACTTCCCTAAACAGTTTTCTTTTCTTGTAATGCTTTTTATAGGAGTAAAAAGCTGATAAAATATTCAGGTACAATTCCCTCACTTTCTATTCTCTGGAATTATTTGAACAAAATTATCTTAAAAGTATGAAGTATTTAAGCAGTGAAAGTATCAAGACATTTGGTGTTCTTTGGTTTCAGTAACAGATTAAATTTCTTTAATAGATATTACTTATTCAAAATTTGTCATTATCATCAGCATTCTTAAGTTGAAATTTCAATGTATATATTTATCCATTTACAAATAATCGGATTAATTAACATTAGGGTTTTCATATTAGTTTTGGCTTCTTTTTCATGTTTCCAGCCTATGCAATATTCTGTTTCGCCAACTATGAACTCAATAATTTGCATTTGCTCTAATTTTTCTTGATGAATAATTTCTAATGTGGCCATTTTATTAATTGATTCAATAAATAACTTTTGATTTTAGGGATTATATATTATTTTTATATTTATTTTTTCTAATTACTAATTATTTTATTCTGCGTGAACTTATTTTTTTATGATTGCTGCTCTTTTTCTAATATTTTTAAATGGGAGGTTAAGTCTCTACCATCAACTTTCATTATTTTTTAATGTGTATATATAAGTCATGTATTTCCATATAAGCATCATTAGCTGTCTCTCACAAACTTTATTATTTTAATTTGTCACTATCATGCAGTATAAAATATTTTATAATTCCTTCTTGCTGAAGAGTAATGTAAATTTTTCAGAAATTGGGACATACTGATTTTGATATCTTCTTTTTGAAAATACCTTGAATTGAAATGTTCCCCTTATATCTAGTTGTAGGTCACATTTAAAGCTTCTTTAAAATATTTCCAGGTGAGATATTTGTGGTGGTGTTTGTTCATGTTTGTAAAAAATACTGCTTTCAATCATGTTCATTCTGATCTTTCTGTGTCTTTACATGAAAGTATATTTTTGCAAAACACAATGAGTACAAATAAGAATTAAAAAGACACATCACTTAGTATAATAAGCTGTCATCAAATATATATTAATTAACGTTCATTCTGAACTTTCTGTCTTTACATGAAAATATATTTTTGCAAAACACAATGAGTACAAATAATAATTAAAAAGACACATCACTTAGTATAACAAGTTGTCATCAAATATATATTAATTAACAAAAGAGGTGCAATGTCCAAAGAGTGAAAGCTACACATACTATTGAGAGAAAATGTAAATAAAAGGAGAGATTTACCATATTCATGGATTAGAAAAATCAATACTGTAAATTCTTCAAATCTTCCCAAATTCAACTATAGTTGCAACATAATCCAAATTAAAACTTCAGTCATCTTATTTTCTGTAGGTTAATACAAATTTAATATTGAAATGTATGGGTGAAAAATAGCTACAACAATCTTGAGAAGGAAAAACATTCCACAAATGCAACCAGATGTCAACATTGTTGTCATATAAGAAATTTTAACAGTTGATACTGCTGCAGGGAAAGACTAGTAAATTAAAATGCATAACCTAAAAGCAGCACACAATTATGCAGAGACCTGAAAAGTAACTTTTGCTAGAATCTCAAGGTTTTCTCTCAATCTTGTCTTAAATGAGAACAGGTTCTAAATTTAAGGAACCTGAAACTCAAGTGAACACTTCATTGCCCATAAGGCCCATAAATAATTAAACCTGTAAATTAAATTGGTATTCTATTAGCAACTATTTTCCAAACATTGCATTAATGAAACATTTCTCCTTTAGTGATACTGACTCTTCACAATTATAATGTACAATTTCACATCTTGATTATTTTTTGCCATCTGCCTGTGTCCAATTTAGAGTCCTGCACCTAAGTGACAGGTTTTTTTCCTTGCACCAGATTTCTATGACAACAGATTTCCTTTCCCCTTTTTAAATGTTTTTTGCCTGTTTATTTTCATTTTTTTAGATTTTGCCATTTTTTAAATTGTAATGGTCATGAGATTCTAGGCTATGTAAAGAATATGTGATCACTACTTGCAAAACTTCAAAGTTTTGAATGAAAGGAGCAGCAAAGCATTGGAAGATCAAAATTGGTAAAGTTATCAAGTTTTTTCATGGATGATTCCAGAAAAATGAAAAATACTGACTCACACCAGGTATTCTTTCAATTCTATTAGATTACCTGGTTATGTATTCTCATGCAGGAGAATGCATATGTATTCTCTAGAGATGACAGAGAGAGAATTGAGAAGCACAAAGAGAGCCACAGATAGAGAAAGTTGGAATAATATCCAGAAGCCCATTTGTCTAACTGTGAACTCTTACCTTGAGTTAGTAACTCCATTTTAAGTTTTACCATCTGAACGGATAAAATTTAAAAAGGTGTGCAACAGGGTTGTATTCTTTCACCATACTTATTCGACCTGTATGCTGAGCAAGTAATCTGAGAAGTTAGGTTATATGAAGGAAAACGTGACATCAGGGTTGAAGGAAGACTCATTAATAACTCACAATATGCAGATGATACAACCTTGTTTGGTGAAAGTGAAGAGACTTACAATATTTACTGATGAAGATCAAAGACCACAGCCTTCATTATGGATTGCATCTCAATGTCAAGAAAACAAAAATCCTCACCACTGGACCAATAAACAGCATTCTTATCAATGGCAAAAAGATTGAAGTTGTCAAAGACTTCATTTTTCTGGGATCAACCATCAACACTCATGAAGCAGCAGCCAAGAAATCAAATGACACATTGCATTAGGGAAATCTGCTGCACAAGACCTTTTTAAAGTGTTGGAGAGCAAAGATGTCAGCTTGAGGACTAAGGTATGCCAGACCCAAGCCATGGTATTTTCATATGCATGCGAAAGCTGGGCAGTGATTAAGGAAGACCATAGAAGAATTGATGCATTTGAGTTATGGAGTTGGAGGAGAATATCAAAAGTACCATGGTCTGCCAAAAGAACCAACAGATCTGTGTTGGAAGTAGTCAAGCCAGAGTGCTTCTTGGAGGCCAGGATGACCAAACTTCACCTCATACTTCAGACATATTGTCAGGAGAGACCAGTCGCTGGAAAAGGATATCATGTTTGGTAAGGTGGAGGGTCAGAGGAAGAAAAAGAGGAAGACCCCCAGCGAGATGGATTGGCAAAATGGCAGCATCACTGGGCTCAAGCATGGCAACAATTATGAGGTTGGCCCAAGACTAGACAATGTTTTGTTCTGTTGTGCATAGGGTCACTATGAGTTGGCACCGACTTGATGGCACCTAACAACAACCATCATCAATACATTTATTTAGCAACCTTAGCTAGAAACTTCTTTTTCGTTTAACTCACTTTTAACCAATCATAACTCTCAACAGAGTCCTGGTATGGTATTGTTGGATCAGCACTGGACTGCTAACCATGAGGTTTGTAGTTCAAACCCACCAGCCACTCCTTGGAAAACCTAAACAGGGTCACTATGAGTCAGGACTGACTCCATGACACATAATAACAACGACATAGTCTCAACATCTTTTTAAAAATCTCTCAAAATCTCTTTCTAGTTCCATGACCACTAACATGCATTATCATTCTTGGATTGACAAAATGGCTGCTGACTTTTCAATTTTGTCTAATTTTATTTCCATTCATCCTCTCCAGCAATTTAAGTATAATATTGCTAGCAGAACCTCCCTGCTTAAAAATCTTTTAGTAGCTGTACTCACATACTAAAGACTGAATTATTACAGTTACATAATGATGCTCATGTACTTTCTCCTGCCTATTGTTCTATCCTTTCCCCTTGCCTAACTGTCTTGGATTCAGTATGTAACAATTATATTACCCTAAATATAATACTCACTTTTTTGATCTACACAGGCTTTCCCTGTGTCCTTTGTGAGATCTTTGCCGTCCACTTGGTTTATATGTCCTATTAGAGATCAAGCCCAAGTCCTTCAATAGCCTTCCAAGTAGCCTTTTTTTGCTTGTCCAATGTTCATCTATTTAATATATGACAGGAAAGTTTTGCACCAGGCATCAGTCTTAAGATTGACGTTATAATTGGAGTCATCTCTCTTAAATATAGGATGACTTAAATATATGGCTAATGGTAGAATAGTGGTTACAAATTGGGCTGTGCACCGCAAGGTCAGCAGTTTGAAACTACAGCTGTTCTGCAGGAGAAAGATGAGGCTTTCTACTTCCGTAAAGATTTACAGCCTTGGAAACCCTGTACAGGGTCGCCATGGGTCAAAATCTACTTGACGACACTTAACAACAATGAGAGTAATATCAAAAAATAAATACAAAGCTTCTTTGAGGATGAATGACTCAACCCAGTGAGTGGATGGATGGTGGAAAACAGGATGATTGAGTATGTTAAAGACATCATAGGCTTGTGTCACTTAATTAGTAAACTATTCAAGCTGTTTACTCATTGAATAGATGAATAACATAAATTCTAAAGAACATTATGTCCATAATAAAATGGTATGAATTATAGAGAGACATTAGTCATTTGAATATTTAAGTTACCTAATAAAGTCACAGTTACAAGGAATTAAATAGACTGAATCAGAAAAACAGTAACATGAGGGGAAAGAAGATATGTTTTTAAGGTAAAATTAGCATGAAAAGGTGACTGAAATTTTTTGGGGAAAATTTGGTGGTAGTGGTGTGCCATGGAGTTGGTTCCAACTCAAGCAACCCTGAATAGAGGCTATAAATCTTTATGGAAGCAGAAAGCCTCATCTTTCTCCCACAGAAAGGCTGGTAGTTTCAAAATGCTGATCTTGAGGTTAGCAGCCCAACTCGTAACCATTACGCTGACAAAGCTCCTTGATATAGACTTTAAGGAAGATGCTCCATGAAGGGGAATTTGAGACATACATTATATAGGGGAAAGAAGTGCAGAGGAGCTCACATATTTCAACAATTAACTGAACAAAATATGTATCTCAGCAAACCTAAGATCTTTTTATGGTAGGATATTGTGCTATTGATTCTATTCAAGACCATGTTCAACTTTCTATTTTTCTTCAGGGCAAATTTGACATCTATATTCCTCAGACTATAGATCATGAGTTTGAGCATTGGAATAACAGTAGTATAAAATGCAGAAGATACTTTCCCTTAGTCCATGGAGTTGACATTTTATGACTGCAGATACATGAATGATAGAGAGCCGTAAAAGAATGTAACAGCTGATATATGGGAACTGCAAGTGCTAAAAGCTTTGGATCTGTCCTCAGTGGAGCGAATGTGAAGAATACTAGTAAATATAAAGATGTAGGAGGCAAGGATGGCTAAGGAAGGAATAAATATATTAAATGTACTCAGACTCAGAACCAATTTTTCATTAACATAGATGCTAGAGCAGGATAACTGCAGGAGTGGGTAGAGATCACAGAAATAATGGTTAATCATACTGGTCTTACAGAAAAAGAGTTTCATCATGAAGCCTGTATGAATTGTAGAGCCAATGATACCCAAAATATAAACTCCCATTGTGAGCCACAAGCAGATGTGAGAAGACATGATAACATTATAAAGCAAGGGGTTACAGATGGCACATAGCGGTCATATGACATTGCAGCCAGCATATGACACTGCAATACCAAAACCAAGAAAGAACTAGAGCTGAGTCATGCATTCAGGGTAGGAGATGATATTCTTCTCTGTCGCAAAATTCACCAGCATTTTAGGGGTAATGACGGTGGAATGACAGAGATCAATGAAGGATAAACTGCTTAGGAAATAGTACATGGGGGTGTGAAGGTGAGAACTGAGTCCAATCAATGTGATCATGCCCAGGTTTCCTATGACTGTGACCACAAAATGCCTAGGAAGAGGAGAAAGAGGGGTAACTGGAGTTCAGGACGTTTTGTAAGTCCAGCAAGGATGAAGTCATTCACTGATGAATTTTTTCTATCATCCATCATTCTTCAATTAGGATCTAAAAAATAAAATAAATTCCACATGTGTATTTGAGTGTATATTTTTGCTGTGTTTGAGTGTATGCACCTGTATGTGTATGTGTGTGAAGGGGAAAAGTAGTTCTGTAGATCTTATTTTCTTCCCTACTCGGTTGGTTGGTTAGCTTTTGTGCCATGGAGTCGGTTCCGATTCATAGCTAGCCTGTATAGCGTTCCCAAGTCTGTAAATCTTTATTGGAGCAGAAAGCTCATAAAGCTCCCATGGAACAACTAGTAGTTTTGAATTGCTGTCCTCGAGGTTAGCAGCGCAACTCCTAACCAGTAGATTAATATTCCAGAAATCTCTTGAGTGTCTCCTGTGCATCGAGTCAGTTCATTTATTGGGAGAATTTGAACCACCAACTTTGCAGTTCAAACTGACTTTGTGGTCCAGTGCTTACCCTACAGGGCCCCACCAGAAGTTGGAAACCTACTAGAGGGTCTCTATGACTGGGACCCTAGTCAACAGCACACAATCACCACCACCATAATTATTAGCATATTTTATTCATTCTTGAGGTAAAACTCAAGATCTGGTGTTGGGTTGCATGATAATATGCTGGAAAGTAATGTCAGTTTGAGCTACAAGTTTGGCAGTTCAGCCCACCAGCTGCTCCTAAGAAAACCTATACAGGGTCACTATGAGTCAGAACATACTCCATGACACTTAACAACAACAACATGGTCATATGTACATCTATGGATTTTTTGCAGTCAGAATGAATAGTGCTAGCATTTTTTTCTCGTGGTTTGTTTCTTTTGCTCCCATATTCTATTTCATGGTCAGTGGTTTGTGCCATGAAGTCAGTTCCAACTCACAGTGACTTTGTATAGAGTTTCCAAGGCTATAAATCTTTAAGGGAACAAAAAGCCTCATCTTCCTTCTGCAGAGTGGCTGGTAGATTCTAACTGTTAACCTATCAGTTAGCATCTCATGTAGAAATCCACTGTGAAGCCAGAGTTCCTTCCCATATTCTATATGATTAGATTAATATCATTTATATTAACATGCATAATTATTACATTATTATTTGATTTTGAATGAGAAAGAGAAAAGGCTTTCACAATTGATAAACACAGGGTTCATACATTTGTGATAATTATGAATATTAGCCTGAGTTATTTTTCTTACTTATAGTCCTAACTCAAAATAGCAAAAGAATAGGAATGCTACCAATAACTTTTCTACTTAAAACTTTGTGGCTCTTTTCCCAGTTACCCAGACTAAGAGGGCAGGGACGTAACTGCCTGGCTGATCCCACATTTACACTGCAACAACTTCACTAAGATTTCAGGGTTGTCTTCTATGATATTTAATTTAACAATCCCAGTAAAGTAGTATAATGACTATTTAGTTCACGAATTCTTCCCCTGTGTTCTGGGAAGCTGTATACTATGATTCCCCATCCCCCACTTCAAAATAAAACAAAACACAGCATTAAGTCAATTTTGCTGTGTAGTGACGCTAGTTTAGGTTTTTGAAACTGTAAATCTTTATGGAAGCCAACACACAGCCTCATCTTTTACCTGAGGTTCAATGTTTCAACAACCAATAGTTGGCCAATGCCTAACAGACTATGATTAGATTTGACTTCATTATTGAAGTGGTATTCTTGAAAGACTCTGCTTATTACCAGAACATATGAATGGTTTTCTAAGATAAACATTGCATGTCTTCGATGATAGTCATTGTTTGCTACAGAAGTCCAAGATCGAGGAGATATAGATGAGTATAACACATAATACATATAATTAAGGATTTCATTCAATAAAATACTACTTGAGTAGCTCTGGTGGTGTAGTGGGTTACACATTGGGCTGCTAATCACAAGGACAACAGTTCAAATCTACCAGCTGATCTGCAGGAGAAAGATGAGATTTTCTGCTCCTATAAATATTTACAGTCCCAGAAATTCCCTATATAGGTTCCCAATAAATCAGAATTGATTTGGTGACATACTACCAACACCACCACAACAGACAAATACTAATCAACAATGTGCTAGAGATTTCATAAAGACATATGCTTCTGGAGTCCTGGTATGATAAGCACTGGACTGCTGTCTGCAAGGTCACCAGTTCAATTCCATCAGCTGCTACTTGGAAACCCTTTACAGGGCCATGATGACTCTGAACCAAGTTCACAACAGTTAACAGCAACAGCATGTGTCTTTAGTCTATATTTGCAAAGACAACAAATATATTCTACAAAGCACAATGTAGTTAACCAAAACAAATACTGTATTACTGTGTTCCCGTGATATATCATATGTGAAATATAGGGAAATTGGAAAATATTTATAAATCCTGTCTTTTGAAGAATAGCTGAGAGAACTGGTGGCATAAAATATTTGTAGCATGTGACAGCTACCTTCAAATGTTACTCATATACGTGAGAGCTGTTGAACTCTTTTCAATGGAGGCCTAATGGCACAGTGGTTAAGAGCTTGACTGCCAAAAAAAAAAAAAAAATGCTGATAATTTGAGCCCACTAGTGCTTTCAGGGAAAAGGTGTAGCTGTTGGATTCTGAAAAGGTTATAGCTTTGGAAACTATACCATATGGGGTCATATCAGTTGTAATTGATTTCATGGCAAGGAGGTCTTTTGTTTTTGCTTTATAGACTCATTTTTAATGTCTTTGAGAGACTGAAGTGAAACTAACTGTTGGAAACTATTGAGAGAAATAACTTATATAACAAAATAGAAGATAGCCAGCAAATAAAATCAGTTGCCTTAGTGTGCAGACATATGCACACAACTAGAATTGTTCAAGCATAAACTGAACAACCATTTAACACTTAGTGTATATTGCTCAAGTACAAAAGTACTTGGTGGAACACTAAATAATCATCTATAGTACCTCTTTCTATTCCAGTATTTCATGATTTTGTAAATTTAATAGGTACTCCTGAAAATTATAGAAAATGATAGACCATTATCCCTCATGAACACAGATGCAAAAATCCTCAACAAAATCCTAGCCAACAGAATCCAGCAACACATCAAAAAGATAATACATCATGATCAAGTGAGATTCATATCAGGGATGCAAGAATGGTTCAACATTAGAAAAATGATCAACATTATCCAAGATATAAATAAGAAAAAAGAAAAGAACCACATGATCATAT
>NW_006408861.1:2436845-2437433 GCF_000296735.1 Chrysochloris asiatica | reverse complement strand
ATGTTCTCTCATGTAAACTATCATATAATTCACAATAAAAAAAAAAAATTACAGTGTGAAAGAAGGTAAACACAGAGGAATAGAGATCCAGGTGGTGGGAAAGTCAGGTAGATTACAGGATAAAATAGACTGTCTTTAAATGCAGGGAAGAATTGATGGAATATAGGGTAACCACAACTATGTGGTTGGGGTGGGGGTTTAGTTTGTGTGTTGGAGAGACCAATACAAAAAGAGGGAGGGGGTGGAAGAACAATATAGATAGGGAAACACTGAGACAAGTTTGCATATCCTGAGTGGACAGAGGTAAATAGTGATGCATGCTCAACCTTGGAACAACAGGGCTCTGGGATACAGGCATCAGGTATAGCTTGAAGAGGGGAAATAATACTAAAATGCTTGACTGTCTTATGAATGTTGGTTTCCCTTGCCTAGTATTGTAAAATAGACACTTGAGTGGGATAGAAAGGAATGTTGGGAAACATGATTACCAAAAACTTGTAAGCCCATCTTCAGCTTATCATTGATTGGAATACCTGGAAGGGGTTCTAGAACTTGCCCAGTGAAATAGGCCTCTTGCAAAGCCTTTAC
>NW_006408861.1:2408169-2435340 GCF_000296735.1 Chrysochloris asiatica | reverse complement strand
AAAAAAAAAAAAAAAAAAAAAAAAAACAGTTGCTGAGAGTTATTAATCAAAACTATTGCCTCTCAGGAGGACTTACAAAAGTTTTTAGTTGCTATTCTAAAAATCAACTCTTCCCAGTGTGGTAAGCACTGGACTGTGAAACACAAGGTAAGCAATTGAAACCCACAAGCTGCTCCTCAGAAACTCTTATAGGGTCTTTTTGAGTCAGCATCCATTCTACAGTCTTAACAATAGCATTTTTAAAAGTACCAGTAAGAGTTTAGTTTGGAAAGGGGAAGAGGAAGGAATTCACTGCTGCAAAGTTTCCTCAAACTATTGAAGTTACATTTTCTATTTTTCACTTACTTGTTAGTAGTTAATGTGTGATATCCACAATTTTTTTAAGTTGATCCTAGATATTACTGTTTGTAAACTAATTCTACCATTTTCCCCCAGAATTAATATTGAGTCTATGGCTAAAACCCCTGCATAAAATCAGTCAGAAAATTTTTTTACAATTTTAACTTTGTATGTGAATATGTGACCCATATCATTTCAATGCATAGTCAAAGAATGTCACTTCTACATCTGTAATTTTATATGGAGGATAAAAAGAAATGTCTTTTAGGAACAAGGGGAAATTTCTATAGCATTCTCACAGAAATTCTAAAATTGTGATTAAAAAAATATTTCAGATGAATAAATATATACATATTGTATTCAGCCCTGATTAGTCTATAAATTTCTTCCACTACATTGTTTTTGTCTTGTGTGCAGAAGTTATGTTTATAATTTATCACCTGCCCCCATATTCCTCAAAAGACTTCCAAGCACTTAGTAGCTAGCAGGGATTGAATTTTGTAGATTACCAATATTTAAAAATTATTTTTTAGAGATGACTTTTGCCAGACATATTTGTTTCTATGCTTATTAATAGTGGTAGTTGTTTGCCATCCAGTCTGTTCCAACTCTTAGTGTCCCTGTTTAGGGTTTCTGAGGGTGCAAATTTTTTATGGGATCAGAAACCTTCATCTTTCTCCTGAAAAGTAACTGATAGATTAGAACTTCAGACTTTGTGGTTAGCAGACTAGCTTGTAATTCACTAAGCTACCAGGGCTCCTTTTGCTTATTTCTAAACAAGGGATAATATGAAGAATATTAAGAAGATTAAAGGATACAGACCATTCTATGCATTGTATGGATAAGTCAAACCAAATAAAGTACCAAATCCCATGTATATAAATTATTATCTTCATATATGAAAACATTTGAAGATTAAAGATAATGATTGGAAATCATATGTATTATTATGGATGCTTTCTGGATCTTTCTCAAATTGACACTGCTTCCTATGTAACTGCCCTCCATCAGAAACTATGAACCCATTCCTATCTTGGAGACCTTACTTCTAAATAACTCAGTGATGACAATAATTTCATTACTTGTATACATATATTGTTGTCTATGAACTCTAAATCTGCTTGAATCTTCCTCAAGAATTATAAATATTTTCTAATGTAAAAAGTCTTTTCTCAAGGATTTTATTTAGAGCAACTTTGACATATCTATTACATAGGTTGCAGATTAAGCATTTCAACAATGGCACAATACCATAGTAAAACACAGAAGACACTTTTCCTTGGTTCTTGGAACTGATTGATGATGACTGCAGCAGGTACATGAATACTGCAGAAACTTAGAAGAGGGAAACCACTGAGATGTGGAAGCTGCATGTGTTGATGGCTTTGAACTTGACTCAGCTGAGCAGATTTTAAGAATGCTGGCAATGATCAAGACATAGGCGCCAACAGAAAAATACAAAATGCACTAAAGCATTAACCTACCTTTTTATTGATATAAGTGCTAGAGTAGGAGAGTTGAAGTGGTAGAAAATGATCACAGAAGAAATGGCTGATTATTTCAGCTTGCAGAAAACTCTTAAACTGAAATCTGTGTGAAATGTGGCACCAATCAAGCCCATTACATATATCTTAACTACCAATTATCAGAAGACCTGATAAGACATGGTTACATTGTAAAGCAATGGGATTGACAACATAGTGATCATATGCCATCACAGTTAACATACTGGCATTCAAAATAATAAAAATAAGGGTATATTAGAGCTAAGTAATGCATTCAGGAGATAGTGTTCTTCTCCATCACAAAGTTCCCAACATTTTGAGGATAAGGACAATGGAATAGCAGAAATCAATGAAAGACAAACTTCCGAGGAAATAGTATGATAACATGAAGTTGTGCAAGTAAGAACTGATTTCAGTCTGTTTGTTCATATCCAGGTTTCCCATCACAGAGATCACTTAAATTCATGAGAAGAAAAGATAGAAAGGCAGCTGGAGCTATGGTTTATCTGTTAACACAGATAAGATTATCTCAGTTGCTATTGAGAAATTTTCGCTACCATTTTCCTTTGAGAAAAATATGGAGGAATAGAGGAAGCAATTTGGAATAGATATTTATTTATACAGTGTCAAACAGATGCAAGTTTTATAATGCAGCTCTCTCCAGCTCTATGTTGGAAGCATTATGGATAATACAAAAAATATCAGATGGGATTAAATCTATTTTTGTTTCTGTGCTTTAAGTGGGTCTTAGTAATGACAAGTTCCTGAACATCCAAGAAACTTTTATGAAAACTTGAGTACTGAGTGTTCTGAAGCCCTTTAGCACAATGGTTAAGCTCTTGGCAGCTAACTTTAAGGTTAACGGTTTAAACCTACCAGGCAACTGAGCAGAAAAGATACCTGGCAATCTGCTTCTTCAAGGAATACATTCAGGAAAGCTCTATGAGTTACTTGTACTCTGTCACCTGGGATTGTTATGAATTGAAAATTCAACAGCAACTGACATCAATAGCAACAACAAGGAACTTAATATTCCTTATTTGCTATTCTGCAGCTCTCTGCTGGAAAAAAAATATTATCATGCATCATTGGTCATCAAGTTAGATCTAACTCATGTTTGTCAGAGTAGTACTGTTCTCAAAGGGATCTCAGTGACAGATATTTTGGAAGTAGATCACCAAGATATTATTCTAAGGCATATTCACCATTTGCACTATTCATGGACTCTAGAACAAATACTAGCATCTTATTTTACATATTAGTTAGCTAAGTTTATTGACTACACAAAGGCTTTCAATTGTGTAGATCATGACAAGCAATGGACAACTTGCAAAGAATGAGTTCTGGAACACTTAATTGTGCTCATGAGGAATCTGTACATAGATCAAGAGACAGTTGTTAAAACAGAACAAGGGAAAACTGAATGGTTTAAAAAGTAAAGCTATAACAATCTTGAAAGAAATATCAGTAAATTTTTAGTACTTTGGGTTAAGCAATGACTTCTTAGATATGAAACCTAAAGCTTACAGAACACAATTAAAAACATAGCCAAATTGTAGTTCATTAAAATTCAAAGTTCTTGTGCATCAAAAACATTATTAAGACAACGAAAAACAATATATAGCATGGGAAAAAACATTTTCAAATCATATATGTAATAAGGGTATAGAATCTAGAGTAGTTCTGGTGTGTCTTTGAAGGTTAATGCGCCAGACTGCAAAGCCATTTGAATGCAAGGTTGGTGGTTCAAGCTCACCAGCTGCTCCTTGGGAACCCTATTAAAGGGTCATTATGGATCAGAACCAACTCAATGGCACTTAACAACAACAACATCTAGAGTATGAGTCCTGGTGTGACATTTGACTGTTAAACGCAATGTTGGCATTTCAAATCCAAAAGCTGCTCCTTGAAAACCTTATACAGTGTCCCTGTGAGTTGGAACCAACTCAATGACTCTTCAAAATAGCATCTAGAGTATAGACTTACTCTCATGTACTTTGCAAATATTATCATAAGGGATCAGATGCTGGAAAAGAACATCATCCTTTGGGAAGTCAGCAAACAATAGGAAGACTGTCAAAGAAATGGACTGACACAGTGGATGCAATAATGGGTTCAAACATAACATTTGTGAGAATTGTGCAGGCTTGGGAAGTTTTTGGTTCTGTTATACATAGGGTCACAATGAGGCAGAACTGACACAGTACCAAATAACAGCCATAACATGTATAATATGTTAAGGATCCCTGGTTGTACTGTGGTTAAGTCCTCAGCTGCTAACCAAAAGTTTGGTAGTTCAAATCCATCCATTTTTTTTCTTTATTTACCAACCATAAAGGTTATAGCCTAGAAAACCTTCTGTGACAATTCTACTCTGTCATGAAGGGTCACTATGAGTTGAAACAGAGTTAAGAGTACCTAACCACCACCTGGTGTGGCACTGTGAGTTAATGCGCCAGACTGCAAAAGCCGTTTGAACTGCAAGGTTGGCAATTCAAGCTCACCAGCTTCTCCTCGGAAACCCTCTACAGGGCCACTATGGGTGGAAATCGACTCAATGGCACATAACAACAACAACCACAAAATCTAGAAGATGTTAAGAACTCTTCAATTCAACAACAAAAATATAAAGATACAATAAAAATTAAGCAAACTTCTAGAATAGACATTTTTCTACAGATGCAAACAGCCTAAAAGAATATTAAAATATTCTCAAAATCATTAGTCAATAGAATGGACATTGAAATCACAATAATACACGGTGTCATACCCAGTAGGATAACTATAATATAACAAAAGACATGCAATAACAAGTTTTGTCAAGGATGTGGATAAACTGAAACTTTCATATATTGCTGGTGGGATTGTGAAATGGCACAGCTTCTAAGCAGCTCATCAAAATGTTGAATACAGAATTAGACAGCAATTACATTTTAGGAATGTAACCAAGAGAATGGAAAGCATATGTCCACTAAAAATATGTCAGTGCAAATTCAGAGCAGAGTTATTCATAACAGGCATAGAGTGAAAACAGCTCAAATGTCCATCAAGTAATAAGTGAAAAAATAAAATGTGGCATACCCATAGGATGAAATGTTATTCTCAATAAGAAGGAATTAAGTACTGAGAGATAACACATTATGGATGAAACTTGAAAATATTATATTAAGTAAAGGAAACTATTGTCTGAAGCTATTGTTATCTTTGATTTTTTCATCTAAATTCGTAAAGGGAAAGTTCATCAGCACAAAGTTAATTGCTATGAGGCAGAATTCAGATATACCTCATCTTTGCAACATTTTTACCAATTCTGACACCAACCATCTCTCCTAATGCCTTGTCTATTTCTCTGATGGGTTAAATAATTCATTGCAATGGCCACACAGAACTCATAGATAATATTCACAGTTATAGGGTTTATTAAGTAAGTTGTTGTTGTTGTTGTTGTTGTTGAGTGCCATCGAGTCGGGTCCGACCCATAGCGACCCTGTACAGGGTTTCCGAGGGTGTAAATCTTTACGGGAGTAGAAAGCCTCATCTTTCTCCCGCGGAGCGGCTGGTAGTTTCAAACCGCTGACCTTAAGGTTCGCAGTCCGATTCGTAACCACTACGCTACCAAGTAAGTAGCAGGCTACAATTCTGGATCAGGAACACTTCAAGATAATCATTTTGGTAAGGACATTCTTGGTAAAGAGTTCTGGTAGGGCACTGTGGGTTAATGTGCTAGACTGCAAGGTCAGTTTGAACCACAATGTCGACAGTTAAGTCTTACCAACCACTCCTTGGGAACAATATACAGGGTAACTGTGAGTCAGAACAACTTGATGGCACTTAGCAACAACAGCAACAAGGACAGCTACTCCATCATGCCAAGAGGAAGCCCTCTCCTTCCGTCCCTGGGCCCCTCAAGCTGTCCTCTGTCCTCAGAGGTACCCTGATTACTAGTAAACCTTGGGTAAGTATTTTAGTTCTATGGGTTAGAGAACTTACCCTTACCAAATATCTGGGGCACACAAGTCACTCACATGCCTCCTGCTCAGATTTCTCACTCCATGAGCTTGGAGTAATAGCAGCAGATCCAGGAGACTGCCTTCTTCTGTCAGTCTCCTGGATCTGCTGCTGCTACTTTTCTGCCACTGCTTCTTGAAGTATTGTGCTATCTCCAGCTTTACTGTTGTTTTCTCTGTCTTCTGAGTCTAAGAGGCTCTCTGCGGAGGGACATTGGGTCCAAAGGGGAATATGCTACACTCCCAGCTCTTCTTTTTGGGAATAGTGAGGTTCCCACTCATTCTTGGATTGAATATTTTTGGAAGCCTCACAGGATGTCAAAACTGACCAGTTTCCTTGTTAGGATTCCATACACTTTATCTGCATGGTCTACTCCCACAGGAGTTCCATGCACATTATTGGATTCTTAGCAGGCTGTCCAATACGATTGGTGGGCCATAAGCAACATATTTGCATAGTCCCATCTGATAATTTTTTGTGGGTATCACAGACTATGGCACTGCAGTCACCTATTATATGGTTCCATCCATCTGAAAAGTTCAAAATAGACAGATTAATAAAGGCAGAAAATAAAAGTGATAGGGGAGGAGTGAGGAGTGATGACCAATGAGTAATATGAAAATGCTCTAAAATTATAGTGCTGATAGTTGTATAACTCTATAAACATACTTAAAACATTAAATTGTGCATTTTAGAAGACTTAATTTGTGGTATTTGAATTACTATTTCAAAGTTGCTTTAAAATAACAAAAAACATTGCCGCCACCACCACCACAATAGAACAGCAACTTCATTGCCAGCATATCTAAGTGAGGTATCCAGTAATGCTGCCTGACATCTGCTCTCTTCTGATGCCTAATAATCCATTTGTGCAGCACATAAATTATTTAATATATCGTTTCTAGCCATGTCTTCATAACTACCACCAAATGACTTTTCCTGATGGGTCTAGGTAAGAGAAGGCAGTAGAAGATGCTGATATAATTATATGGATCAGTTTTGAGCAATAGTTAATGAGGCTAATTGTGATTGGAAAAACCTTTACACCCAGAAATTTTGCCTTCTTGTTGGGTACAAAATGTCTCCATCTGACCTCCACTTCTTGGTTTTTGAACTAATGGTCTAACCTTATTTTCCAACTTCCACAGCCTTGCAAGTGTCAACAACCCAATTAAGCATGAATGAGAAGAATGCTTCAGACTGATGTCTGAACTGTGGATTTTGGATTACTAGCCTCTATAATGAGTAAGCCATTCCCTTGATGTTCTGTGAGTTCTGTGAGATGTTGCAGTGAAGTGCAGAATGCTGGGACAGACGTGGGTAAGAACACTGAGTGGGGGTGTAGTGGTTGATAGCAGGGATAAATGAAGTAATATCACACTTTAGAAAAGTTGACTATTTGGGATATCTTTAGCCTCATGATGATCCTTCTAAAATAAATTATTCTTGCAGTTTATCATCTTCAGATGGCAACTCTCTCCCTGACTCTGTAAATTACTATGAGGGATTTGAAGATGTAAAACTGAAAGGTTGATGGTTTGAATGCATCAAAGTGCCATGGAAGAAAAGCTTGGCAGTCTGAATCCATAAATAAAAAACTCTACGGAACTCAGTTCTAGTCTATACTATAGGAGGGCTCTGTGAATATGAATCAAACAAACAGATGGCAGCAGGTTTAAAGTTCAAATTATCAACTCATGGTCAAGTCAAACCTCCTGTTTCTCCTGTAATCTCAGAAACTATTATTTCCAATTATTTTTTATAAAATCTCAGATATAATTTTTATCAGTCTTTATTTTTACCTCTATAGGTTATTGTATAGAAATTAAGGTCTGGCAGACATTGTTCTATGTGGTTCTCGTTACAAAAATTTCCAACATAAATATAATTTCAAAAATATTTTGAGCCATGATGTTAATATTTTTCCTATTTATTTAAAGTGTAGAGAATTATCTCATTATATTGTTAGTATTTCTTTTTGTAATTCTGAAGCAATTAGTTTTATTACAGAAACCATTTTTTATGATAATAATGCTTAGAATTATTGAATACATAGTATGTTCCACACACATTTTAAACTTATAAGTATGAAAAATTTGGTTATTATTATACATTAGAAATTTGACTAACATGGACTCAATGGTATTTCTAGAGAAATTATTCTATACATATTGCCTTAGTGCAGAAGGACAAGCACTAGACTAGTAAAAACAAGGTCAGTGATTCAAACCTACCAGTTACTCCTAAGAAACCTTATACAGGGTTGCTATGAGTCAGAACCAACTTGATGGCACTTAGAAACAACAATTATAAACAAATATAATGAGATGGCTATCAAAACCATAAGTTTGTTCGCTCATAAATTGCTGTTGTTGTTAGATACAATCAAGTCAGTACTGACTTACAGTGACTTTATGCACAACAGAACAACACACTACCTGGTTCTGAGGCAACCTCACCATCTTTGCTACACCTGAGAACATCACTACTGCCACTGTGATAACCATATCATTAAACCTTCAATTTAATGAGCCTGATATCCTTCTCTAAGAACTGGTCCCTCCTTATAATATGTCCAAAGTATGAGAGACAAAGTTCGTCCTTCCTGGCCTCCAAGGAGCACTCTGGCTGTCCTTCCAACACAGATCTGTTTGTTTGGGGGCAGTCCATAGTACTGTTAATATTCTCCTCCAACACCATAAATCAAATGCAATACTTCTTCTATAGTCCAAATTTCACATACATATGAGGCTATTGATAATACCATGGCTTGGGTCAGGCGCACCTTACTCCTCAAACTGATATCTCTGCCCTTCTACACGTTAAAGAGATCTTGTGCAACAGATTTGCCTAATATAATACATCACTTGATTTCCTAACTGCTGTTTCCATGAATGTTGATGGTTGAACCAAGCAAAATGAAGTCTGTGACTTCAATATTTTCTACATTTATATGGATATTGTTTGTTGGTCCACTGGTGAGGATTTTTGTTTTCTTTACATTCAGATGTAACCCATACCAAAGGCTGTGGTTTTTGTGATCATCATTAGTGAGTATTTCCTCTTCACTTTCAGCAAGCAACATTGTATAATCTGCAAATAGCAGGTTATTAATGAGTCTTCCTCCAATCCTGATGTCACATTTTTCTATATATAATCCAGTTTCTCATATTATCTGTTCAGCATACAGATTGAATAAGAATGGTGAAAGAATACAATTCTGGTACACACCTTTCCTAGTTTTAAAACATTTTGTGCTCCCTTGTTCTGCTCAAACAACTGCCTCTTGGTCTATGTATAGATTCCTCATGAGCACAATTAAGTGTTCCAGAATACTCATACTTTGCAATGTTGACCATAGATTTTCATGACCCACACAATCAAAAACTTTTGCATAGTCAATAAAGCACAGGAAAACATCTTTCTCGTATTTTTAACCAAGATCCATCTTTCATCAACAATGATATCCCTTGTTCCACATCCTCTTTGAAATACAGCTCTAACCTCTGCAAGTTCTCTGTCAATGTATGGTTGCAGCTGGCTTTGTATTACCTTTAGTAAAACTTTACTTGCATTGGATATCAGAGATATTGTATGATGATTTCCACATTGAGTCACCTGTCTTTGGAATGGGCACGATTATGGATTTCTTCAAGTCAGTTGGTCAGGTCTTACAAATGTCTTGGTATAGATAAGTGAGTACTTCTAGTGCTGCATCAGTTTGTTGAAAGAATTCAATCTATATTTCATCAATTCCTGGTGCCTTGTTATTTGCCAATGTCTTGAATGCACCTTGGACTTCTTCCTTGAGGATCAACCTCTTGAAATGGTTGATTTGACCATGTGTTTTTGGTACAATGACTCTGTGTTTTCCTTCCATTTTCGCTTGATGCTTTCTGCATCATTCAGTATTTTGCCCAGAGAATCCTTCATTATGGCAAGTCAAGGCTTGAATTTTTTCTTAAGTTCTCTCAGCTTGAGAAATGCTGAGCATGTTCATACCCTTTGGTTTTCTAACTCCAGGTCTTTCACATTTCATTTTTATATTTGAATTTGTCTTCTTGAGCTGACCTTTGAAAGTTTATGTTCAGCTTTTTCACCTCCTCACTTCTTCTGTTTGCATTAGCATCTCTACCCTCGAGAACAAGTTTCAGTCTCTCTGACATCCATTTTATTCTTTTTTGTCTTCTCAAAAACCTTTTGCTTTCTTCCTGTATGAGGTCTTGATGTTATCTCACAACTCTTCTGGTCTTTGGTATTTTGCGTCTAATGCATCAAATCTGTTCTTCAGATGATGTCTAAATTTAGATGGGATATATTCAAGGTCTTATTTTGCCTCTTGTGGACTTGTTTTAATTTTCTTCAGCTTCATCCTGAATTTTCATATGAGCAATTGATGGTCTGTTCCAGTCTGCCCTGGCCTTGTTTTGACTGATAATATGGAGTTTTTCCACTGTCTCCTTCCACAGATGTAGTCAATTTTATTTATGTATATTCCATTTGGTGAGGGCCATTTGTATAGTCATCATTTATGTTGTTTAAGATAGGTATTAGGTATTTGCAATGAAGAAATCATTGGTCTTGCAAAATACTATCATGAGACCTCTAGCATTGGTTCTAACACCAAGGCTGTATTTTCCAACCACTGATCCTTCCTCTTTGTTTCCAGCCTTTGCTTTCCAATGGCCAGTAATTATCAGTACATCTTAATTGGGTGTTTGATCAATTTCAGACTGAAGAAGTTGAATTTCATCATCACTGGCTTTAGTGGTTGGTGCATAAATTTGAATAATAGTGGTATTAACTATTCTTCCTTGCAGGCATAAGGATATTATCCTAGCACAGACAGCATTGTACTTCATGATGGATTTTGAAATGTTCTTTTTAATGGTGAATATGATGCCATTCCTCCTCAATTTCTCATTCCTGGCATAGTAAACCATGTGATTCTCAGATTCAAAATGGCCAATACCAATCCATTAAAACTCATTAATGCCTACTATATCAATGTTTATGTGTTCCATTTCATTTTGGGCAATTTCCAATTTTCCTAGATTCATACTTCGTAGGTTCCATGTTTCAATTTTGAATGTGCATTTACAGCTGTTTCTCTTCATTTTGAGTTATGCAATATATGCAAATGAAGGTCCGAAGGGCTTTACTCCACTCACATCATCAAGGTCAACTCTGCTTTGAGGAGGCAGCTCTTCCCCAGTCACATCTTGAGTCCCTTCCAACCTGAAAGTTTCATCTTCTGACCCAATATCTGACAATATTCTGGTGTTTTTCATCATGCTTCAGTATTCAATTATCTGATACTGACAGTGTTCACTGCTATTCATAAGGTTTTTAGTGATTAAACATTCGGAAGTAGTTTGGCTCTATTTCTTCCTAGTCTGTCTTCATCTGGAACCTCAAGTGAAACCTGTCCGCTTTGGGTTACCCTGCTGGCATTTGAAATATCCATGGCATAGCTTCTAGAATCACAGCAATATGCAAGCCACCACAGTACAACAAACTGACAGATGAGTAGTGATTTCATAATTTAGGAGGGTAGAAGCTCCAAATTAGAGTACTGGTTCACAGGAAAGGTTTTGTCTTTGCCTGCCCTTAGGAAATGTCCTTGTCTCCTTTCAGCATCTGTGGCCCCCAAATTCCTTGGAGATCTTTATTCACTTTGGCATCAATCTCTCCCAAGATCTTACAGCTTCAAGTGCAGGCATCCCAGGTCCAAAGGGATTCCTGTATTCCTGGCTTTTCTATCATGGTGTCAGGATATGAGTTGGGATATGGCCCTATCTCTTCTATTTTCTAAAAAAGTGTAAGTGAAATTGATATTATTTCTTCTATAAAAGTTTGGAAGAATAAACCATCTGGGAATTTTTTTACTTTGGGAAGATTTTTTTAGTACCAATTAAATATCTTTCATAAATACTGGGCTATTCAGATTACCAATGTTTTCTAAAATATATAATGTTAATTTTGTGTTTTCAAAACCTTGCTCTTCACACATCATAGTTCAGGTATTGGGGAAGGTAATACATAAGAAGGGGTGGGAGATGAAAGAACAAGGTAGATAGGGGAACAGTGAGGTAGGATTGCATGGGCTAAATGGGACAGAGGTAAATACTGATGTATACTTAATCTTGGAAAAAACAGGGCTCTGTGATACAGGGATCGAGGTGTAATCTGAATGGGTAAAAGAGGAATAATAATGTTAAGATGCTTGACTGTCTTATACATATTGGTTTCCCTTGCCTACTATTGTAAAATAGACACTTGAGTGGGATAGAAAGGAATTTTGGGAAACACAATTACAGAAAGTTGGTAAGCCCATCTTCGGTCTAAAACTGTTTGGAATACCTAGAATGGGTTCTAGAACTTGTCCAGTGAAATCAGTTTCTTGTGGAGCCTTGGTAGTGTATAGCACATTAGAAGGAATCCTGAGCTCCATCCAGAAGATTCTGAGGTGGAACATTCCCTCTTGAAAAGACAAGCATCAGCCTGGAACAGCTAGAGGAATAGAGGATACTTGGATAATTCTTTTTTGCTTTTTCTTAATTTTATTTTAGCTTTTTATTGTGAATTTAGTGAAAGTTTACAGGGCAGATCATCAGTTTTATATTCAACAAATCATATACTTTGTTTCATTAAAATGTTTATAATCCCCTCCATATACAGTCAATTAACAATATTTCTTTCTATTTATTTTAGATCTTTAAAAAAAAAAAAAAAAAAACACTCAGGCACACATAATAATTTACACCACAAAAGCGCACATTATGCAGATCTGCTTCCTGGACGTCAGGTCTCAGTCCCTCTTTTTCTAAGAATCTAGAGTCCTCAGCTGCTCCCTTTCTCCATGTCCTCCTCTCTGTCTCCATCTCTGGTATTGCTTCCTCTTTGGATAAGGTCCCACATCCCTTGATGGTCCTAGGGTCCTCTGTTTCTGGACTATAAGATTAACTACTCCCCCATTTTTGTTACAAAAATTCTACCTTTACAGTTGTGAAAGTCTCAATTAGTCATTATAACATTACTCACTATTGAATCATAAGAATCTTATCCATATATCTTTTTACCAGACCCATCTAGACAAGATGAAAACTGTTCAATGGGCACTCTATCTTCCCACACACACTCTTAAACTAAACTTCCACTTAAAACCTTGTAAGCCAGTCACTTCATGCCTTTATTGTCCCCTCATTTAGGTAGCCAATGTGTAAGTTGTCCCTCTGTATACAGAGGGGATAGCCTTGATACTTGATGTGAAGACTCCTTCCCTCTGTTGGTACTTAGAACTACTACCTCCATGAGTATAGGTCAAGTTCATCAAACTGTAGCAATTCACCCTTGTTTCCTTTATGTAGGTTTGTTTTGTAACCTAACACATGGTCTATTCGGTAGAATGTTCCATGTGCACGATGTGTATTATGCTGTTGTTGGGTTGAATGCTCTGTACACATCTGTGCAATCCAGTTGGCTGATTGTATTATTTAGTTCCTCTGTGTCTTTGTCAAGTTTCTTTCTGTTTGTTATATCCATTTTCAAAAGTGGTGTATTAAAATCACCTACTATTATTGTAGATTTGTCTATTTTTTCTTCAAATCTATTAGAGTTTGCTTTATATTTTTTGGAGCTCTTTCATTGGGAGCATAGGTATTTATCATAGTTATATGATCTTGTTCAATTTTTCCTTTAATCATAAGATAATGTCCATCTTTTTTATTATACATATTTTTGCCTTAAAGTTTATTTTATCAGAGATTAGTATTGCCACTCCTGCTCATTTTTTATTGCAATTAGTTTACTATATATTTTCCCATTCTTTGACTTTTAATCTGTTTTTATCTTTGTGTGTAAGGTGTGTCTCTTGCAGCATATTGAAAGACCTTGTTTTCTTATCCATTCTGACACTCTCCCTCTCTTAAATGGTGCGTTTGAGCTGTTGACATTCAGTGCAATTATGGATAGGTATGGATTAATTGCTGTCGTTTTGTTTGGTATTTTGCATGTGGTGCTGCTGGGTTCTTTGTTCTGCTTGTCTTCCCATGCTGAGTTCGTGTTCTTTGAGTTCTTTATTGTCAGTTTCTTCATAGTTTTAATATTTCCATGTTCTTGTGTTTTCATTTTCTTGGTATGTTGTAAAGTATTAATTTTCTTTGAGGTTACCTTTTACTCTATTAATTTTCCCTCCATTTAAGACAGTCTATTTTATCCTATAATCTTCCTGACCATCTCACACCTGTATTTCTGTTCATATGTGTTTGCCTTTTTTTGTTGTTGTTCTGTTCTTTACTCTTCCATTTGTCAATTGAGTTCCAGGTGGTGCTGTCACGTATGTCAATCTCTTCTTGTTGTCTGTTCTTGTTAGTTTTCAGTCCACAGAACTTCCCTTAGGATGTTTTGCAGTGCAGGCTTGGCTTTGGCAAAGTCTCTTAGCTTCTGTTTATTCTGGAATGTTTGATTACACCATCATATTTGATTGACAGCTTTGCTGGGTAGAGGATTTTTTCTTGGCAGTTTTTTTCTTTCAGGGTTTTATATATGTCTCCCCATTGTCTTCTTGTCTGCATGATTTCTGCTGAGAGATCTGAGCTTAATCTGATTTGCTTGCCTTTGTATGTTATACTTCTCTTTTCCCTAGCTGCTTTCAGAATTCTGCCCTTATCTTTAATTTTGGAGAGCTTGATTATTATAGGTCTTGGTGATTTTCTTTTGGGGTGTATCCTTCCTCGGGATGGTTGAGCTTCTTGAATGCTTAACTTTTTATTTATCAGATGTTAGGAAATTTTTTCTTCCAGAATATATTCAACTATCTCCTCTTTGGAATGATGTAATTCTTCCTGTTCTGGAATACCAATAATTCTTAAGTTATTCCTCTTCATGTTGTCCAACATAAATCTTAGACCTTCTTTAGATTTTTTTAAATCTTTTTTTTATTATTATTTCTCTTCTGTCTTAGTAGTATTGAGAGATTGGTCATCCAGCTCACAAGTTCAGGCTTCCATTTCTTCAATTCTATTCCTTTGTGCTTTCAGTGTATTGCCCATTTCTGATATTGTATTATTAATCATTTGGGCATATTTTGGTAGGTTTTGAATTGTTTCCAATGCTGTATCTATCTTATTTGATTGTTCCTGTAGCACTTTCCTCACTTCTTCCTTATTTTTCTCAACTCATCTGTAAAATGTTTTGATATGTTTCATTATCATTTTTCTGAATTCTTTCTCAGGCATTTCCAAAGCCTGCCCTCCTTCTAATATGAAGTCTAGGTCTTCCTCCAGCTCATTTGTCTGAGTCACTTTATCTTTTTTCTGGACACATCCAGAGATAGTAATCTGTTTCTTCGGTATATTCAGTAGTTAGCTGTCACCTTAATACTTAGATGAATGTGTGTTGGTGTTTTATTATGCTTTTTGATTGCCTCCAGGTAGATGTGATCATGAAATGGGCGTACCTTTTCAGTATTCTTATTACTCAACTCTGAGTAACTGTCACTGGTGTTGGCTGCCTACCTGGTATATAGCAGCTGGTATTGGGTTTTGCCTGGATTGTGGGATTTTGTAGGGTGTGATTGTAGCTTGCCTATATGACTGCAATGCTGTCTCTTCTTGGGTAATGTAGGGTGAGAAAGAGCCCCATCAAGGTAAAGAGGGGACCACAAAACAAAAGAGCAACAGCAAAAAAGACAGATTGAATACTGTAATTTATAATTACAGAAATGAGAGAAGAGGAAAAAAATTCTGTAGCCAAATATGAATGTGACTTTAATGTCCCTCTCTGGGCTTCTGGCCTTCAAGGCCCCTAAAAAATTTCAAGTTGCCACATTTGGTTGTTATGACATAATTCAGGATTTAATTTTGGCCTGTTTCCTTTTCAGTCTGTCTCTTTTCCACTCCACAACCCCCATTCAGGTCTTTTTCCTAGTGATAAGCAGTTTAGGGCTTGTTGTGGACATTTTGCACTGCCATTTGGTTTTAAGTAGGGCCTTTCCCTTTAAATTAAGCTGAGCATATCTGTGCACACGTGTAGTAGAACCCTCTGGATGTGTGTGTATGAAGGTCCACTCTCTCAGGAACCCCCTCTAGTCACCAGAATGGAGGTGCACAGATAGAACAATTAACAGATGCAATTTTTAAAAACAGAATGTACACACCTTTATCTCTGAGGATCAGTCAGGTGTCAGCTATCTGTGGTAGCTCTGATCCTTTCCCCACTCTGTTTCACCCAAGATGGCCACTCTGGGAGCCGCTGAGCCTGGATGGTCCTCAAAAGCACTAATTTCTTGCTTCCACTACAAATTCCACTGGCTGTAAGCCTTCAAACTTTCTAAATATTCCTTTATGTGGTTCAGAGTTCTGGGACCGTACCTTGAACCTGCCTCATTCGATGTTCTGTGTTATTGCTGAAGGAGATCCTAACTGCTCTTCTCTGTGATCCACCATCAAGCCTGGCTGGTTTCCATCTACTCTTAATGCTTTCTGCATCAGTCAGTATTTTGCCCACAGAATCTATATATATTAAATAACTTGCTGTTGCTGTCATGTGCCATGGAGTCGATTCCGACTCATAGCAACCCTGTACAGGGTTTCCACGGGAGCAGAAAGCCTCATCTTTCCCCCATGGAACAGCTGGTAGTTTCAAACTGCTGACCTTGTGGCTTGTAGCCTGACTCTACTATATATAAAATCAAAGAGATATATAATGGCATTTTAGGAGCTTAAAGTTAGTGAGAATTCATAATATAAATTTTAATACTTATTCTATTTGACCATATTGATTTAAATTATTATATATAGTGTATATATTTAAGGGTTATTTTATTATATTCTATTTTTACAATTTCTTACATATGTATATCTTCACTTTTTCCAAAACAAGAATAATTTAAAGCAGTCTTAGATGTCAGTATAAACCAAGGTAAACTTAAGCAATCAGTCCTGGAGATCTATTATAAAAGAGAATTAAATAAATTAGGATCTGATATTTTTAAAGATTAAGGCTGAACTATGGTATGGAGCTGTGGGTAAATGTGCCATACTGAAAAACTGTTTGAACTGCAAGGCCAGTGGTTCAAGCTCACCAGCTACTCCTCAGAAACCCTATACAGGGTCACTATGGGTCAGAACTGACTCGATGGCACTGCACAACAACATATATATATGTCCTTGTTCCTCAATCCTCACGCTGTATTTTAAGCCATTGATACAGTTTTTTTTTTTAAACCTTACTGAGGTTTCCCTCAATATAAATAAGAGTCTTAGGATCTACTCTCAGAGATCAGTATTTTTTAAACCTTGTAACATGCCTATTAAATTTTTTGTGCACAGGAATCAACTAAAGATTTTGTTTAAAAGTAGATTTTGAATTAACTGTAAATCTGGTTTCGGATTTGAGTTTATACATAAAAAATAAGTATTATATTTAAATCTTTCAGGTCTTTTGAGTGTGAATTAAGGTAGTAGATGCTATTTTAATTATCTTACATCATAATTCTTTTAAATTTGAGCAACTTATCCCATTCTGAGAACTTATAATGATCTTTTTGTAATTGTCATGGCCATGGGATTGTAGATTATCTAAAGAATATGTGATCACTACTTAACAAAATTTCAATTTTTTGAATAAAAGGATCAGAAAAATTTTACAAGATGAAAACTGATGAAGCTGTCAACAAGTCTTTTTTTCATGGATTATTACAGAATAATAAAAAAATATTCAGACACATGCCATTTTTTCAATTTTTTTCAATTCTGTTAAGGTATCAGGTTATATATTCTCATGCAAGAGAGTAGATATGCATTCTCTAGAAAAAAAAAGGAGAGCAAATTTAGAAACACAAAGGGAATCACAGATAAAGAGTTGGAAATATATCCAGTGGCCCAATTGTCTTACTGTGAAATCTTAACTTGATATAGCAACTCCACTTTAAGAGTTTTACTATCATCCATACATTTATTTGGTAATCTTTGCTAGAAATTTTTTTTTCCACTTAACTCATTTTTCACCAGTCATAGATCTCAACATCATTTCAAAAATCTTTTGCAGTCTCTTTCTAGTTCCACTAGTATTAACATGCAGTATCTTTCTTGGAATAGCAAATTGGCTGCTGACTAGTCTTTTGCATTTATTCATTTTTCCCCATCCATCCTTATATCAATTTAAGTATAATATTGCTAGCATACACATTTAAATGCAGTATTTCCCTGTTTAAAAAACCTTTCAGTAGCTGCACTCACATACTAAAGACTGAATGATTACAGTGATATAATGATGCTCCTATTTTTTTCTACCTTCTGTACTAACCTTGTCCCTTGACTGGATGCCTTGAATTCAGTGTTTAATTGATTATATTATCCTAAATATTATATGCCCTTTTTTTAAATATGCACAGACTTTTCCTGTATCCTTTATGAGATTTTTCCCTTTCACTTATTTTTTATGATTTATTAGTGATCAAGTGCAAGTCCTTCAATAGCCTTGCAAGTAGACTCTTCTTTTTTTTTTTTTTTTTTTGGCTTGTCCAATGTTCATCTATTTTACATATGACAGGATAGTTTTACACCAGGCAGTAGTCTTAAGACTGAAGTTATAATTGTGGCCATTTTTCTTAAATATATTGCTAATGAGAGTTGCATCAAAAAATAAATGCAACAGCCAGGCTGGTACAGTGAGTGACACAGTGAAAAAAACTGGAGCTTCTGGGAAAAGAGGTGTAACAAACTATATACCTTTCCATCCTCCTCTCCCCTGTCACACCCTCACTGCCCAGCTTGGACACTTTCAGGCAGATGGGAGCACACTCATAAAAGGGTCCAGCATTGTGCCCACAGTTTTCACACAGCACAGGGAGGTGATTGGGAGGAGTCCCATTGGTCCCACAGACTGATCTTTGGCGGCTTCTTACAATTTCTGATTCTGGGACCCAGTCCTAAAGTTGATCTGGGTGGGACCCTATATACCTGACTTACCTAGCAAGAAAAAAAAGCAGGACTAGCCATATAGCCAAAACGTATGGGCAACTTGTAAAACCTCAATATTAAAAGCAAAAGACAATACCAACTATTATATACAAGTGCACAGCTATTTTGAGAATTATGCTGTGTGTGCAGATACCTACCTGACCTTCAGAGATAAAAATAGTGGACAATATTTCTTCCATTCATATCTCAATATCTATCTGTATACCTCAATAACAGTGACTAGAGGAGAGGCCTGAGTGAGTAGACACACCCCCACCCACTGCTGGAGGTTTCTACAGTGCATGCACATTGACCTGCACAGCAAGGGATACTGGAAAGTCAGCTATGGTTTTATTTTTGTTTTTGAGTGGTGGCTTTTGTCACTACTTTTATATTGTTTCTGTTTTTAATCCTTTTGATCTCACTTTTTTCCTGGGGGTGGGAGATTTCTCACCCTATCTTACCCAAGAAGAGAGAGAAAGTGTGTCCATATAGTCAAGCTAAAAACATACCCCATAATACCCCACCATCTGGACAGAAGCCAATACTAGCTACTAGGCATTGCATGTGAAAAGGGAAGCCTATCTCCAGATCAAATCCACCAGGAGACATACAATCAGCAACATACAATCATTTAATCATTAAAAAACCTACCTAGCTACTGAAAATATCCAAGAAAAGGCAACAAAAGATCTCAGCACATGTCCAAAACCAGAAAAGAGTAACTGAGACAAATGAGATGGAGACAGACAAAGACTCCCCACTAGAACAAGTTTAGGCTTTGGATCTTCTTGAGAAGGAATTCAGAAGATTGATATGGAGACAAATTAAAATGCTCCACAGAGGGGTCGAGGAAAATAAGGAAGAAGTCAGGAAAGTGCTACAGGAGTAATCAAACAAGGTAGATATAGCATTGGAAGCAATATAAAACCTACAAAAAGAGGTCTAGATGATTAATGTTAAAATATTAAAAATGGATGACACACTGAAAGGGTAAAGGAGTAGAACTGAAAAGATGGAAACCAGAACCAGTAAACTAGAAGACAAATCTCTCAATACTGCTAAGATAGAAGAGAAAGCAGAAAAAAGGATTAAAAAATCAGAGAAGAGTCTAAGATTCATGCTGAATAATATGAAGAGGAATAATATGAATAATATGAAGAGGAGAATTATTGTCATTCCAGAACAGGATGAATCACAGAAGTCCACAGAGGAGATAGTTGAGGAACTACTGAAAGAAAAATTCCTTAAAATCTTGAAGGATGAGAAGATAAACATTCAAGAAACTGAAAGAACCCCAGGAAGGATAGACCCTAAAAGAAAATCACAAAGACAAACAATAATCAAGCTTTCCAAACACAAAGACAAGGAGTGAATCCTAAAAGCAGCAAGGGAAAAGAGAAGTGTTACCTACAAAAGTAAGTAAGTCAGATTAAGCTCTGACTTCTCAGCAGAAACCATGCAGGCAAGAAGGCAATGGGGATATATATATATAAAACCCTAAAAACTAAACAAACAAACAAACAAAAACTGCCAACCAAGCATTCTCTATCCAGCAAAACCGTCAATCAAATACTGTGGTGCAATCAAAACATTCCAGGATAAGCAGAATCTAAGATATTTTGTCAAAACCAATCCAGCACTTCAAAACATACTGTTGTTGTTATGTGCCGTGGAGTCGGTTTTTACTCATAGCGACCCTGTACAGAGTTTCCAAGACTGTAAATCTTTATGGGAGCAGAAAGCCTCATCTTTCTCCCGCAGAACAGCTGGTAGTTTCGAACTGCTGACCTTGAGGTTCGCAGCCCGATTTGTAACCATAAAGGGAATTATTTGGACTGAAAACCAACAAACAGACAACAACCAGAGATTGACAGACATGGCAACACCACCTGAAACTCATGACAGATAGCAGATAGAAACTGACAAGAACTGGCACATACACACACACACAGACACAAAGAAAACAAAATAAAAACTAGAACTGGGCAAAAGAAGGCATACAGAACAAAGAATGAACAACACCACAAAAATTAACATAATGACAGCAATTAATTCACACCTATCACTAATTACACTAAATGTCAATGGATTGAATGCACCAGTGAAGATATAGAGAGTGGTAGAATGGATAAGAAAACAAAATCCTTCAATATGCTGCCTGCAAGAGACACATATTACACACAAAGGCAAAAACATACTAAAAGTTAAAGGATGGAAAAACTACACCAAGCTAATTGCAATAAAAAACAGAGCAGGAGTGGCAATACTAATCTTTGATACAATAAATTTTAAGGCAAAAACCACCATAAGAAACAAAGAGGAACACTATCTCATGATTAAAGGATCAATTGAGCAAGATGACATAACCATAATGAATATATACACTTCCAGTGAAAAAGCATCGAGATATATAAAGCAAACACTTCTAGATTTGAAGAAAGAAATAGACAAATCTACAATTATAGTGGGAGGTTTTAATGCATCACTGTTGAAAAGGGATAGACAAACCAGAAAGAAACTTGACAAAGTTACAGAGGAGCTAAGCAGCATAATCAACCAACTTGACCTCATATATGTGTACAGAGCATTCAACCCAACAACAGCACAATACATATTATTTTCCAATGCACATGGAATAATCTCCAGAATTGACTGTGATTGCTGTTGTTGTTATTGTTATGTGCCATGGAGTAGGTTCTGACACATAGTGACCCTGCACAGGGTTTCCAAGGCTGTTAATCTTTATGGGAGCAGAACGCCTCATAAAGTAAGCCTCCACAAATTTGCAAACATACAAATAATACAAAGCATCTTTGCGACCACAATGCTGTAAAACTAGAAATCAACAAAAAGACGCCCAAGTAAATAAATTTTAATATATAGAAACCCAATAACATCCTGCTAAAAAGAGACTGGATAATAGAAGATATTAAATGTGAACTCACAAAATTCCTAGAAACAAAAGAGAAAGAAAACACAACATATCAAAATCTTTGGGACATAGCAAAAGCAGTCCTGAGAGGACAATTTATTACAATAAATGTGCACATCCAAAAAGAAGAAAGAACCAAAATTAACACATTAACACAGCATCTCCAGCAACTAGAAACAGACCAACAGAGGAAACTTACAGTCGGCAAAAGAAAAGAAATAATAAAGACCAGAGCACAAATAAATGAGATGGAAAACAGAAAAACTTTAGAAAGAATCAACAGGACAAGGAGCTGGTTCTTTGAAAGGATTGGAAAAATTGACAAACCAATGGCAAACCTAACAAAAGAAAAGAGGGAAAAGAAGCAAATAACATGCATTAGAAACCACATGGGTGATGTCACAAAGGAAACAAAAAGGATAATAACAGAATACTATGAAGAGTTGTACTCCAACAAATTTGACAATTTAGAAATGATGAGTACATTTTTTAGAAAACTACGACCTACCTAAACTTACACACAGTGAAGTAGAAACTTTAAACAGACCCATAACAATAGAAGAAATTGATCAGGTCATCAAAATCTCCCAACCAAAAGAAGTCCAGGAAGATGACTTCACTGGTGAGTTTTACCAAACATTCAGGGAAGAGCTGCCACCAATTCTACTCAAATTATTCCACAATATAGAAGAGGATGGAAAATGCCCTAATACATTTTATGAAGCAAACAAAACCCTCATACCAAAACCAGGGAAGGATATCACTAACAAAGAAAATTATAGACCAATATCCCTCATGAACATAAATGCAAAAATTCTCAATGAAATCTTAGCCAACAGAATCCAGTACCACATCAAAAAATAAGACATCATGATCGAGTGGGATTCATATCAGGAATGCAAGGATGGTTCAACATCAGAAAAACTATCAATGTAATCCACAATATAAATAAGAAAAAAGAAAAGAACCACATGATCATATTGATTGATGCAGAAAAGGCATTTGATAAAATCCAATATCAATTCCTAATAAAAACACTCAACAAAGTAGGATTTGAAGGGATATTCCTCAACATAATTAAGAGCATATGTACAAAACCAACAACCTATGTTACTTATAATGGAAAGAAACTGAAATAATTCCTTCTGTGAACCAACAAGGATGCCCTTGTTACCACTCCTATTCAATATAGTGCTGGAAGTCTTAACCAGAGCTATACAGCAAGATAGGGAAATTAAAGGCATCCAAATTGGCAAAAAGGAAGTAAAACTCTATTTGCAGACGATATGATCCTATACATAGAGAACCTCAAAGACTCAGTAAAAAAGCTACTAGACCTCATTGGAAGATTCAGCAATGTGGCAGGGCATGAGATCAACCTACAAAAATCAGTTGGATTCCTCTATAGTAACAATGACCGTGCTGAAAAGGACATTAGGAAAGCAATACCATTTACAATAGGCACCCAAAGGATGAAATATCTAGGAATAAATGTAACCAGAGAAACAAAGAGCCTATAGAAAGAAAACTACAAAACACTACTACAAGAAACCAAAAGAGACTTAGAAAAGTGGAAAAATATACCTTGCTCCTGGATAGGAAGACTCAACATTGTGAAAATGTCAATACTGCCAAAAGCAATTTCCACATATAATGCAATCCCAATCCAGATTCCAATGACATTCTTCAAAGAGATGGAAAAATCAATTACAAACGTTATATGGTAAGGAAAGAGACCCAGGATAAGCAAAACACTGCTTAAGAAGAATAAGGTTGGAAGCCTCTCACTCCTGGACTTCAAAATTTACTACACTGCTAATTAGACAAAACAGTCTGATACTGGCACAATACATTGATCAATGGAACTGCCGGGAACAGGCCTCGACACAGATGTTTGGTTCACGAGGAGGGGATATCTGGCGGCGATAGGGATAGCAAAAGAGAAGACATAGAGACGCAAAGAGAGAGACAAAGAGACACCCCGGAACCAGATTGGATGCATCACCAGTGGGCAGACTTTGGACCACAGGCATCGTGGCGTCTGCAGGCAGTAACACACTGCTCTGCAAACTGTACTGCATGCCCTCCAAGCTGTAATGCACACCTGGGTCAGTCTGAGCCTCCATTTTATTTAGGGGAGGTACTTTACACAAAGCTGGGCGGGACTAAGATAAGGTACAGCTATCAATCTTACTTTTTCAGACATTCAGGCAGCTTTATATAGTACTTCGCAGGTTCGAATCTCGTGACCGCAATTTGGTTTCTCAAGCTTAATTAACATACCTTTTAACACCTAGCCTCAAATGGGGGAGGAAAAGGAGGATTCCCACTGTGTTGGCTGCCCAGCCCAGGTTCTTCAGGAAAAGAGGTGCCTGGGTGAATGGGCTGCACCTGGAAACACTTTAGGGAAAGCAGTTCTATTGTCCTTAGAACAGAGACCGGGGAGCCACCCAATTTACTTTGAATGAATTCTCTGAGGGAAGAACTTTGCCTGTTTGGAATTTTACAGTCTTGGCTTTTAGGCCTCGGCTTTAGGAGGTTTTTACACTTATCTGTGGATATTAAGGGCTCATGTCTGGAATTACTAATAAACATAGCTGAATACTAAGATGAAAAACATTTTGCCATATCTGCCAGGTGGCTAGAGTCTGTTCCTCAGAGCCTGTGGCCTGTATGGTCTGAAACACTTGGGCCCACAGGGCCTTGAACACCTGACCAGGTCTGCACGGTCTGCAACATGGAACAGAGTTGAGAATCCAGAAATTGATTCATCTACATACAGCCAAATGATTTTCGACAAAGTGCCTAAGTATATTGCATGGGGAAGAGATAGTCTCTTAAACAGATGGTGTTGGCAGAACAGGAAAGCTATATGCAAAAGACTGAAACAAGACCTTACCTCACAACTTATACAAAAACCAACTTAGCATTGATTAAAACCTAAGTGAGAATCCCAGAATTATGAAGACCATCAGTGAAATAATAGGGACAAATGTGAGGGCCCTATACAGGGCATACACAGACTACCAAACATTTTGAAAACTACACAAACAAAAGTAGACAAAATAGATGATTGTGACGTACTAAAAATTTTAAACTTAGGTGCATCAAAAGACTTCACCAAAAGAGTAAAAAGGGACATCACAAAAAGGGGGTTGGGAGAATATTTCGCAACAATGGAACATGAGACTCATTTCTAAAATATATAGAAACTACATAACCTCTACAAGAAAAAGACAAATAACCCAATTAAAAAATGGCACAGGACATGAACAGACATTTCACCAAGGAGGAGATCCAGGCAGCCAACAAACATATGAAGAAATGTTCACGAAAACTAGCCATTAGAGAAATGCACATCAAAACAACAGTGAGATATCATCTCACACCAGCAATAGCAGCAAAGATCAAAAAAGTAGAGGACAATAAATGAGGTGAGGATACGGAGAGACTGGAACCCTCCTACATTGCTGGTGGGATTGCAAAATGGTCCAACCACTCTGGAAAGCAATATGGTGCATCTTCAGAAGTTTGGAAATAGAAATACCTTATGATCCAGCAATTCTCTACTTGGCATTAATCCACAAGAAATACAAACCATAAAACCATAAAACATTGTTCATAGCAGCACTATTTACAGTCGCAAAAAAATGGACACACCCTAAGTGCCCATCAATGGAAGAATGGATAAACAAACTTTGGTACATACACACAATGGAATATTATGGTACATTGAAGAATAACAAGGAAGCTGCAAGCCACTTCATAACATGGATGAACCTTGAGGACATTATGCTGAGTGAAATTAGTCAGTCACAAAAGGAGAAATACTGCATAGGACCACTATTGTAAAAGATTAAGAAAAGGTACCCATACTAAATGGTAAAAAAAATATTTGCTGGTTATTGAGTGAGGGGTTGGAGAGGAATTGTAGCACAGGGTAGAGAATAGTCACAGGATAGTTAGCGTGCTGGGAGGGGCAATATGCTAGAAATGGGAGGGGAATGGAAGGCTGACAGAAGAAATTAGGCAGGTTTCCACAGGCTAAGTGGGGCAGAGGTAAATAATGATGTAGGCACAGCCTTGGTACAACAGAGTTCTGGGATACAGGGATTAAGACATACTTTGAATGGGTAAAAAGAGGGGAAATAATGTTAAGATGCTTGGCTGTCTTTTGAATCTTGGTTTCCCTTGCCTCCCATTATAAAATAGACTCTTGAGGGGGAGAGAAAGGAATAGCCAGAAGCACCACTATAGAAACCCAGTAAGTCTGTCTTCAGCCTGTAATTGATTGGAATACCTAAAATGGCGCTAGAACTTGCCCAGCATAAGAGGCTTCTTGCAGAGCCTTTGCATTGTATAAGACCATAGGTGGAATCCTGATCCTCATCCAGAATATTTTGAGGTGGGAAATTTCCACTGAAAGGACAAGCATACCAGCCTTGAAGGGCTAGAAGAAACAGAAGATATTTTTTTAAATAAAGACCATCAGGAAAAATAAAAAACAATAATGGCAGTATGAATGACTACTACAAGAACAAGTAACTCATTTGCCCAGGAGCCATCAAGGCAAGTGGTCAGGTCCCCTCAGGGCAAACCCCCTTCCAAGACTAAGATTTAAGGGAAATATTTGAGTAGTCATGTGGTCTTGCTGCTGAGCATGTTGGTCACTGACAATGGGAAGTGACAGAAAAACAGCAATGAAGTTGTGAGCTAAATCCAACCACGTTCAATAGACTCCTGTCAACTTGGGTTGAGACATGGTTGGCCAGCAGTTCGCCGAGATCTGGGGACTCCTGGTCCCAGGGACAGGACATGGCCACAGAGGACTAGAGTGAAGAGTAAGGGGTCTGGCTCACATGAAGTGAGGATGCACAAGACTATCCATACTTGCAGATAGTATCTATTTGACCTGGATTCAATGGCTGGATGACCAGACTCCTCTAGAGGAAGAAATAAGAGGGAAAAAAGAGTAATCCACTACAATTTGATGAACTTGACCTATGTTTGTGGATATAGTAGTTCAAAAGAGGGAATGAATCTTTACAGCAAAGATTATTCCCCCTCCTAGGTACACAGGGCTGACAGGGATGGGCAACTTACACATTGGCTACCCAAAATGGGGGCACTACAAAGGCACGAAGTGACTGGCTTACAAGCTTTTAAGAGGGAGCCTATTTTAAGAGGGTATGGGTCAGGTAGAATCTTCACTTAGTGGTTTCCAACCTGTCTGGACGTGGCTGGTAAAAGGAGATGGGGATAAGACTCTTGTGATTCAATAGTGAATAATTGCTATCAGGACTGATAGTGAGTGTCACAAATGTATTATTGTTGTTGTTGTCAGGTGCCATCGAGTCGGAACCAACTCATAGCGACCCCATGCACAGCAGAACAAAACAATGTCCAATCCTGGGCCAAC
>NW_006408861.1:2394108-2406312 GCF_000296735.1 Chrysochloris asiatica | reverse complement strand
GGTCTTTCGTGTTTAATTCATCAAATCTGTTCTTCAGATGATCTCTAAATTCAGGAGGGATAAATTCAAGATCATATTGTGACGCAAATGTATAGGTAGATGTTTAATAACAAAAGGAGGGGTGTGGCTGATCTTGCAGTCCAGGAGCAAAGGACTCTGAGACCATCAAGGGAGAAGAGCAGAGTGTAGGACCCTATCCAGAGAAGCAGTGTTGCCAGAGATGGAGGTTAAGCTGATGACGTGGAGAAATGGAGTTGCTGGGGTCTCTGGACTCTGTGATGGAGAGTGTCTGTGTGTTGACGGACAGGGGGCAGCCTTGCGGAGTGTACCCTTTGGCTGTCTGAAGATGCATGCAGGGAATTGTAATCATTGCAATGAAGCAAAATAAGATAGAATGAATGTAAAGCTACTGTTCTCTGGTGTAAACTATCACATAATTCACAACAAAAAACTTTTTTTAAAAATATGAAATAAAAAGGAATGCAAAGAAAAAAAAAAAAGAAAGAAAGAAACGCAAAGGTTCTTTGAGAATGAATGACTCACCATAATGAATGAATGGAGGATGGAAAACAGAATGGTTGAATATATTAAAGACATCATATATGTGTGTTATTTACATGGTACACTGTTCAAGTTCATCTATACATTCTCGATGTATAGATGAAAACAGAAAATCCAAAGAATGTTATGTCCATAATGATTAAAATGGTATGATAGATTAAAATGATAGATATTAGGCATTGAATATTTTATTTACCATGTAAAGTTAAGTTTAAAAATATTAAATAGATTTAATTGGTAAAGTGTAACAAGAGGGGAGAGAAGAAATGTTTTCTAGGTAAATTTTACATGAGAAAGTGAATGAAGATGGGAGGGTACAAGACAGTGCACAGCATGGAAGTGATACAAGTCTCCAGGGTGTGTGGGTTTCTGACCAATTGACTCATAAACAATACAATCAGTACTGATATTAAGAGAAAATACTCTTATATGTAATAACTGGAGTTTCCATATTGAAGAAACTAGTTATTCTCAATTTTGCTTTGATCAGCACAGATCTGAAGAAATTTGATTGTGTGAAATAAAGGTGAAATTGTAATGGAGTATATTCTGAGGACAAGGAGCTCTGGTAGCATAATGGGTTATGAGTTGGGCTACTAACTGAAAGGTCACCAGTTCAAATCTGTTAGCTGCTCTGTGGTAGAAAGATGAGGAAATCTGCTCCCATAAACCTCATACAGAATTGCTATGATTAGGAACCAACTCCCTAACACACCACCACCACCACCACCATATTTAGAGGACAGAAGTACAGTTATATAGGTAACTAGGATTTCTCAGTGTGTAGAGAATTCTTAGGTAGTTTTTTTTTTACTTCTAACAGTTATTTCTGGTCTGAGTAGCACTTTGAGTATAATCATGAATTTTGGAATCAAACGTCTCACATTTTTTACCCCAGGCTGAACTGCTTGATTTTTAGACAAACACTCTTAGAATTGATTTTTTTTCGTCTTTGAAAATGTAATACTACTGATAATTGTCCTGGGGGAATATTGTAAATATTAAATAAATTGATGCATTTAAGCTACTTGATACATTTGTAAAATCTCAATAATGTATGGTTACTCTCATTATCATGATTATCATCATCATCTTCCTTGCTTTTTTTGTTGGCATTTTATCAAAAATGAAACTATAGTTTCTGTCATTCTAAACAGCCTTTGATTTTATACTCTGCATTTCTCTTTATATGGTGGTGGCTGTGTGCTGTGGAATTGTTTACTCATAACAACCCTGCATAGGGTTTCCGAGGCTGTAAATCTTTACAGGAGTAGAAAGCCTCATTTTTCTTCCTCTCAACAGCTGGTAGTTTTGATTTGCTGACCTTAAGGTTAGCAACCTGACTTGTAATCACTAAGCTACCAGAGTTCCTTAATATAAGTCTTGAAGGAAGATGTTACATGAAGGGGAATTTTGGACATATGCTATATAGAGGAAATAAGTACAGACAAGCTCAGACATTTCAAGAATTCACTGAACAAATTATATACCTCAGCAAACTAAAGATCTGTTTCTTATAGGGTATTGTAGTATTGATTCTGTTGAAGAACCTGCTCAAGTTTCTAGAATTTTCTTCAGAGCAAGTTTGACATCTTTATTTCTCAGATTATAGATCATGGGGTTGAGCATTGGAACAATAATAGTATAAAATACAGAAGAAACTTTCCCTTGGTCCATGGAGCTGACATTTGATGGTTGCAGATACATGAATGCTAGAGAACCAAAAAAGAGTGTAACAGCTGATATATGAGAACTACAAGTGCTAAAGGCTTTGGATCTGCCCTCAGTGGAGTGAATGTGGAGAATGCTACTAAAGATGAAGGTGTAGGAGGCAAGGATGGTTAAGGCAGGAATAAATATGTTAAATGTACTCAGACTCAGAACCAATATTTCATTGATATAGATGCTAGAGCAGGATAGCTGCAGGAGTGGGAAGACTATAAACTCCCATTGTGAGCCACAAGCAAATTTGAGAAGACATGTTAACATTATAAAGCAATGGGTTACAGATGGCAGCATAGCAGTCATATGACATTGCAGCCAGCATATGACAGTCTGCAATTGCAAAAACAATAAAGAAATAGAGCTGAGTCATGTATTCAGGGTAGGAGATGATGTTCTTCTCTGTCACAAAGTTCACCAGCATTTTAGGTATAATGACAGTGGACTGGCAAAGATCAATGAAGGACAAACTGCTGAGGAAATAGTACATGAAGGTGAGAACTGAGTTCAATCAGTGTGATCATGCCCAGGTTTCCTATGACTGTGGCCACATAGATTCCTAGGAAGAGGAGGAAGAGGGGTAGCTGGAGTTCAGGACGTTCTGTTAGCCCAGCAAAGATGAACTCAGTCACTGATGAATGATTTCTGTGGTCCATTATTCTTTCATTATGGTCTAAAAAAGAAAAGAGGTTCTGCATGTTTGTGTAAGTGTATATTTTACCAAGTTTCAGTGTATGTACATGCATACGTGTGTGTGTTGAGGGGAAAAGGTAGTTCTGGTGGATCCTTATTTTCTTCCATACTTGATTGGATATGTGCCATGGAATTGATACTGTATAGGGTTTCTGAGGCTGTAAATCATTATCAGAGTACAAAGCCTTGTCTTTCTTCCGCTGAAGAGCTGGTAGTTTTGAACTACTGATCTTTAGGTTAGCAGCCCAACTCCTAACCACTAGGTGATTAATATTCCAGAGAACTCTCGAGTGTCTCCTATGACTTTGTAAAGTCCAATTATAATGGTTGACCAACAGAAATAATTGTAGATTTCAAGGAGCTTATAATAATAATCAAGGAGGCTGATAGCCTCATAGATTATGAGTTGGGCTACATCCTCATGTTCAGCAGCTCAAACATATAAATCACTATTCGGAAGACCTATACATAGTCTCTGTAAGTTGGAACTGACTTCATGGCACCTATCAACAGCAAAAATAACAATAACAAGGGAAAACACACATCTATGGATTGTTTTGTTCAATTAGAATGAATGCTACTAGTGTTTTTTTCATGGTTTGTTTCTTTTGCTTCCATATTCAATGTGGTGTTCAATAGTTTTCTGCCATGGAGTGACCCTGTACAGGGTGACGCTGTACAGGGTACCCAAGGCTATAAATCTTAATGAGAGCAGAAAGCCTCATCTTTCTCTCACAGAGTGGCTGATAGGTTCTAACTTCTGAAATTTCAGTTTGCAGCTCATCTGAAAATCCACTATGACACCAGAGTTCCTTTCCACATTGAATATCTGTAGATTAAAGTCATTTTTACTAAATGCATAATAATTACATTATCATTTAATTTTGAATAAGAAATTTTTTTTTTACTTATTGATAAACATAGAGTTCATACATTTGTGATAATTTTATCAGTCTGAGTTATTTTCTTAGTTTAGAGTTCTTACTCAATATAGCTAAAGGACTGGAAAGCTGTAACTAACTTTTCTTCTTAAGACTTTGTGCCTCTTTTCCCCAGTTTTCTTTACACAGACTAAGAGGCAAGGACATAACTTCCTGGCTGGTCCCACATATGCACTGCAACAACTTCACCAACATTGAAGGATTGTGTTCCATGATATCTAATTTGGCAATCCCAGGAAAGTAGAATAATGATCTAAATTTAGGTCATTAATTCCTCTCCATGGCCTGGGAAGCTGCAGACTATGACTCCCTTCCCTCAAAAAACAAAACAAAACACAACCATCAAGTCAAGTTCACTTTATAATGACCCTATTTAACGTTTTTGAAACTGTAAGTCTTTGTGGAAATAGACAGCTTCATCTTTTTCCTGAGGTTCAAGGTTTCAACAATTAATAGGTCTATGATTGGATTTGGCTTCATGACTAAAGTGGTATTGTTCATAAGACTGTGCTTATTACCAGAACATATGGATGATTTTTGTAGATAAACTTTGCCTGTCTTCTATGATACTCAAGGTTTGGTACAGGTATGCAGGATTGGGGAAATGTAGATTTGTAGAACACATTACACATGAAAGATCTGGGGATTAAAAAAAATATTCATAGCATATGACAGCTACCTTCAAATGCTAAAAAAAAATCGCTGCCAAAAAAATAGAGGCAGACAGTTTGAGCCCACTAGTGCTCTGAAGGAAAAAGTTGTAGCCCTGTGATTCTGTAAAGGTTACAGGCTTGAAAACTATAGGGTCATATCATTTGAAATTGATTGCACAGCAATGAGGCTTTTGCTTTTTGCTTTTGTTTTATAGACTCTTTTTTAAAGTCTTTGAGAGACAGAAGTGAAACTGTTGGAAACTGTTGAGAGAAATATCTTACATAGCAAAATATAAAATAGCCAGAAAATGAAACCAGCTGCCTTAGTGTGCAGACATATGAATACAGCTAGAATTGTTCAAGAAGAATCTAAACAATTAGCACTTGCAGTATATTATTCAAGTACAACTGTACTTGATAGAACACTTAATAATCATCTTAAGTACTTCCTTCTATTCCAGCATTTCATGATTTTATAAATTTAATAGGTAGTCCTGAATTCAAATCTGAGCTTAAACACATGTTTGCCATGTGACGTTGGGCAAACTGCTTCCACTCTTCAAACTTCTGAAGGAAAAAAAAATCCCAGAGACATTAAAGTCTATTTCTTGGTAGTAGTATGAAAACTGAATCAAATACCTGGTAAGTACTTGGTATAGCTATTTGTTGTTGCTAAGAACTTACATAAATGTTACTGTTGTTGTTTAATTATATTCTATTGAGTTTCTTTCCTTCTAAATAATCTTTTATTTTCCCAACATTTTTATTCTTATAAGGGTAACCATAATTTTTTCTCAGCATCTTTCCTAGTGCTGCTTTTGAGTTAATACATATAATAATACAGAGATTCACAGTATTTTTACTTATTATTGTACTCTTAAAAGTCATCAATGTTATTAATATTCTTTGTGTATATAAATAAATTACAGACAAGTTTTCATGTTATTTAAAGATTTGTATCATCATAAACAATAAATTATTTTACTATAATTTACCATTTCATTTCCCAAGTATTGCACACTTTGACTATTCCTCAAAAGAGCATTTGGTCAGCTCTTAGTTTTGACTCATAATGTTTCCTAAACTTTCTTCTTCCAACTCCTCTCATTATGAAAATTAATATAATATATAGGACATTACCCAAAACCAAAGTTAATAAGATAATTTCCAATACATTCATGATTATTTTTACATTTATACTTAGCACTTCATCATTTAATTTTCTACTACTTTAGTGATCTATTTCTTGGTTTTTCATCTTTCAGGACTGCAAACTCCATATAGTATCGCAAATGGTACATATTATATAGCAAATCACAATAAGTTTATGTTCAATGAAATTGCTAAAAGAAGGTTAGAGGTATCTTGAAGTAGACTAAATATAAATGAGCAAATATATCTCTATACATGAACTGAGATGAGTGAACAAAGAAGTGATTGACATAATTTTATAATGTAGAGAACGGGAGATGACAAGGAAACCTGTGTGTGATTGTGTGAATATTAGAGTCAGGATGTTACAGATGGAATAATGTCCCCCAAATTATATGATGCAAATATGCCTATGCTTGCCATTGCATTTGTGACTTGGCTGTCTTTGTTATGTTAACAAAGCAGTATTAGTGTAGAACCAATTTCTTTTGAAATATAAAAGAAATTAAACAAATAAGTAAAACAGAGATGGAGAAAGGACGTGCCAAACTTATGACTATTTCCTAGAAGCAGAAGCTCAAAAGAAACAAAGATCTTCCTTCAGAGATAGCATAGAGATAAAGGGCTTGCCTAGAACCTGCATCCTGAATTTGAACATCTAGCCTCCTAAACTGTCAGATAATAATTTTCTATTTGTTACAACTATCCACTTGTGGTATTACTTTTATAGTAACACTAGATAACTAAGAAAGAGGACAAACAGAAATGAACAGTGTTCCTTGTTGGACTCCTGGTGTGGTTCTGTAGGATAAGAACTGAACTGCAAACTGCAGGGGCAGCAGTTCAAACCCATCTCCTCAGAAACACTATACAGTTTTTTTATGAGTTGGAACCAAGTTAGCAGCACTTAACAACAATAACAACAATGTTCATCATCAAGTACATTGGAAAGGAGGTTAAGAGTAGAAGAATAAGAATTCTAAGAATTCTAACTGGAATAAATATTCTAAGGATACAAGAATCAAATCATTTGACTGAAACACAATCCTCCTCCTTTGCATAGAGTCCAGCACTGCACATTTTTCTCCTCCATTTTTCTGGGGAGATAATGATTCTGATGTTACTGATGGGCAGTTCTGAATACTAACCTTGAAGTACTCTTTGATGCTGACTGAGTCATAACTGAAACGTCTCCTTTGACAAATGTTTTTAGTCAATGATCATGATATAATAAGATGCTGATGCCCAAGGTCATCAAGCCAATAGCAATGACTGATAGATGTGACAGAAAGAATTTATAATCCAGGAATAGATGTTAAGGGTTTGATTAGAAATAAGCAATCCTCCCACTAGATTCATATCTCAAAGATAGCAACTCTTGGGAAAAGAAACAATTATTGTTTTCCCTTTGCCCCATTGACTCTCAGCTGGCTAATATTCTCACAGCAATGCAATTTATTACTCTCATTTCATTATGAACTGCAAACAATGTTGTGACATATATTGTAAGAGTTCCTGTGAGATTTATGCTCAGCAGTATCAAAATAAACACACCAAGAAATTCTTATCAAGTGGTGTTTTTAAAATAAAGTGAAGTATCTGGTCTTTAAGTCTGATGAACTATTCTATCTAGAAAGAGATGGATAAACGCATCCAGGAAGAGAAAACGTGGGAGCTCAGCAACTGACAGAGAAAATAGTGGGAACTGGTAACATCAAGAGCTACTGAGAGTTATTAATAAAAAACTATTGCCTCTCAGAATCAAGAGATTTCAGTTGCTGTTCTAAAAAGCAAACTCCTGGTGTTCTGTTGTAGAATAGGCACAGGACTGCAAAACCTAAGGTCGGCGATTCAAACCAACCAGCTGCTCCTCAGAAACCCAAATGGGGTCTCTATGAGTCAGAATCCACTCGAGGGCACTTAACAACAACAAAAGTCTTAAAAGCACCAATAGGAACTTAGTTTGGAAAAGGGAAGAAGAAAGAATTCACTGCTAGAAAGTCTTCCCAAATTATTATCTAAGTCATATTTTCTACCTTATACTTACTCATTAATAATTAATGTGGCATACCCACAATTTTACTTAAGTTGACACCCCAAAGATTGCTTGTTAGTTGCCATCGAATTGGTACCAACTCATTGCGACCCTATGCACATCAGAACGAAACACTGCCTGATCCTGGGCCAACCTCACAACTGTTGTCACGCTTGAGCCCATTGATACTACCACTTTGCCAATCCATCTCACTGGGGGTCTTCTTCTTTTTCTGTGACCTTCCACCTTACCAAACATGATATCCTTCTCCAGCGACTCATCCCTCCTGACAATATGTTTGAAGTATGAAACACAAAGTTTGGCCACCATGGTCTCCAAGGAGCACTCTGGCTGCACTTCTTCCAACACAGATCTGTTGGTTCTTTCAATATTCTCCTTCGACACCATAACTCAAAAGCATCAATTCTTCTATGGTCTCCTTATTCATTGTCCAGCTTTCATAGGCATATCAAGTTAATTGAAAATACCATAGCTTGGGTCAGGTGCACCTTTAGCCCTCAAGCTGACATCTTTGCTCTTCAACACTTTAAAAAGGTCTTGTGCAGCAGAATTCCCTAATGCAATACGTCATTTGATTTCTTGACTTCTGCTTCCATGAGTGTTGATAGTTGATCCAAGAAGAATGAAGTCCTTGACAAGTTCCATCTTTTTTTCCACTGATAAGAATATTGTTTATTGGTCCAGTGGTAAGGATTTTTGTTTTCTTTACATTGAGATACAATCCATACCAAAGGCTGTGCTCTGTTTGTAAAATAATTGTATCAAGTTTTTTTTTTCCCAGAATTAATATTGAGTCTGTGGCTATGATGGTGGCATAAAATCAGTCAGAACATAATTTCCCAATTTTAACTTCATACATGAATAAGTAACACATATGGTTTCAATGCATAGTCAAAGGATTATCACTGTTGCATCTGTGATTTTATAAGATGGGTGAAAAGAAATATCATTCAGGAATAAGGGGAAAATAATATAGCATTATTACAGAAATTCTAAAATTGTGAAGGAAAAACTGTTGCAAAGGAATAAATATATACATGAAGTATTCAGCCCTGATTATTCTATCAATCTCTTCCACTATAGTCTTTTGGGCAGAAATTATGGTCATCATCTATCATCTGCCACTATATTCCTTAATACACTTTTAAGCAATTTACTGAACTTAGTAGATTTTCAATCTTTAAAAATTAGGTCTTTTAGAGATTACTTTTTTCCAGAGGCACTTGTTTTTATGCTTATTAGTTGTGGTGGTTGTGTGCTGTCCATTCTGTTCCAACTCTTAGTAAATTTGTATAGGGTTTCTAAAGTTGTAATCTTTATGCATGCAGACATCATCATGTTTTCCCTAAGAGCAACTGACAGATTTGAACATCTTACCTTGCAGTGCTATCCTGCAATCTCATATTATTTGCTCAGCATACAAGTTGAATAAATATGGTGAAAGAATACACCTTTCTTAATTTTAAACCATTCAGTGTTCCCATGTTCTTTTTGAACAACTGCTTCTTGATCCAGGTACAGATTCCTCATGATCACAATTAAGAGTTCGGGAATACTCATACTTTGCAATGTTGTCCATACCTTGCCATTATCCACACAACTGAAAGCCTTTGCAAACTCAATAAGGCACAGGTAAACATCTTTCTGATATTCTCTGCTTTCAGCCAAGATCCATCAGACATCAGCAATGATGTCCCTCATTCCATGGCCTCTTCTAAATCTGGCTTGAAATTCTGGAAGTTCTCTGTCAATGTATGCTTGCAGCCATTTCTGCATTACCTTTAGTAAAACTTTACTCGCATAGGATATCAAAGAGATTGTCAGACTTAAATAAACAAGTATGCTATATAGATGAAGTAGGTAAAATAAGAGTATACCTGCATACATAGAAATACCACTAAACACCACTCTGACCAGTATCACAACAAAAGATTCTAGTTAGAATGGGTGGGGGAAAAAATAGTAGAGCAAAATTTGAAGTCAAAATAAATAAACCCAGCTTCTTGGATTATTTGCTTTGCATACAGATTGAATGGTTCCAATAAGTATGGTGATAGGATACAATCCTGGCACACAACTTTCCTGATTTCAAGCCATTTAGTAGCCCTTTATTCTGTTCAACTGCCTCTTGGTCTCTGAGCATAATTAAGTGTTCTGAAATTCTCATTCATTGTAATGTTATCCATAGTTTGTTATGACCCACACAGTCAAATGCCTTTGCAGAGTCTATAAAGCACAAACATCATGAAAAACAACCACCAAAACAAACAAACAAACAAAAACACAGAGGGAATCGAAGCAAATACTCTTGAATGATTATGCATGGAAGGGTTGAAATCATTGTAATGAAACAAAATACAATAGGATGAGTGTAAAACCTCTCTCATGTAAACTATCACTCAATTCACAATAAAAGCTTACCAAAAAAAGAATGAATATTCTTTTACACAACAGAGCAAGAGGAATCACAAACAAACTCATTTTATAAGTTTAATCTTGATATCAGCACCTAAAAAAGATATAGCAAGATATAAAATTTAACAGACTTAGTCTTTAACAAATTATTAGCAAGGAGATCCCTGTAATATATAAAAAGAATAAACAATATGATAAAAACGGACTTTATTCCACTAGTGCACTTTGGTTAACATTTGCAAATCAATAAAAACTGGTAACAGAATAAGGAGGAAAAAAATCAGGGGATCATCTTAATGTTGTTGTAAGCACTAGTGAGTCAGTTCTTTACATTGATGTGCATTCCCAGTGAGTGACCTGACCTTATGCACAACAAACTGAAACACTACCCTGTCCTACACCAACCTCACAATTGTTGTACTGAGTCCATTACTGCAGCTATTATATTAATACATCTCCTTGTGGATCATCTTCTTTTTCACTGACCCTTGACTTTACCAAACATGATGTCCTCCAGCATCTAGTCCCTCTTGTTAAGTGGTCCAAAGTATGAGAGATTTGGACCATCTTGGTTTCTGAGGAGCATTCTGGCTGTATTTCTTCCAAGACAGATTTGTCTCTTCTTCTGGAAGTCCATGATAATTTAAATATTCCTTTCTAGCAATGTAATTCAAATACATTGATTCTTCTATAGACTTCTTTATTCATTGTACAAGTTTCACATGCATATGAGGCAATTGAAAATACCATGGCTTGGGCCAGGTGCATCTTAGTCCTCAAATGTATATTTTGCTCTTGAGCATTTGAAAGAAGTTTTGTTCAGTAGATTTTCTTAATGTATTACATCCTTTTATTTCTTGACTGCTGCTTTCACAAGTGTTAATTGTGAATCCAAGATAAATGAAGTTATTTGAGTATTTCAATCTAGTCTCCATTTATCATAACGTTATTTATTGTTCCAGGTGTGAGGATTTTTATATTCTTTACATTGATGTGCATTCCATACTGAAATCTGTGGTCTTTGATGTTCATCAGGAAGTTTTTTAAGTTGTCTTTGTTTTCAGCAAGGAAGGTTGTATCATTTGTATATCACAGGTTGTTTGGTAATAAATCTTCCTCCAATCATAATGCCAAGTTCTTCCTCATATAATTCAGCTTCTTGGATTATTTTTTCAGCATACAGATTGGCTAAGTATGGTGAAATAATGCAACGTTGGTATAGATCTTTCTTGATTTTAAATCATTCAGTATCCTCTTGTTCTGTTTTAATGATTGGCTCTTAAGCACAATTTAGCATCCAGAATATACATTCTTCAGTGTTATCCACAGTTTGTCATGATCCACACAGTCAAAAAACTTTGCATAAACAATGAAACACAAATAAACATATTTCTTGGAGTCCTTATATGGCACTGCAGGATAAGCTCTGGACTGTGAACTACAAGAACGGTAGTTCAAATCCCCAAAGCAATTCTCAGAAACCCTGTGCAGGGTTACTATGAGGTGGAACCAAATCAATGGCACTTAACAGCAACAAACGACTAGCAACAAACATGTTTCTGGTATTCTCTTCTCTCAGAGAAGAGCCATCTAACACCAGCAATGATAACCCTAGTTCTATGTCCTATTCTGAATTCAGCTTAAATTTCTGCCAGTTCCCAGTTGATGTGTTGTTGAAACAATTTTTGAATTTTGTTCAGAAAGATTAAATTTGCATGTGATATTAATGACACTGTTGGATAGCTTCCACATTCTGTTAATTTACTTTTCTATGAAATGGGCACAATATTTTTACATCCATTCAGATGACCATATGGCTGTCTTCAAATTTTCTGGCCATAGATGAATGAGCACCTCCAGTGCTGCACCAGTTTGTTGAAAGACTTCATTTGTATTCCATCAAATCTTGGAACATTGCTTTTCACCAATGCCTTCAGTGCAGAGGAGGTGGTGGAGGGAGAGGAAGATAGAGCACAGGGTAGGGAATAGACACCAGATAGCTTGGGTGCTG
>NW_006408861.1:2388372-2392622 GCF_000296735.1 Chrysochloris asiatica | reverse complement strand
CCAAGTGAATATACCCCGGGCAGTTCCTCTCCAGAGCCTCACTGCTTAATCCCAGTAAACCTGTCCTTGTTCGTCCTCTGAGGAAGTTTTATTGCCTTGGTTCTAGGGGGAAAATCTTGACCTTAGAAACTTAGGGGAATATTGCATTTCTCTGTGGACATCCAGGGCTCATGTTTGGAATTAAATAAATATGACTAAACAATTTGATGAAAAACCATCTGCTATTAACTGCCAGTGGCCTCATTTGTTACACTCGGCCCTAGAGGGCCTCGAACCTCTGACTAGTCTTACACGGTCTGCAACAAGAGTGGAGAGTGAAGCATCCAGATAATATGAAGTGAAGGGAGATGCACAAGAACACCCATACTTACAGATAGTACCCACTTGACCTGGCTTCAATGGCTGGATGATCAGAACTCGACTATAAGAAGAAAGAAGGGTGAGGAGGGAGAGTAACCTGCTGCAATTTGGTGAACTTTATCTATACTTATGGATGTACTAGCTCAAAAGAGGGAACAAATCTTTACAACGAGGATCACTCCCACCCCCTCGGTACACAGGGTTGACAGGGTTGGACAACTTAGACATTGGCTACTCAAAATGGGGGTGCTATAAAAGCAAGAAGTGACTGACTTACAAGCTTTCAAGAGTGAGCCTAGTTCCAGACAGGGCAGGGCTAGGTAGAATCTCCATTGAATGATTTCCAATCTGTTGGGTCTGGGCTGGCGAAAGGAAAAGGGGTAAGACTCTTGTGGTACACTAGTGAATAATTGCCATCAGGACTGACTGTAAGGGTTGGAAATGTAGAGGTAGATTTTTTTTTTTTTTTTTTTACAAAAGTAGGGGAGTGATTGATTTTTCAGTCCAGTAGCAGATGAACTGTTTGCACAAAATTAATTTAAAAGCATGAAGTATTTAGCAGTGAAGGTATCTAGACATTTAGTGTGTTTTGTTTTCAGTAACAGATTTTAATAGATTTTACATATTCAAAATTTATCTTTATCATCAACATTCTTAAGTTGAAATTCCAATGTATATATTTATCCATTTTGCAAATCATAAAATTGATTAGCATTAGGAATTTCATATTATTTTTTAATGTTTTTTCATGTTTGTAAGCTATGCAATACTCTCTATTTTTTCCATATATGAACTCAGTAATTTGTATTTATTCTAATTTTTCTTGATCACTCATGCTAGAAATTTGTTAATTTTATTAATTGATTCAGTAAATAACTGCTGGTTTTAGGAATGATGTATTATTTTTGTATTTCTTTTTTTTCTAATGATTAAGTTTGTTCTTCATGGACTTCTTTTATATGATTTTCTGTTCTTTTTCTAATAATTTTAAATGGGAGGTTAAGTCTCTAACATCAACTGTCATTACTTTCTTAATGTGTACACATAAATCATGCATTTCCATATAAGCATCACTTTAGCCACATCTCACAAACTTTAATATGTTAATTTGTCACTAACATACACTTTAAAATTTTTTATAATTTTTATTTTCTGAACTTTCCAGAAATTGGGACATATAGATTCAGATAACTTCTTTTTGAAAATAGCTTGAACTGAATAGTTTATCATATGAAATGTTCCCTGTATATCTAGCTAGTAACACATCACATTTAAAGCCTCTTTAAAGTATCTCCATGTGAAAGATTTTTGTTGTTGTTGGTTAGTGTTTGTACGAAATGTTGTTTTCAGTCATATTCCTTCTGATCTTTTTTTGTCCTTACATGAAAATATATTTTTGCAAAACACAATGTGTGTAAATAAGAATTAAAAAGTCGCATCACTTAGAATCACAAGTTATCATCAAATATATGTTCATTGATTTAAAAAATAGATGCAATGACCATAGACTGAAAGCTATACATACTATTGTGAGGAAATGTAAATAAAAAGAGATTTACAACATTCATGGATTAGAAGAATCAATACTGTAAATTCTTCAAATTTTCCCAAATTCAACTAGAGTGGCAACATAATCCAAATTAAAATTTCAGTCATTTTATTTTCTGTGAATTCCTATACATTTAATATTAAAATGTATTGATCAAAAGTAGCTACAATCTTCAGAAGTAAAAAAGTTCTACAAATTATACTACCAGAAGTCAATGTTGTTGCCACATAAGAAATTTTAACAGTGATATTTATACAGGAAAACCCAGTAAACTAAAATGCAGAACCCAAAAGCAGATTTACACAATTATGCAGTCACATAGAAAGGAAGTTTTGTAAGAATCTTAAGTTTTTCACTCAATCTTGTCTTAATTGAAAACAGGTTCAAAATCATTTTTATTAAGGCCCAAGAATAATTGAACCTGTAAACTAAATTGACATTCTTTATCAGTGGTTTTCCAAACATAACATTAATGAAATATTTTTCCTTTAGTGAAACTGACTCTTTACAATTATAATGTACCAATTCTCCTCTTGATCATTTTTGCCATCTGTCTGTTCGCAATATTTTTCCGAGAATAGAGTCATGCATCTAAGTGGTAGTTTTTTTTTTCCCCCATGAGTCCTTTCCTAGACCAAATTTCTACGAGAACTGATTACCCCCCTCCTTTTTTTTTATGCTTCTTGCCTGTTTTATTTCCAATTTTTCAGGAGGACATCATGCTTAGTAAAGTGGAGGGTCAGTGAAAAAGAGGAAGACCCCCAACTAGATGGAATGACATAGTGTCAGAAGCAATCAACTCAAGCTTAATGATTGCAAGGTTGATGCTTAATTGGACAGTGTTTCGTTCTGTTGTACTTAAGATTGGTATGAGTCAGAACCAACTCATCAGTTCCTAACAACAGTAACTCCTGTTTTACAGTCACACTTCTGAGTTTATGTGTTGTACATAAATAAGACACAATCTTTGTTTACTTGATATATTATAAAGCTGAGTCATACCTGGAGAGTGTGTCTAACTTCTGAATCTAGCTATGCTCTGGTTTCCCTTTCCTCTGACTGAGCCTGGCTATAGTATCTAAATTCAGATAAATACAAATAATTTTTTATGAGATTACTTGACTTATTATTTTATCATCTTAGAGTTTATGCAAAATGTCAACGCAACCAAAATATCCCTCCTGGAAAGTATTGCAATACTTAAGAATTTGCAAATAATACACTCTACAAACTCAAAATGGATGTAATGATATGTTTAACTTCATGAGCTATAACTCCTTTTCCTTGCATCTTAATTAAATGAACTACCACATACAGAAGCAATAAATCACATGATTTCTAGAACCCCTATAGTTTCAATTTTCTGCAATTTTAGGTAAGGTCACTATTTCAAGTTGTTGTTGGTTAGGTGCCATGAGTTGGTACCAACTCAGAGACCCTATGTATAACACAGAGAAACACTACCTGATCCTTCGCTAACTTCACAATTGCTGCTGCCCTTAATCCCATTGCTGCTGCCACTGTGCAAATCCATCTCTGGGATCTTCCTCTTTTTCTCCTACCCTTCACTTTACCAAGCATGATGTACTTCTTTAGGGACTGGTCCATCATGATAATATGTTAAAAGTTTTAGAGACAAAGTCTGGCCATTCTGCCTTTCAAGAATCATTCTAGTTGTACTTCTGCCAACACAGATTTGTTTGTTCTTTTGGCAGTCTATGGTACTTTTAATAATCTTCTTTAACATCGTAACTCAAATGCATCGACTCTGCAATTAAATTATTGAATTATTATTCATAAAAATGAGATGACATGCCCATCATAATTTCATGCAGGCAGATGGCATGAGCTCTCATGCTATCTTGTGTATGAGAAAGTTATGTAAACTGGCTGCCTCACAGTTAAATGTAGAAGAAAATAATTAAACAAAATACATATATTTGATCATCAGAGTTATCTAGGAAAATTACAGTATCTATAAAAAATTGTGAATGTCAAAATATTTATGCAATCATAAGGAAATGCAAAAATTTCTGAATTATCTGGATCTTGGCTTAGCGGCAGGGTCGACCAACTTAGAGACGCACAAGCCCAGCCCAAAGTGTCTCACTACAACCCAGTCACCCCTGCCTCTTGACTGACATCCAAGAACAGAAATCCCGCCTTTGAGCCAGACTTAAGGGCCCTAGCACAAGGAGATTCCTATTTAACAGCAGCCACGCAACCGCCACTCATCTGTCTGTTGTGCTGTGGTGGTTTGAATAGCTGTGATTCTGAGGGCTATGCCACCGGTATTTTAAATAACCAGCAGGGTCACCCATGGTGGACAGGTTTCAGATGA
>NW_006408861.1:2382398-2385287 GCF_000296735.1 Chrysochloris asiatica | reverse complement strand
CCAGGATCAGACATTGTTTCGTTCTGCTGTGCATGGGGTCGCTATGAGTCGGTTCCGACTCGATGGCACCTGACAACAACAACAACAACAACAACAACCCTTTCAGAGCCCTCATATCATAGTGGATTACAATCTGGACTGCTAACCACAAGGTCAGCAGTTCGAATCTTCCAGTCACTCTGGGGGAGAAAGATGAGGCTTTTTGCCCCTTTAAAGAGTTACAGTCTCTGACACCCTATACAGCATTGATATGAGTCAGAATTGACTCAGTGGCACACAACAACCACCTCCAGTGACAACTTAATCTTGATAGAATCACTCCCAAAACCAATTTCAGTTTCTAATTCTTCTGATGGTTGCTTCCATATCCTTAAGTAATTTGTTCATACTGCTATTACTAGAATTATTAGCTTTGAACAGTTCTATTACATTTCATGTGGCATTACTTTAGTTACAGCAATACCACTCCTTCTTGCTTCATTCCAATATTGGGTATTTGCATGTAGTTATTTAATAGTTGTTGCATTTGTCAATTAAAAAATATACATATTCTCAAAACTACTGATTTGTCAAGGTTCAAACCACAAGGTTGGTAGTTCGAGCCCACCAGACACTTCTCAGGAAAACAATAAGGCTTACTACTCCCTTGAAGATTTACAGCCTTGGAAAAGCTATACAGGGTGTCTAGTGTGAATCCACTCAAGAGCACCTAATATTAAAAACAATAAAAATTCTCTCAACTTTTCTGGAGAGTTTTTGTTCTGTGTCCCTTTTAATGAAGATTTCCTATTTCAGGACAAGAATTAGTGAACCTGAATTCCTGAGGGCTAGGTTTAAAGATCTAAGTTTCAGAAAACAAAATATTTTTTTTTAATAGTTGCCAAAGTAATTTTGATGACTAGCAAAGTTTGGGAATATTAAATTAAGAAATTAATGTCATAAAGAGATGTTAGTAGAAGAGTGCTGAGTTTCTGTTAAGTTAATGAAAAAATTTAGTAATTAATAGTAGTAATCATTGCACAAAATAATCAATGTAACTAATGTCACTGAAACATACTCATAAAAATGGTTGAAGTGGAAAAATGCTTTGCTACATATTTTCACACACAAAAAAAAGAAAGAAAGCAATATTAAAGACATAATTGAAGTGGAGAATCTCAGGACTTTTGTTTTTATTTATTCTTCTTTCCTTTTTTTTTACTTTCTTTCTTTCCACTTTTCTTTCTAGCAATTATCCAAATCAAACAGTGTTGCTACTGGAATTCCAGTTCATAGATGCACAGATGCACAGGTTTATTCCAAACAAAATTATTTTGAAATAGTGTCTGTGATCAGTCATTGGCTAAGGACAAGTTCTCTCATTACTGCTTTTGTTGTTAAGTGCAATCTAGTGGATCCTCACTCATAGCAATCCTATAGAGGATTTCCTATGATCAGATGGTACATTTGAACCAACAAATTTGTGGTTATGAGTCAGGTGCTTATCCTACAGAGCTGCACCAGGAAAAATTACTGTTTTCGTAAGGTGCCATCTAGTCAGTTCACACTTAGTAATCATATACACAACAGAATGAAACTACACCTGATCCTACACCATCCTCATAATTGTTTGAGTCCATTGCTGCTGCCACTGTGTCAATCCATCATATTGAGGCCTTTTTTTTTCCACTAACCCTTTACTTTATAAAGTCATGTCCTTCTCCAAGGACTGGCCCTCATGATAACATGTCTAAAGTATAAGAGAAGTCTCGTCATCCTGGCCTCTAAGCAACATTCTAGCTGTACTTCTTCCACAGACATTTGTTTGTTCTTCTGGAAGTCCATGTTTCAATGTTTATCTCCAATACCATAATTCAAATGCATAAGTTCTTTTACAGCATTCTTTATTCATTGTCCAATTTTCACATGATATGAGGCTATTGAAATACCATACCTTGGATGAGGCACACATTAGTTTTCAAAGTGACATCTCTGCTCTTGGACACTTTAAAGAAGTCTCAATACCCACTCTCTTGTTCTTTATTAATGTCTTCAGTGCACCCTGGATTTCTTCCTTCAATATCATTAGCTCTTGATCATACCCTACATCTTGAAATGGTTGAATGTTGGCAATTTCTGTTTGGTGCAGTGACTCTGTGTATTTCTTCCATTTTCTCTTGATGCTTTCTGTATCAGTCAATATTTTTCCCATAGAATAAATAATAAATAGCTATTAGATTTAAAATCAAATAGATATATAATTGCATTTTAGGAATTCACAGTTAGTGAGAATTCAGAATATACATTTTAATACTTATCTTTCTGATTGACCATATTGATTTAAATATTTCTCTATAGTTTATATATTTAAAGATTATTTTATTATAACTTATTTTTCCAATTTCTTTTGATATATGTTTTCACTTTCATTTTTCTAAAAGAAGGATAATTGAAAGTGGTCTTAGATATCAATATGAATGAAAGTAAATTTGAGCAATCCGTTTAGGAAAGCTATTATAAAAGAGAATCAAAAAAATTAGGATCAAATTTATTAAAAATAGATTAAGATTGAACTACATATATCCTTGTTGCTCAATCCTCACTCTGTATTTTAAACCATCAAGAGAGTTTTTAAAAATCCTTACACTTAGGCTGCCCCCAATATAAGTAGTAGTCTTTGGGTCTAGAGCAAGAGATTACTATTTTTTAAATCTTAACGTTGTTTTTGTTGTTGTCAGGTGCCATTGAGTTGGAACCAACTCATAGCGACCCCATGCACAGCAGAATGAAACAATGTCAGATCCTGGGCCAACCTCACTACCACTGCCACACTTGAGTCCATCAATGATGCCACCTGGCCAATCCATCTCATTGGGGTTCTTCCTCTTTTTTCCAACCCTCCATCTTACC
>NW_006408861.1:2377185-2381513 GCF_000296735.1 Chrysochloris asiatica | reverse complement strand
CTGTCCACCATGGGTGACCCTGCTGGTTATTTAAAATACCGGTGGCATAGCCCTCAGAATCACAGCAACTCAAGCCACCACAGCATGACAGACAGACGAGTGGTGGCTGTTTGGTTTTATGTCAAAACTGTTACTTCAAATTTCTATATCAATCCTGATACAATCATGATACAATCAAGATATAATCAAGATGTTCTCTCCTGATACTATCAATCCTGATACAGTCAAGATGTTCTCTCCCAAGATGGCAGCTCTGGGAACAGCTGAGTGTCTTGAACCAGAAAACAATGGATTTCTGGATTCTCCTGAAAATTCCCCAGCTATAAACCCTCCGATCCTCCAAACATACCTTTATATTTGTTTCAGAGTTCCAACACCATCCCCTGAGCACTCTTGGCTCAGTATTCCATGTTTTTGTCGACAGAGCTCCTCACTACATGTCCACCCAATCTGCCACCTTAATGTATGACTGTCAAATTTTGTGTGTACTAGAATCAGCTAGAGATTTTGTTATAAAGTAGATTTTGAATTAGCTATAAGTCTGGTGTGGGATTTGAGTTTCTAAATTTCTTTCTTTTTTTTTTTTTAAAGCTCTCAGGTTTTGCCAGTGTGACTTTAGGTAATAGATGCTATTTTGATTTCCATACATTGGATTTTTTTTTTTCAAAGTTCACCCACGCTAAGAACTTGTAGTGATGTTTTTGTAATTGTAATGGCCATGGAATTCAATGCTATTTAAAGAATATGTGATCACTATTTCCAAAATGTCAATGTTTTGAATAAAAGAAGCTGAAAGATTTGGTGAAGTTATCAACATGTCTTTTCATGGATGATTACAGAATAATTTAAAATACTCAGAATCATTCAAGGTATTCTTTCAATTCAGCTTCATTATCAGGGTATGTATTCTCATGCAGGGGAGTAGTATGTATTCTCTCAAGACAAAGAAAGAACTGAGAAACACAAAGACAGTTACAGATAAAGAGAAAGTTTAAATTAAATCCAGTGGCCCAATTGTCTTACAGTGACTTCTTACCTTGATTTAGTGACTCCACATTAAGAGTTTTACCATCATCCATACATTTATTTAGTAATCTTTGCTAGAAACTTCTTTTACATTTAACTCACTTTTCACCAGTTATAAACCTCAACATCTTTCAAAAAATCTCTTGAAATGTTTCAAGTTCCACTAGCACAAAAACGTGTTATCTTTCTTCACATATCAAAATGGTTTCTGACTAGTCTTTTTATTTTTTTAATGTTTTATTGTGAATTGTGTGATAATTTACATGGGAGAACATTAGTTTTACTTTCATCCTATCATATATCATTTCATTGCCCTGGTTACAATCCCCTCCATACATCATCAACCAACCAATGGGTATACCCTGCAAGCCTGTCCCCCGGTCATCAGTGCACAGCCTCTCACCCTCTCTGGATATAAAGTTCCCAGCTGCTCCAACTCTGCATATCATCATCTCTGGTGTCACTGCTTCTCTGGGTAGGGTCCCACTCTTCACTCTTCTCCCGTCATGGTCCCAGGGACCTTTGTTCCTAGACTAAAAAGTAAATTACTCCCCTCCTTTTGCTACAAAATGTCTACCTTTACATTTCCAACCCTCATAATCAGTCTTGATAACAATTATTTACTATTGTATCACAAGAGACCTATCCGCATCTAGTTTCATCAGCCCTGCCCAGATAGATTGGATATTACTCCGTGGAGATTCTATCTTCCTCTACGCCCTCTGGATCTCCCTCTTGAAATCTTGCAAGCCAGTCACTTCTTGCCTTTGTATCCCTGCCTCCATTTTGGGTAGCCAATATCCAAATTGCCCATCCCTCTACTATGTGTATGGAAGGTGTGAGAATGATCCTCACTGTAAAGATTTGTTCCCTTTTTTGAGCTACTGCATCCATAGGTGTAGGTCAAGTTCATCAAATTGTATCAGATTACTCTGTTTTTCCTCTTCTTTCTTCTTTTAGTTGAGCTGTGATCATCCAGTCATTGAAGCCAGGTCAAGTGGATATTATTTGCAAGTGTGGGTGTTCTTATGTGTATGCCCTCTCTTCTTATCAGCTGGATGCTTCACTCTCCATTCTAGTACTCTGTGGCTATGTCACTGACTCTGGGCCCAAAAGTCCCCAGGTCTTGCCACACTGCTGGCCAACCAGGTCTCCACCCGGGTTCACAGGAGTCTATTGAACATTGTTGGGCTTAGCTCGCAGCTTCATTGCTGTTTTTCCCTCACTTCCCCTTATCAGTGACAAATGTGATCAACAATCAGAGCGTGTATTCCCATTGAGTCTTATAGTCTTGTAAGGGGGGTTGCCCTGAGGGGACCTGACCACTTGCCTGATGTCTCCTGAGTGAGCAACTTGCTTGTTCTTATAGTAATCAGTCAGACTGCCTATATTGTTTTGTATTTCTCCTGTCAGTCTTTCTTTCAAGAATTATTTTCTGTTCTTCTAGCCACTCCAGGCTGGTCTGTTTGTCCTTTCAAATGAAAATTTCCCACCTCTGAATTGTGTTCAGGATGCTAAAGATTCTGGATGAGGTTCAGGATTCCACCTATGGTCTTATGTAAGGCAGAGCCTCCTTCATTGGGCAAATTGTAGCCCTGTTTTAGGTAATCCAATCTGTTATAGGCAGATGATGTACTTACAAGCTTTCTATGGTGATATTTCTGACTATTTCTTTCTCTCCCCCCTCAAGTGTCTATTTAATCATGGTATGCCATGGAAATCCAGATTCAAAAGACAGCCAAGCATCTTAACATTATTTCCCCCCTTTTCACCATTACAACCATGTCTCAATCCCTGTATCCCAAAGCCTTATTGTTCCAAGATTGTACATACATCATAATTTACCTCTGTCCCACTTAGCCCATGCAAACCTGCCTAATTGTTTTCCGTCCACTTTGTTCTTCCATTACCCTCCCCCTTTCATGTGTTTTGGCTCCCTCTCTAACACCCAAACTATCCTGTGTGTATTCACTACCCTGTGCTCCACCTTCCCCTTCCTCCCCTCACCCCACCCCCCACATTCCAGGCACCAACAAAGAAGTTTAGTATGGGTTCTTTTTCTTAGTCTTTTACAGTAGTGGTCCTATGCAGTATTTCTCCTTTTGTGACTGACTAATTTCACTCAACATAATGTCCTCAATGGTCATCCATCTTGTGTGGTGGCTTGCAGCTTCCTTATTATTCTTCAGGTTAACATAATATTCCACTGTGTGTACGTACCATGGTTTGTTTATCCATTTTTCAGTTGATGGCACTTTTTTTTTTTTAGTTTTATTGTGAGGTTTACATGGGAGAACATCAGCTTTACACTCATCCTGTTGTATTTTGTTTCATTTCAATGATTACAGTCCCCTCCGTGTATCATCAAATAACCCCAAAGGGTATACCATGCAGGCCCACCCCCCTGGCTGCCAGCACACAACCCTTCTCCCTCCCTGAATCCAGTGTCCCCAGCTGCTCTAACTGTCCACGTCATTGTTTCTGTCTCCATCCCTGGCATCACTCCTCTCTGGGTAGGTTCCACTCTCCACTCTTCTCACTTGATGGTCCCAGACACCTCCACTCCTGGGCTGCAAAATCAATCTCTCCCCTCCTTTTGTCAAAAAGCATCTACCTCTATATTTTCTACCCTCACAATCAGCTCTGATGGAAATTATTCACTATTGTACCACAAGAGTCTTATCTCCATTTCTTTTCACCAGCCTGGGCCCAACAGATTGGAAACCATTCAGTGGAGATTCATCATACATTTCTGTCATTAAATTGCTAAACTGCTCAAGCTGTTTCCTAATTGAAAACATGAATAACAGAAAACCCTAAGAACTTTATATCCATAATGAATGAAATGATCTGAATTGTAGAAATACATTAGGCATTTGAATATTTTAATTACCATGTAAAATCACAGTTACAAGACATTAAATAGACTGAATCAGAAAACAGTAATGTGAGGGGAGAGAAAAAATTGTTTTCAAGGTAAATTTTACTGTAAAGGTGACTAAAATTTTTTGGGGGAAAAGACAATGCACAGCATGGAAGCAATACAAGTCTGCAGGGTGTGTGGGTTTCTGAGCAGTTGACTCATAAACAACACCATCGTAACTGATACTAAGATAAAATACTCCTATTAGTAACAACTAATCCAGCCTTCGGTATGGATTGCATCTCAATGTAAAGAGAACAAAAATCCTCACCACTGGACCAATTAACAACATTCTTATCAACGGAGAAAAGATTGAAGTTGTCAAGGACTTCATTCTTCTTGGATCAACTATCAACACTCACAGAGGCAGCAGCCAAGA
>NW_006408861.1:2368449-2376845 GCF_000296735.1 Chrysochloris asiatica | reverse complement strand
AGGAAGACCCCCAAAGAGATGGATTGGCCAAGTGGCAGCATCAATGGACTCAAGCATGGCAACAGTAATGAGGTTGGCCCAGGATTGGGCAGTGTTTCGTTCTGCTGTGCATAAAGTTGCTAAGAGTCGGTACTGACTTGATGACACCTAACAACAACAACATTAGTAACAACTTGAGTTTTCATCATGAAGAAATCTTAGTTATGCTCCATATTTCTTTGATCAGCACAGATATGAAGGAATTTGATTCTGTGAGGGAAAAAAAGTGAAATTTTAATGGAATATAATGAGAGAGCAAGGAGCTCTGTAGCACAGTCGGTTATGAGTTGGGCTACTAACTGCAAGGTCAGCAGTTCAAATCTACCAGCTACTCTGCAGGAGAAAGCTGAGTCATTCTTTTCCTGTAAATTCTGTACAGAATTGCTATGATTAGGAACCAACTCCCCAACATCCAATCACCACCATGACTACCATATTCAGAGAACAGCAGTACAGTTACATAAGTATCTAGGATTCCTCAGTGCTTAGAGATTTAATAGATAGTTCTTTGACTTCCAACTGTTAATTTGGGTGTGAATAGTACTTTGAGTAGATTTGTGAATTTTGGAATCAAACTTCTCACATTTTCCACCCCCAGGCTTAATTGCTTTATTTTTAGTCTATAGAATGGTTATACAAACTTTCCAAGAGCTGATTTCTTTTTTCATTTTTTAAAAGATTCCCTGGGGGAATGTTGTAAATATTAAATAAATTGATGCACTTAACCTATTTGATACAGGGTTTGACAGTTTGTAAAATCTCAATAATGTATGTAGTCTCATCATCATCATGATTATCATCATCATCTTCCTTGCTTTTTTGTTGGCATTCCTATTAAAATGGAATCTATGGTTTCTATAAGTTTAAACAGACTTGTATTTTATACTCTGTATTTCTCTTTATATGGTGGTGGTGGCTTTGTACCATGGAATTGGTTCCAACTCACAGAAACCCTGCATATATTTTCTGAGGTTGTAAACTTTTTGGGGAGAAAAAAATCCTCATCTTTCTCCCTTGGAATGTCTGGTAGTTTCAACCTGCTGACCTTGATTCTAGCAGCCTGACTCATAATCACTATGCAACCAGAGCCCCTTAATACATACTTAAAAGATGTTAAATGAAGGGAAATTTGGAACATCTAATAAAAAGGGGAAAGAAGTGTAGATGAGTTCAGACATTTCAAGAATTCACTGAACAAATTATATATCTTAACAAACTAAAGATCTGTTTCTGATAAATCATTGTAGTATTGATATTATTCAAGAGCATGCTCAACTTTCTAGAATTTTTTCAGGGCAAGCTTGACATCTTTATTTCTCAGACTATAGATCATGGGGTTGAGCATGGGAACAATAATAGTATAAAATACAGAAGACAATTTCCCTTGGTCCATGGAGCTGACATTTGATGGCTGCAGATACATGAATGCTAGAGAACCAAAAAAGAGTGTAACAGCTGATATATGAGAACTGCAAGTGCTAAAAGCTTTGGATCTGCCCTCAGTGGAGCGAATGTTGAGAATGCTATTGAAGATGAAAATGTAGGAGGCAAGGATGGCTAAAGCTGGGACAAATATGTTAAATGTACTCAGACTCAGAACCAATATTTCATTGATATAAATGCTAGAGCAGGATAGCTGCAGAAGTGGGTAGAGATCACAGAAAAATTGGTTAACCACATTGGTTTTGCAGAAAAAGAGCTTCAACATGAAACCTGTATGAATTGTAGAGCCAATGATACCCAAAATATAAACTCCCATTGTGAGCCACAAGCAGGTGTGATAAGACATGATAACATTATAAAGCAAGGGGTTACAGATGGCAACATAGCGATCATATGCCATTGCAGCAAGCATGTGACACTCTGCAATAGCAAAATAAATAAGGAAATAGAGCTGGGTCATGCATTCAGGATAGGAAATGATATTCTTCTCTGTCACAAAGTTCACCAGCATTTTAGGTGTAATGACAGTGGACTGGCCAAAATCAATGAAAGACAAACTGCTGAGGAAATAGTACATAGGGGTGTGAAGGTGAGAACTGAATCCAATCAGTGCGATCATGCCTAGGTTACCTATGACTGTGACCACATAGATTCCTAGAAAGAGGAGGAAGAGGGGTAGCTGGAGTTCAGGACGTTCTGTGAGCCCAGCAAGGATGAACTCAGTCACTGATGAATGATTTCTGTGCTCCATTATTCTCTCATCAGGATCTAAAAAAGAAAATAAATTCCACGTGTGTGAATGTATATTTTATTGTGTTTGAGTGTACACACATGTATATGTGTGTGCGTGGAAAGGAAAAGGTAATTCTGTAGATCCTTATTTTTTTCCTTACTTTGTTAGTTGGTTGGTTATGTGCCATGAAGTTGTTTCAAACTCACAGCGATCCTGTATAAGGTTTCTGAAGCTGTAAATCTTTATGGGAATAGAAAGCCTCATCTTTATTTCATGGAATAGCTGGTAGTTTCGAACATTGACCTTTAGGTTAGCAGCCCATCTCCGAACCAAAAAAAAAAAAAAAAAAAGCTGTCTACTTGAGCCCACTAGCAACTAGTGCTCTGAGGGGAAAAAAGAGGTAGCCCTCTGATTCTGTAAAGGTGACAATTTAGAAACTATATACTAAGGGGTTATATCAGTTGAAACTGATTTCACGACAATGAGGTCTTTTGTTTTTTGCTTTTGCTTTATAGACACTTTTCTAATGTCTTTAAAAGACTGAAGCAAAACTAACTGTTAGAAACTATTGTGTTCAATATTTTACATAACAAAGTATAAGAAGATATCCAGCAAATGAAATCAGCTGCATTATTGTGCACACATGTGCACACAACTAGGGTGTTTAAGCATAATCTGAACAACCACTTAGCATTTACAATAAGTATATTGCTCATTACAAAAGCACTTGATGGAACACTGAATAATCATCTTTAATACCTCTTTCTATTCTTTTCATGATTTTATAATTTTATATGTAGTCCAAACCTGAGTTCAAACACATACTTGCTGTGTGACCTTGAATAAAATGCTTCTACTCTTCAAACCTTTGGAGGACATCTCCTGATCACACCAGAAAGAATAAAGAATACCAAAAACACACACCCATCTAAATATTAAGGCCACAGCTAACTACTGAATATGCCAAAAAAAAAAAAAAAAAAAAACAGAAACAGAAACAGATGATCATATCAGCACATGTCCAGAAACGAGACAAAGTGACCTAGGCAAGTGATCTGAAGGGAGACATACACTCTATACTGGAAGAAGGGCAGGCTTTGGAAATGCCTGAAAAGGAATTCAGAAAAATGTTTATAAAATGTATCAATACACTTTACAATGGAGATGAATAAAATAAGGAAGAAGTCAGGAAAGTGCTACAATAACAATCACATAAGAGAGATACAGCATTGGAAACTATTCAAAACCTACAGAAAGAGGTCCAAAGGATTAATAATAGACTATCAGAAATAGACAAAGCACTCAAAGGGCAAAGGAGTAGAATTGAAGAGATGGAAGCCAGAACTAGTGAGCTGAAAGATGAATCTCTCAATTCTACTAAAATAGAAGAACAAGCAGAAAAAAAATAAAATAAAAAAATCTGAAGAAGGTCTTAGATTCATGTTGGACACCATGAAAAGGAACAACTTAAGAATTCTTGGCCTTCCAGAACAGGAAGAATCACTTAAGTCCACAGAAGAGTTAGTTGAAGAGCTGCTGGAAGAACATTTCCTTAACATCCTGAAAAGCAAAAAGATAAGAATTAAAGAAGTTTGAAAAACCCCAGGAAGGATGGACCCTAAAAGAAAATCAAGCAGGCATATAATAATCAAGCTCTCCAAAATCAAAGATAAGGACAGAATCCTATAAGCAACTAGGGGAGAGAGAAGGGTAACATACAAAGGAAACCAAATCAGATTACACTCGGTTCTTTCAAAAGAAACTGTGTAGGCAAGAAGACAATGGGGAGATATATATAGAACCCTGAAATAAAACTGCCAACCAAGAATCCTCTACCCAGCAAAGCTGGCAATCTTATACATTGATGTAATCAAACATTCCAGGATAAACAGAAGCTAATGGATTTTGCCATATCAACCATGCAATGAAAAACATCCTAAAGGGAGTTCTGTGGACTGAGAAACAACAAGAACAGACAAAAACAACATATAGATGTATGTGGCAGCATCACCCTGAACTCAATTGACAAATGGGAGAGTCTAGAACAGGATAAAACTGTAAGAACAAATTCAGAGGATCTGGGAAGTCAGTCTATAATCAAAACAATTACAATGTGAAAGAAGTTAAACACAGGGGAACAGAGAACCAGGTGGTGAGAAGGTCAGGTAGATTACAGGATAAAATAGACTTTCTTAACTGGAGGAGAAAGTTAACAGAATATAAGGCAATCAAAACAGTGGGGTTTGGGTGCGGTATTTAAGGGGAGGTGGAGGGAGGCTACAGCAGAGCACAGGATAAGGGCAGACACATCGTATTTTGGGTGTTGAAGGAGGACAATACAAGAAGGGGAAGGAGGTGGAAGAACAATGTAGATAGGGTAACACTGAGACAGGTTTGCATGGGCTAAGTGAGACAGAGGTAAATAGTGATGAATGCTCACCCTTGGAACAACAGAGCTCTGGGATACAGGGATCTAGAACAGTCTGAAGAGGGGAAATAATACTAAGATGCTTGACTATCTTATGAATATTTGTTTTCCTTGCCTACTATTGTAAAATGGACACTTGAGTGGGATAGAAAGCAATGTCAGGAAACATGATTACAGAAAACTTGTAAGTCTATCTTCAGCCTATAACTGATTCGAATACCTAAAAGGGGTTCTAGAACTTTCCCAGTGAAATAGGCCTCTTGCAGAGCCTTTGCAGGGTATAGGACCTTAGGTGGAATCCTGAGTCCCATCCAGAACCTTCTGAAGTGGGATATTTCCACTAGAATGGACAAGCAGACAAGCCTGGAACACCTAGAGTGACAGAAGATACATCTTCAAAGAAAGACCATCAGGACAAATCCAAAACAAAAATATCAGTATGACTGGCTACTACTATAATAAGCAAGCTGCTTGCCAGGAAGCCATCAAGGCAAGCAATCAAGTTCCTTCAGGACAAACCCTCCTCTAAGACTGAAACTCAAAGGGTACACATAAGCAGGCATGTAAGCTTGCTGGAGACCACATTTGTCTACTGGTGAGTGGAAGAGGGGGAAAGGCAGCAATGAAGAAATGGGCTGAGTTCAACAATGGTCCATTGACTCCTGTTGACCTGGAGATGAGAGAGAGAAGAGGAAGGGTTGCTTGGAGGGCTAGAGCTGAGAGTGAAGCATGCAGCTGATATGAAGTGAAGGGAGATGCCCAAGAACACCCAAACTTGCAGATAGTACCCATTTGACCTAGCCTCAATGGCTTGATAATCAGAACTCAACTAGAGGAATAATAATAATAATAAATTGATAAAAGAAACAAGGGTAAATTGCTAAAATTTGATGACCTGATTTATACTCATGGAGGTAGTAACTCTAAAACCAATGGAGAGGAAAATAGTCTTCACATCAAGTATCAGTGCTATCCCTTCTGTACACAGGGTAGATAGGAATGGGGAACTTAGACACTGGCTACCTAAAATGAGGGGGTGACTTCACACATGATCAGTTCTGGAGAATTTCCCATATGTACCAGAAAAGAATGTATATTGTGCTGTTGTAGGGTTGAATGCCCTGTACACATCCATGAGGTCAAGTTAGTTGATTGTGCTGTTTAGTTCCTCTGTAACTTTGTTGCATTTCTCTCTGGTTGTTCTATCCCTTATCGAAAGTGGCATATTAAAATCTCCCACTGTACTTGTAGTTTTATCTATTTCTTTCTTCAATTCTAGTAGGGTTTGTTTCATATATGTTGGTGCTCTTTCATTGGGAGCATAGATATATATTATGGTTATGTTGCCTGCTCAATTGACCCTTTAATCATGAGATAGTGTCCTTCTTTATCTCTTTTGCTGGATTTTGTCTTAAAGTTTACTTTATCAGAGATTAGTATGGACCATGTGTACAGTCACAAAGCAAACCTCAATAAATTTACAAACAACAAAATGCTACAAGGCATCTTTTAGCATACAAAATGCACGATGCTAAAAAATTGAAATCAACAAAAAGAAGACCAAGGAAATACAGTAGAATACATGGAAACTGAATAACACCCTGCTGAAAAGCGAAGCCATAAAATAAGAAATTAAAGGTGAATTCATAAAGTTCCTCGAAACAACTGTGAACGAAAACACAATATACCAAAACCTTTGGGACACGGGGAAAGCTGTGCTAAATGGATAATTCATTGAGATAAATGTGCACATCTAAAAAGAAGAAAGAACCAAAATTAACACATTAACATAGCATCTCAAACAATTAGAAATAGTACAAGAGAAGGAACCTACAGTCACCAAAAGAAAAGAAATAATAAACATCAGAGCAGAAACAAAAGAAATAGAAAACAAAAAAACTACAGAAAGAATCAACAGGACAAGAAGGTGGTTTTTGAAAGGATGAATAAAATTGACAAACCACTGGGAAACCTAACAAAAGAAACCACATGGGCGATGGCACAACGGAACCAAAGGAAATCAAAAGAATAATAACAGAATACTATGAAGAGTTGTACTCAAACAAATTTGAAAACTTAGAAACTTGTACTCAAACAAATTTAGAAAAACATGAAATACCTAAACTTACACACAGATGAAGAAATTGATCAAGTCATCAAAACATTCCCAGCCAAAAGAAGTCCAGGCCCAGATGACTTCACTGGTGAGTTCTACCAAACATTCAGGGAAGAACTGTTACCAATTCTACTCAAAATGTTCCAGAATATAGAAGAGGATGGAAAACTTCCTAATACATTTTATGAAGCAAGCATAATCCTTATACCAAAACAAGGGAAAGACATCACTAAGAAAGAAAATTATAGACCTATATCCCTAATGATAGTAGATACAAAAATTTTCAACAGACTTCAGCAGCACATCAAAACAATAACATATCATGACCATGAGAGTTACATAACAGGGATGCAAGGGTGGTACAACATTAGAAAAACAATTTATTTATATGGATATATAAATAAGAAAAAAGAAAAGAACCACAGGATCATATTGATTGATGCTGAAAAGACATTTGACAAAATCCCACCATATAAATAAGAAAAAAGAAAAGAACCACAGGATCATATCGATTGATGCTGAAAAGACATTTGACAAAATCCCACAACCATTCCTGATAAACACACTCAACAAAGTAGGAATTGAAGGGAAATTCCTCAACATAAATAAGGGAATGTATATAAAACCAACAGCCTACATTACTCTCAATTTAGAGAAACTGAAAGCCTTCCTTCTGCAAACATGAACCAGACAAGGATGCCCTTTGTCACCAATTCTATTCAATATTGTTTTGGAAGTTTTAGGCAGAGCTATACAGCAAGATAGGGAATTTAAAGGCATCCAAATTAGCAAAGAAGAAATAAATAAAACTTTCTCTATTTGCAGACAATATGATCCTATACATAGAAACCTCAAAGATTCATTAAAGAGTTATTAGACCTCACTGGAAGAGTCAGCAAAGGGGCAGGGTATAAGATCAACATACAAAAATCAGTTGGATTGCTCTATAGTAAAAATGACAGCACTGAAAAGGACCTTAGGAAAGCAATACCACATACAATAGCCACCCAAACGATGAAATATCTAGAAATGAATGTAACCAGAGAAACAAAGGACCTATACAAAGAAAACTACAAAATACTGTTGCAAGAAACCAAAAGAGACTTACAAATATTGAAGAATGTACCGTGCTCCCAGATAGGAAGACTTAACATTATGAAAATGTCAATACTGCCCAAAGCAATTTACACATATAATGTAATCCCAATCCAGATTCCGACAACATTCTTCAAAGTGATGGAAAAAGCAATTACAAACTTTATATGGAAAGGAATGAGACCCAGGATAAGCAAAGAACTGCTTAAGAAGAAGATTAAGATTGAAAACCTTTTGCTTCCCGATTTCAAAATTTATTACACAGCTACAGTGGTCAAAACCGCTTGGGAGAACAAACAAGATGGCGGATCGGGTGGACGTATAGCAGAGAGCTCCAACAACAACAACACAGAAAACCCGACCAAGCAGGTTCAGGGGATGGTCCCAAAACTCTGAACCACATATAAAGGAATACTTAGAAGGTTGGAAGGCTCACAGCTGGGGGAATTTGTTGCAGAAGCAAGAAATCCATTGCTTTCTAGTCCGGGACACTCGGCTGCTCCAGGAGCCGCCATCTTGAGTGGGACCACGTGGGGGAAGGA
>NW_006408861.1:2354226-2365146 GCF_000296735.1 Chrysochloris asiatica | reverse complement strand
TATGGGAAAATGCAACACCTCTACAAGAAAAAGACAAATAACCCAATTTAAAAATGGCCACAGGACATTAACAGACACTTACCAAGAAGGAGATCCGGGCAACCAACAAACATATGAAGAAATGTTCACGATCACAAGCCATTAGAGAGATGCAAATCAAAACAACAATGAGATATCATCTCACACCAGCAATAACAGCAAAGATTTTAAAAAGTAGAGGATAATAAGTGCTGGAGAGGATGTGGAGAGACTAGGACACTCCTACATTTCTGCTGGGATTGCAAAATGGTCCAGCCTCCCTGGAAAAGCAATATGGCACTTCCTCAGAAGGTCGGATATAGAAATATCATACGATCCAGCAATCACTCTACTTGGTATTTACCCACAAGAAATATAAGCCATAACTCAAGTAGATATATGCACCCCAATGTTCATAGCAACACTTTACAATAGCAAAAAGATGGAGACAGCCTAAAGTGCCCATCAGCTGAAGAATGGACTGTAGTACATACACACAATGGACTATTATGCTACTTTGAAGAACAACAAGGAAGCTGTAAGCTACCACATTACATGGATGAACCTTGAGGACATTATGTTGAGTGAAATCAGTCAATCACAAAAGGAGAAATACTGCATAGTACCACTATTGTAAAAGAATAAACAAAAGAACCCATACTAAAGGGGGAAGGGGAATTATATTCTGGTTACCAGGGTGTGAGGTTTGGGGTGAGGGGAGGGAGAGAAAGGTGAATAGACACAGGATACTTTGGGTGCTGGGGACGGGGGCAACACACAAGAAGGGGGAGGGGAATGGAAGAACAAGGCAGATGGGAAAACAATTAGACAAGGCTCAGTAGGATAGAGATAAATAATGATGTATGCACAACCTTGAAACTCTGGGATACAAGGATTGTGACATGGGTGAAATGTGCAAAGGGGGGGAAATAATGTTAAGATGCTTAGCTGTCTTTTGAATCTTGGTTTCCCTGGCATACCATTATAAAATAGACACTAGAGGGGGAGTGAAAGGAATAGCCAGCCAGAAGTATCACCATAGAAAGCTTGTAAGTCCAGCTTCTGCCTATAATTGATAGGAATATCTAAAATGGGTATACAACATGCCCAGTGAAGGACACTTTCTGCAGAGCCTTTGCATTGCATAAGACCTTAGGTGAAATCTTGAACCCCATCCAGAGTCTTCTGAGGTGGGAAATGCCTTCTTGAAAGGACAAGCAGACCAGTCTGAAGAGGCTAGAAGAACAGAAGATAGTTCTTGAAAGAAAGACCAACAGGAAAAATCCAAAACAGTTACAGCAGTCTGAACAGATTACTATAAGAACAAGCAAGTTGCTTCAAGGCAAGTGGTTGGGTCCCCTCAGGGCAAACCCCTGCCAAGACTAAGATTCAGTGGGAATACACGAGCAGACATGCGCTCGGATTCATGACCACGTGGGTCACCAATAAGGGGAAGTGAAGGACAAACAGCAATTAAGCTCTGAGCTAAGCCCTACAATGTTCAATAGACTCCTGTGAACCCATGTGGAGATCTGGTTGGCCAGCAGTGTGGGAAGACCTGGGGACTCTTGGGCCCAGAGTCAGTGACATAGCCACAGAGGACTAGAGTGGAGAGTGAAGCATCCAGCTGATAAGAAGAGAGGGTCTATGCACAAGAACACCCACATTTGCAGATAATATCCACTTACCTGGCTTCAATGACTGGATGAACAGGGTTCAACCAGAAGAAGAAAGAAGAGGGAAAAAAGAGTAATCTGATACAATTTGATGAAATTGACCTACACCTATGGATGCAGTAGCTCAAAAGAGGGAACAAACCTTTACAACGAGAATCATTGCTACCCCCTCGCTACACAGAGTAGACAGGGATGGACAAATTGGACATTGGTTACCCAAATGGCTGGATTACAAAGGCAAAAAGTGACTGAGGTAGAATCTCCACTGAGTAGTATCCAATCTTTCTGGGTGGGGCTGATGAAAGGAGATGGGGATAGGTCTCTTGTGATTCAATAGTCAATAATTGCTATCAGGACTTACAGTTAGGGTTGGAAATGTAAGGGTAGATGCTGTGTAGCAAAAGGAAGGGAATGACTGCCTTTGCAGTCCAGGAGTGTAGGTCCCTGGGACCATGAAGGGAGAACAGTGGCGTGCGGTACCCTACCCAGAGAAGCAGTGACACTGGTGATGGAGGCAGAGACGATAATGTGGAGAGATGGAGCACCTGAGGACTCTAGACCCAGAAAAGGAAAGGGGCTGTGTGCTGATGACTGGGGTACAGGCTTGCGGGGTATATCCTTTGGTTGGTTGATGATGCATGGAGGGGATTGTAACCATGGCAATGAAATGATATATGATAGAATGAATGTAGAGATAATGTTCTCCCATGGAAACTATCACATAATTCACAATAAAATATTTTTTAAAAAAAGAGAGAGAGATGGGGATAAGAATCTTGTGATTCAATAGTGAATAATTGTTATCATGACTAATTGCAACTGTCACAATTGTAAAGGTAGAAGTTTTGTAACAATAAAGTGGGGGGGGGGAGTTAATCTTATAGTTGAGAAACAAAGGACCCTAGGACCATCAATGGAAAAAGCACAGGCAGAATGTGTAACCTTATCCAGAGAAACAGCAACATCAGAGATGGAGGCAGGGATGGGGACATAGAAATGGGGAGCAGCTGAGGACTCTAGATTCATGGGAGGAAAGGTATTAAGAGATTATGGCCAGGAAGCAGACTTGCAGAATGTGTCCTTTTTTGGTGGTGTAAATTATTATATATGCCTGAGTGTTTGTTTGTTTGTTTTAAAGTGCTAAAGTGAATAGAAAGAAACACTGTTAACTGTTGGTACATGGAGGGGATTGTAATCATTGTCATGAAACAAGGTGTGTGTTTTGGGTATTTTTTTTTTTAATGTAAAACTGATGATCTGCCCTGTAAATGTTCACTCAATCCACAATAAAAACTTAAAGAAAACAAAAAAGTAGATAGAAAAAAAAAAAAAAAGAGGAGAGACACATATTAATTTGTGTAAAGGGGAAGGCCATTATGAAATTAAAATACCTATGGGGCAGTTCTACTTGTCTCATGGGGTCACTGTGAGTCAAAATCGACTTGACATCATCTAAAAATGCAACATGATGAGAGGGGTCCTATGGTGGTAAGCTTGGAATATGTGTGTGTCCCAGGAACCTGGAACAGGACCACCTGCTCATCTATAAAAATACATATAATTATATGAGGGGAGTCATAAGGTCCCAGTTCATACACGTGTGAGTTTATTCCAAATAAAACATATTTGAACATGGAAAGAAAAAAAAAACTCCTCTGGAAGAAAAAAATCCTAATGCCTATCTCTTGGTTGTTGTTGTTGTTGTTAAGTGCCATCGAGTCGGTAGTGGGGTGAAAACTAAATAAAACAAGCCTGGGAGGTGCTTGGAACAGTTATTGGTTGTTGGTAAAAACTTACACAAATGTTAGTGTTGTTTAATCACAATCAATTGAGTTTCTTTTTCTCTAAATAGTATTCATTTGTCCAACATTTTCTTTCCTATAATGATAACCATAAGTTTTTTCTTAACATCTTTCCCTGGGGTTCTTTATTAGTTAATACATATTCTATTACAGAGATTCACAGTAATTTTACTGATTTTTGAACTTTTAAATTCAGCGATATCATTACTATTCTTCACATTCTACAAATAAAATACAGACAAATTTCCATGTCATTCAAATATTTGTATCATCAAACAACTAATTGCTGTCATTATAATTTATCATTTCGTTTCCCAAGTATTGCATGCTTTTGCTATTTCTCAAAAAAAAAAAAACATTTGGTAGGTTCTGGGTTTTGACCCATCATTTTCCCCAAATTTCTTCTTCCAACTCCTCACATCATGAAATTCAATATAATATATAAGACATAGCACAAAAAACAACTTAATAAGATAATTTCCTACAAATTCATAATTTTTTCCACTTAAATTTAGCACTTGATCATTTTACTTTCTAATACATTTAATGATGTATTTACTGTTTTTTCTTCTTTCTAGATTGCAAACTCCACATAATATCTTTCATGGTGCCTGTTATAGCAAGTCTCAATAATAAATATATGTTCAATGAAATTGCTGAAAGAAGGTTGGAGATAAGTTAAATTAGACTAAATATAAGTGAACAAAGGTATCTGTATATATAAACAGAGATAAGTAAAGAAAGGATTGTCATAATTTTATAATGTGGAGAACAGGAAGATTACAAAGAAACCTTTGTGTGATTGTGTGAATATTAGAATGAGGATGTTATAGATGGAATAATGGCTCCCAAAATTATGTGATGTAAATCCTAACCTTTATGCCTATGCTTACAATTCCATTTATGAATTGGCTGTCTTAGCTATGGTAATGAAGCAGTATTAGGGTAGACTCAATCACTTTTGCAGTATAAAAGAGATTAAACAAATGACCAGAACAGAGATGAGAAAAAAGAGATGCCAAACTATATGACGATTTCCCAGAAGGAAAATTCCTCAGAGGAAATAAAGATCTTCCTCAAAGGTAACATAGAGACAAAGTTTTTGCCTAGAGCCAGCATCATTAATTTGATCTTCTTGCCTCCTAAACTGTCAAAAAATAAATTTCAGTTTGTTGGAACCATTCACTTGTGGTATTAGTTTTACAGTTGTATTAGATAAATAGGAGAGAGGACAAGTTTGATACAAAATTACTCATGTTAATCATTGGATTCCTGATGTGGCACTGTAGGATAAGCACTGAACTGCAAACTACAAGGTCGGCAGTTTAAACCCACTTCCTCAGAAATCCTGTACAGGGTCGCTAAAAGTTGGAACCAAGTCAACAGAGCATAACAACAATAACAACAATGTTCATCATTAATTACATTAGGTGGCAGGTTAGAGTAGAGGACTCTAAAAACATAAGAATTAAACCTTCTTACTATAGAGTCCAGCACTGCACATTTTTCTCTTCCAGTTTTCTGGAGGAGATATTGATTGTGATGATACTGATGGGCAGTTCTGAATACTAACCTTGCAGTACTCTTTGATGCTGACTGAGTCATAGCCTAAACTCCTTTGGCAAATATTTTCAGTCAATGATCTTGACCTATTGAGGTGCTGATGTCCAAGGTATGGAGCTCTTCACAATGGCTGAATGATGTGACAAAAAGACTTTATAATCTAAGTATAGAAGCCAAGGGTTTGGTTAGAAATAAACAATCTTAATGACCTCCCACTAGATTCATATCTCACAGGCAGCAACCCTTGGGGAAAATAGCAATTAAAGTTTTCCGCTTGCCCCATTGACTCTCAGGTGTCTAATATCCACACAGCAATGTAACTTATTACTCTCATTTCATTTCGTTTTTAAGTTTTTATTGTGAATTGATAGCTTACATGGGAGAACATCAGTTTTATACCCATTCTATTGTATTTTGTTTCATTGCAATGATTACAATGCCCTCCATGCTTCATCATTCAACAGTATTTGCTTCTAGTCTTTCTGGGGTTTTTTGTTGTTATTGTTTTTTGGATGTACACCAAAACATTCAGGAATATACAATCATTCAAACAACCAAAGGGCACAGTCTGCAAGCCTGTCCCTCCTCCCCCAGCCACCAGCAAACAGCCCCCTCTTCCTCCATGATCTAGAGTGCTCAGCTGCTCCATCTTTCCACATCATCATCTCTGTCTCCATCTCTGACATCGCCACTTCTCTGGATAGGGTCCCACATTCTTCTTGTGCTCTTCTCCCTTGATGGTCCCAAAGTCCTCTGTTCCTGGACTGTAAGATCAACCACTGCCCCCTTTTTGCTACAAAACTTTTACCTTTACAGTTGCAACAATCACAATTAGTCATAATATCAATTACTCATTGTTGAATCATAAGAGGCTTATCCATCTCCTTTCACCAAACCCATCTTGTTGTTGTTGTTGTTGTTATGTGCCATGGAGTCGGTTCCGACTCATAGCGACCCTGTTTCCGAGGCTGTTAATCTTTACAGGAGCAGAATGCTCATCCTGTGGAGCAGCTGGTAGTTTTTAACTGCTGACCTTGCAGTTTGCAGCCCGATTTGTAACCACTATGCTACCAGAGCTCCATATAAACAGGTTGAAAACTATTCATTGAAGATTCTACCTTCTCCCTCTTAAAAACTTGTAAGCCAGTCACTTTGTGCCTTTATAGACCCCCAATTTTTGGTAGTCAATGTCTAAGTTGCCCATCCCTGTCAACCCTGTGTACAGAGGGGATAGGAATGATCCTTATTGTGAAGACTCCTTCCCTCTCAGTTGGTATTTTGAGATACCACATCCATAAATATAGTTCAAGTTCATCAAATTGTAGCAATTTACACTTGTTTTCTTTACTAAGAAAATTGTTTTTATCTTCCTGAAGTAGAGTCCTGATCATCCAGCCATTGAAGCTAGATTAAATGGTTACTAGCTACAAGTTTGAGTGTCCTTGTGCATATCATCTCATTTCAAATTAAATGGATGCTCCACTCTCAGCTCTAGCCCTCTGTGGCCATGTGCTTATCCATGGGCTTAGAAGTCCCCAGGTCTCACTGTACTTCAGGCCAACCAGTTCTCCCCATACTCCAGGTCAATGGGGGTCAATGTAACTTGGTTGGACTCAGTCCATATCTTCATTGCTGTTTTTTCCCCACTTCCACTCACCAGTAGGCCAACGTGGTCACCAGCAGGCTTATATGTCTGCTTGTGTATTCCCTTTGAGTTTCAGTCTTGGAAGGGGATTTGTCCTTCTTGGAAGGGGATTTGATCATTTGCCTTGATGGCTCTCTGGCAAACAACTTGCTTGCTCTCATGGTAGCCAATCAGACTGCCATTTTGTTTTTGTTTTGTTTTGTTTTTTTTCCTGCTGGTCTTTATTTCAGGAAGTATCTTCTGTTCCTCTAGCTGCTCCAGGTTAGTCTGCTTGTCTTTTCAATTGGGAATTTTCCACCTCAAAAGGTTCTGGATTGGGGTCAGTATTCCACCTAAGGTCTAATACACTCTAAAGGATCCTTAAGAAGTCTCTTTAACTGGACAACTTCTAGCACCCCTTTTAGGTATTCCAATCAGTCATAGACTGAAAAGGAGCTTACAAGCTTTCTGTAATCATGTCTCCATATATTCCTTTCTGTCTATTTTTTAAAAGTGTCTATTTTACAATAGTAGGCAAGGAAAACCAATATTTGTTATTCAAGCACATTAAGGTATTTCCCTTCTTTTGCCCATTTAGAATATGTCTCAATCCCTGTATCACAGAGCTCTGTTGTTCCAAGGTTGAGTATACATCGCCATTTACCTCTGTGCCATTTAGCCCATGCAAGTCTGCCTAAGTGTTCTCTTATCTACCTTATTCTTCCATCCCCCTCCCCTTTTTTGTGTATTGCCCATGCCAATAACTGAACTATGATGTGTAGCTCTCCTACCTTGTGATCTACCATCCCTTTGCTTGCTCCCCTCCCCCTCCCCAGTAACCAACAAAGATCTTTTTTTCCCCCCCTCTTAGTGTGGATATCTTTTCTTAAGTTTTTACCATAATGGTCATATACAATATTTCTCCTTTTGTGACTTGCGGGAGTCCAGCTCAAGTGAGGTTGTGAAACATGAGAGGAGACGCAGAGTTGGCAAAAATAAAAGCAATCAAAAGGCTCTCTTTTTCTGTCTGCCTGTTCTTATTTTTCTGTTCTGGCCAGGCTCAGCAAGTCTTTATTTTTTATACTTAAAAATCACACAATACATAATGAATTGATACTTTCATCTTTCCTTGAATTATTACACAGTTTATTACAACATTCTTGCACCTGGTCATTAGACAACCTTGACAAATATATTTCTGTGATGTTCAAACTGACTTTCATCTCCTTTCCCAGTATGTGATAAATTGTTTCTTCTTGTTTCCAATAAAAGATTAAGTCAAACTTTACACAAATCATTTCTACTTATCAGACTCTTGATTATATTTTCTTAGTAACATAAGTTTCTACTAATCATCAATGCTTGCACTACCTTATTATTTCTACTAACTGATTATCAATCTTCTATCCTACATAATGTACTATTATTTTCATAATAAAAAGTATTACTAACATCTACTTATTTATTTTTCTAAAGTATTCAATAAATTGCTTGGAAGCTATGTGGCATAAAGCCCACCCTGGCTAATAGCTGCAGGAAATGTAGATTATCAAGTTAAAACTACCCTTCACTTAAGTTCATTATTTTCTGCCTATTTATGCAGGTGCTTGTATGTAGGGATTTGTGAATTCTGGCTGGTGACTGATTGTGGTGAGGTCTATAGAGGTAGGTCGGCTTGACTTTAATTTGTTATCTGCTTTTATGGTCTCACAAATGCAGTTACTTTGTACTTAGGTTTTCTGTGAAAGGGAGTAATTTATACAATTCTCTTTGAATTCAGGCTACTAAAGTTGGGATAATTGTCCTTTTTCCAAGGTTTGTAGAGCTCACAGTAAAAGGCTGTGAATGTGGCAATATTATATATTTTTACAAGTGAATTCAGAGTTAACTTGAAAGGAAGATAGAGACCAGCTTTTTTGAGATTCATCTGCCGTGCATGATGTCTCTTTTTCCCCCACTGGAACCCTGTCAAACAGCGGGAGTTAAGCCACTCTCTGCAGTGACTGACTAATTTCACTGAGTCTAATGTTCTAAAGGTTCATCCATATTATATGGTGGCTTGTAGCTTCCTTGCTATTCTTCAACATAGCATAATACTCCTTTGTGTGGATGTACCAAAGTTTACTTATCCATTCTTCCATGGAAGGGCACATAAGCTGTCTCCATCTTTTTGCTATTCTAAATAGTGCTGCTATGAACCTTAGTGTGCATATATCTACTCATGTTAAGGCTTGTATTTCTTGTGGATATATACCAAGAAGAAGAATTTCTGGATCATAAGGTATTTCTATCTCCAACTTTATGAGGAAGCACCATACTCTTTTCCAGAGTGGTTGGATCATTTTGCAATCCCACCAGCAATGTAGGAGGCTCTCAGTCTCTCCACATCCTTGCCAGCATTTATTGTCCTTTACTTTTTTTATAGTAGCATAGTGGTTACGAATCGGGCTGCAAACCGCAAGGTCAGCAGTTTGAAACTACCAGCTGTTCCGCGGGAGAAAGAAGAGGAGTTCTGCTCCCGTAAACATTTGCAGCCTCAGAAACCCTGTACAAGGTCGCTATGAGTCAGAACCGACTCCACGGCATATAACTACCACCACCACCACTTTTTTATGGCGCTGTGGGCTAATGCGTCAGATAGCAAAGTCATTTGAACTTTAAGGTCGGTGGTTCAAGCTCACCAGCTGTTCCTTGAAAACCCTATACACGGTCACTATGGGTTGAAATTGACTCAATGGCTCTTAACAACAAACAACATTTTTATTTTCACTGTTATTACTTGTGTGAGCTGATATATCATTTTTGTTTTGATTTGCATCTCTCTAAGGAGCTCTAGTAGTGTAGTAGCTATGAATCTGGCTGCTAAACTCAAGGTCAGCAGTTCGAAACTACCAGCAGTTCAGCAAGATAAAGATAAGGCTTTCTGCTCCTGTAAAGATTCACAGCCTCAGAAACCCTTGCAGGTTGTCTATGGGTCGGAACTGACTCGACGGCACTTAACAACAACAACAACAACAATGGCTAGTGATTGTGACCATTTCTTTATATGTTTATTGGCTGCGCAGATCTCCTCCTTGGTGAAGTGTCTGTTCATGTCCTGTGCCCCATTTTTTAATTAGGTTATTAGTCTTTTTTGTGTAAAGGTGTTTTATGTATTTTAGGAGTTAGTCCCTTGTCTGATATGATGTTGCAAAAGTTTGTGTGTGTTTTTTTTCCCCATTCTGTGGTCTCCTTTTTTACTTTTTCATGAAGTCTTTTGATGCACGTAAGTTTCTGACTTTTAGTCTTTTGTCTTCTTTTGTTTGTGTAATTTTTGTCTTCTTTTGTTTGTGTAATTTTTACAGTGTTTGGTAGTCTGTGTGGTCCCTGTATTAGAGCCCTTAAACTTATCCCTATTTTTTCACTGATGACCTTTATAATTCCTGGATTCACATTTAGGTCTTCAGTCCATGATCACAGAAGTTATGACTGATTATTTTAACTTATAGAAAACCACTCTTAGCATGAAATCTGTTTGACCTGGAACACCAATCAAGCACATTATATATACTTCAACTACCAATCAGAAGAAAACCAGATAAGACATGGTGCCATTGCAAAGCAATGGTTACAGTTGATAACATAGGGATCATATGCCATGACAACCAACATATGACATCCTCGTATAATTTAAATAAGAGTAAATTAGAGCTAAGTCATGCATTCAGGAGATAGAGTTCTTATCCATCACAAAGTACACTAGTATTTTGGTAATTAGGACAGTAGAATGGCAGAACACAAATATGCCTCCCCTTTCCAACCTTTTTATCAATTCTGACATCAACCATCCTTCCCACTGCCTTGTCTACTTCTCTGCTGCATTAAATAATTCATTGCAATGACCACATGGAGCTCATGTACAATACTCACAGTTATAGGGTTTATTAAGAAAGTTGTTGTTGTTAAGTACCGTTGAGTCGATCCTGACCCATATGAACCCTGTATAGGGTTTCCAAGGAGCAGCTGGTGAGCTTGAACTGCCGACCTTGTAGTTCAAATGGCTTTGCAGTCTGACACATTAACCTATAACACCACACCAGGACTCCCATTAAGAAAGCAGTAGGCTTAAGAACAAATAAGATGGCGGATCTGGTGGACGTATAGCAGAGAGCTCCGCCAACAACAACACAGAATACCCAACCAAGCAGGTTCAGGGGATGGTCCCAGAACTCTGAACCACATATAAAGGAATACTTAG
>NW_006408861.1:2344185-2350806 GCF_000296735.1 Chrysochloris asiatica | reverse complement strand
CTCAGGCTATCCTCTGACCTCCTCAGGCAAGAACCTCCTCAGAGGTGCCCTAACTAATAGTAAGTCTTGGCTCAATACTCTAGATCTATGCGTCAAATAGTCTAGTTTCACCAATATTGGGGGCACCACACTCTGCCAGCAATTCACCTGCCTCCAGCTCAGCTTTCTAATTCCAGGAGCTTGGAAGACCACTATGCCATCTTCTGCCAGTCTCCTATATCTGCTGCTACTGTATATCTGCCATTGCTTCTTCCAGTTGTTCTATTGTCAGTTTTACAGTTCTTTTTCTTAGTCTCCTGAGTCTAGGACGTTCTCTGTGTAGGGATCCTGGGTCCAAAGGGTAATATACTGCACTCCCAGCTTTTGTTTTTGGAAGTAGTGAGGTTTCCCCTCATTCTTGGATTGGATCTTTTTTGGAAACCTAGCAGGATTTCCTTGACCAATTTCCTTGTTAGGGTTCATTACACTTTATTTGCATGGATCTACTCCCAAAGGAGTAACATGTACATTATTGGATTCTTACAGGCTATCCAGTCCCATTGGTGGATCAAGAACAACATAGTGGCATAGTACCACCCAATCATTTTTGTGGGTAGCACAGATTATGGCACTTCAGTCAGCTATTGTATTATTCCATTCATCTGAAAAGTTCAAATTAGACAGATATGTAGAGAAAGAAACTAAAAGTGTTTGCCAAGTGGTGGGGGGAGGGGTTGAGGAGTGATGGCCAATGATTATTAGGGTTTATTTTATGAAAATGCTCTAAAATTTGCTGATGTAATTGTTGTGTAGAATCCTGGTGTAACTCTGTGGGCTAATGCACTGGACTGAGAAGCCATTTGAACTGAAAGGTTGGCAGTAAAAGCTCATCAGCTGCTCCTCAGAAACCCTATACAGGGTTGCTATGGGTCTGAACCAACTCAAGGGCACTTAACAACAACAACAACAACAATGGTTGTATAACTCTATTAACATTGAATTAAAACATTGAACTTAAAACATTGATTTGTGCACTTTAAAATGCTTAATTTTGTGGTATGTGAATTACTATGTTAAAGTTGCTATAAAAATAACAAAAAACATCACCACCACAACGACAAAAGAATACAAATTCATTCCTGCATATTTAAGTGAGGAATCTAGTAATTTTGTCTGATTTCTGCTTTCATCTGATGCCTGCTAATCAATTTGTGTAGTGGGTGAATTACCTAATATGTCTCTTTTAGTTACATCTTTGTAACTACAACAAAACGATTTTCTCCTGATGGGTCTAGGTAAGAAAAGGCAGGGGAAGATGTTGATAAAATTATATGGGTCCGTTGTGAGTGATAGTTTATCAGGCTAATTGTGATTGTAAAAACATTTATACCCAGCAATTTTGTCTTCTTTCTGGGTATAAATTGAGCCATCTTGGTAATGTGAGTGGGTGGTGAGCTCCTTTGCTTAACTAATAGTTTGTCTCCATCTGACTTACACTTCTTGGTATTTGAACTGATTATCTAACCTGATTTTCCAGCTTCCAATGCCTTGTGAGCCAACAACCCAATTAGGCATGAATGAGGAGAATGCTCCAGACCGATGTCTCAACTGTGGATTTGAGACTTACCAGCCTCTATAACCAAGTAAGCCATTTCCTCGATGGTCTGTGAGTCTGTGAGACATTGCAGTGAATTGCAGAACCATGGAACAGACGTGGGGGTGAACACTGAGTGGGGCATAGTGGATGATATCATGTATAATGAAGTGATATCACACTTAAGAAAAGTTGGATATTTAGGAAACTTCCACCTTATAGGGATCTGCCTCGTAATGATTTTTCTCAAATAAATTATTCTTGCTGTTTGTCATCTTCAGATGGCAACTCTCCCTGACTCTATAAATTACTATGAGGGATTTGAAGATGTGTATTGCCCATTTCCAACATTTTATTATTAATCATTTGAGCCTCTTTTTTCAGGGTTTGAATATTTTCCAATGCTATTTCTATTTTATTTGATTTTTCCTGCAGCACCTTCATGACTTCTTCCTTATTTTTCTCAGCCCCTCAGTACAGTGTTTAGATGCACATCAATATCATTCTCCTGAATTTCTTATCAGGCAGTTACAAAGCCTGTCCTCTTCCAATGGGAGTTCTAGGTCTACCTCTAGCTCATTTAATTCAGCTACTCTATCTTGTTTCTGAAAATGAGCGAAGATCTTTCATTGTTTATTGGGCACTTTCAATAATTGGATGCATTTTCATTACCTAGATGAATGTATGATGCTGTATTATTAAGCTTTCTGAGTGCCTCCTGGTAGATGTAATCAGAAGATAGGGCTCCCTTTTCACTTCTCTTATTATTAAACTGACAGTAATTTTAAAAAATGTTGCCTCTCTATTTAGTGTCTAGCAGCTGATATTGGCTCTTGCCCAAATGGTGGTGTGATTGTAGTTTGGCTATATCGCTACAATTTCTGTGTCTTCTTGGGTAATGTAGGGAGAGAAAGAGTCTCTTCTCCCCACCCCCAATGTAAAAGAGAGACCAAAAACAAAACCACAGCAAAATACTCCAGGTGTTTTTCCTAGTTGGGAACAGTTCACAGCTGAGCAGACCGATGCATGTGAGCAGTAGAACCAGCTGATGGTGGGACGAGTGTCTGTTCACTTAGGCACTCCCTTTAGTCACCAGAATGGAAGTGTGCAGTCACAGAAAGGGAAATGAGTGGACAAAAGATTGTTCACACCTTTATCTCTTCTGATATGTCTAGTCACTCTCATTATTTTTTAATGTGTGCATATAAATCATGCATTTCCATATAAGCATCATTTTAACTGCACCTCACAATTTTTAATATGTTAATTTGTCACTATCTTCAGTTTACAATGTTTTATGTCTCTTTGCTAAAGAGTACTGTAAAATTCCAGAAATGGGTACATATAGATTATGATATCTTTTTTTGAAGATACCTTGAACTGAACCTTTATCATGTGAAATGTACCCCTTCTATCTAGTAATACATCACATTTAAAGCTTCTTTGAAATATCTCCATGTGAGATATTTTTATTGTTGTTGGTTTGTGTTTGTAAGAAATATTGTTTTCAAACATCTACCTTCTGATCTTTCTGTATCCTTACATGAAAATACAATGAGTGATTTGATGGCGGTTAAGGTGGAGGTGCAGTGAGGTTCGCTGTTAGCAATACCACAGAATACCAGGCAAAGCAGATTCAAGGCAGAGCTCCAAAACTCAGAACCACATAGGTAGTAATGTTTTAAAAGTTTGAAGGCTTATAGCTAGTGGAACTTGTAAATGAAGTAAGAAATCATGTACTTTTGAATCTGCCAGGCTCAGTAGCCCAGAGCGGACAACTTGGGTGAGACCAAATGGCAAGACCAAGTGTGGGAGCAGACACACCACAGTAAAACACTGCAGGAACCTCAGAGCAAAGGTGGACAATACACTTTGTCGGTTTTGCTTTGTTCTGATTTTATTTTTTTGGTATTTGTTCATTGGCCCCCCACTGTTTGTACACTAGAGGGGGTGTCTGAGCAAGTGGACACTCCCCACCCTCACCACTGGTGGGTTCTTCTGCCATACATGCACACAGATACTCTCATCCCAAGAGCAGGCACTGATCTGTTTTTTTGGGTTTTTTTGGTTTTTTTTTTTGTTGTTGTTGTTGTTGTTAAATACAGAATAGGTCAGAACAAGGGATATGGAAAGGGAAAGAGTTTAAAAACAAAACAGGCCAAAAATTAAATTCAATCCTGAGGTACAGCATAACAACCAACAGTGGCATCTTGAAATCTCTCAGGCAGCTTTGAAAACAAGAAGCTGAGAGAGGACATTAAAGTCATACTCATTAGGCTACAGATATTTTTTTCTTCTTCTTCTTTCCCTCCTCTCCCTTTTCTGTGATAATAGAACACAGTATCCAGTATAGTTTTGTTGTTGTTGTTGTTGTTATTTTGGTGTTTTTATTTTTATTTTTGCTGTTGCTATTTTGCTGCTTTATGCTCCCCCTTCTACCTTTGGGGGACTCTTTCTCTCCCTATATTTCCCAAGAAGAGTCAGCAACTGCTGCCATATAGCCTGATGATATGGGCAAATCAATTGAGAAGTTAATCTGTTCTCTGTCCTATTAGGGTCTATAGTGAGTTTTGTTTTGTTACCAAGCTTGTTGTCATTGTCCTTAGGTGCCCCTGAGTCAAACTTGTCTGACCTCTATAGGGTTACTGTGAGTTTTCCCTTTGCATTTAGAAGTAAGTCCTGAATTCTCTGCCCAGAGTTACAAGACTTCTCATGATTTGGGCATCTACCATTTACCTTTCCTGATGTACCCTTGTATATCAGGGGTGGGGAACGTCCAGACTGCGGGCTGTAAAAGGACTGAGAGATCATTTTGTTGGGCCTTCAACCACAGTTCCAGACATCACAGTACAGCAGGATATTTTTTTTTTTCTTTTAAGGCTTTTATTGTGAGTTGAGTCAAAGTTTACAAGGCAGATCATCAGTTTTACAGTCAATAAATCATATGCCTTTTTCATTACAATGATTGTAATCCCCTCCATGGACCATCAGCTAACAGTGTTTCTCTCTATTCACTTTAGCTTTTGTTTTTGTTTTTTTAAACAAAACAAAACAAAAAAACACCACTGAAGCATATAAAATCATTTACAACACCAAAAAAGGGCACATTCTGCAAGTTTGGCTCTTGGCTGCCATCACTTAGCTGCTCCCTCTCTCCATGTCCCTGTCTCTGCCTCCATCTCTGGTATTGCTGCTTCTTTCGATAAGGTCCCACATTCTGCTTGTGCTCTTCTCCCTTGATGGTCCTAGGGTCCTTTGTTTCTAGACTGTAAGATTAACCACTCCCCTGTATTTGTTACAAAACTTCTACTTTTACTATTGCGACAGTCTCAATTAGTCATGATAACAATGACTCACTATTGAATCATAAGATTTTAATCACCATCTCTTTTAACCAGACCCATCTAGAAAATATGGAAACTATTCAATGGGGACTCTTTCTTCCCCTACACACTATTAAACTAAACTCCCCCTTGAAACCTTGTAAGCCAATCACTCTGTACCTTTATCATCCCCTCATTTTAGGTAGCCAATGTCTAAGTTGCCCGTCCCTATTGACCCTGTATTCAGAGGGGAGAGCCTTGATACCTGATGTGAAGACTCCTTCCCTCAGTTGATATTTAAAGTTACTACCTCCATGAGTATAGGTCAAGCTCATCAAATTGTAGCAATTTACCCTCATTTTCTTTATCAAAAATTATGTTGTAGACAGGCGGGGCTTGATGGTGGCTAGGGTTGAGGTGCAGTGAAGTTTGCTGTCAGAAACACCATAGAATACCAGGCAAAGCAGATCCAGGGCAGAGCTTCAAAACTCAGAACCACAGAAATAAGAATATTTTGAAGGTTTGAAGGCCTACAGATTGTGGAACTTGAAGCTGAAGTAAAATAATTGCATATTTTGAATCTGCTGGGCTAGGCTCGGAGGCCCAGAGCCGACATATTGGGTGAGATTAAATGACAAGACAAATAAGGGAGCAGAAACACCACAGAAAAATGCCAGGGGAACCTTGGAGCACAGGTGGACTTTATCAGTTTTGCTTTGTTCTGATTTTCTTCTCTTTTTTCTTTTCTTTCTTTCTTTCTTTCTTTCTTTCTTTCTTTCTTTCTTTCTTTCTTTCTTTCTTTCTTTTTTTTTCTGGTGTCTGGCCATAAGTGCACCCACTGTTTGCCCACCTCCATTCTGGTGACTAGAGGGGGAGCCTGAGCGAGTGAACACCCCCTACCCTCACCACTGGTAGGTTATTCTGCCACGCATGCTCACAAATATTCAGCCCAAGAGCAGGCCCTGAAGGCTTTTTGCTTGTATGTCTTTCGTTTTTTGTTTGTTTGTTTTTATAAAAATGGAAAAGGGTAGGACAGGGCTGTAAAGAGGGAAAGAGAATTTAAAAAAAAAAAAAAAAGGCCGAAAATTAAATTAAAGCCTGAGGTATAGCATAACAACCAACACTAGCATCCTGAAATCTCTCAGGCAGCTTTGAAAGCAAGAAGCTGAAGAAAGGACCTTAAAGTCATACTGATATTAGGCAACAGATTTTTTTTTCCCTTCTCTCCTTCCTCTCCTTTGCCTGTGATTATAGACTGCAGTATTCAGTCTAGTTTTTGTTGCTCCTGTTTTTTGTTTGTTTGTTTTTAGTTTATTTTTTTTTTCTCTTGTTTTTTTTTTTTTTTTTTTTTTTTTTTTTTTTTTTTTTTTTTTTTTTTTTGCTGGAGCTGTTTTGCTATTATACGCTCCCCCTTCATCATTTTGAGGACTCTTTGTCTCCATAAATTACACAAGAAGAGACAGCAACTACTGCCATATAGAAAAGCTACAATCACACTCTATAAAACACCAAAACACAGACAAAAAACAATACCAATGACAATGTGCCAAGAAAACAGACATCACCTGTGAAAGTTACTCTGAGTTAAACAATAAGAAGAGTGAAAAGGGAAGCCCACATCCTGATCACATCTCCCTGGAAGCAAGCAGAAAGCATAAAAAATACCAAAACACCTACTCAATTAAGTATTAAGGCCACAGATAAATACTAATCATGCCCAAGATG
>NW_006408861.1:2341644-2343299 GCF_000296735.1 Chrysochloris asiatica | reverse complement strand
TGCTTGGCAAGCAGTGTGAGGAGACCTGGGGACGCTTGGGCCCAGAGTTAGTGGTGTGGCCACGGAGGACTCGAGTGGAGAGTGGAGCTACTGGCTGATGGGAAGAGAGGGCATGGGCACAAGAACACCCACACTTGCAGATAGTACCCACGTGACTGGAGACCTGGACTGGATGATTACATGATCAGAGTTCAACCAGGAAAAGAAAGAAGAGGGGGAAAAAAAAAAAAGAAGAGTGAGCTGATACAATCTGATGAACTTGACCTATACCTATGGATGCAGTGACTCAAAAGAAGAAACAAATATTTACAGCAAGAAACATTCCCATCCACTCCACACACAGAGTGGGCAGAGAGGGGCAATTTGGACATTGGATACCCAAATGGGGAGGGGGAACTACAAAGGCAAGAAGTGACTGGCTTACAAGCTTTCAAGAGGGAACATAGAGCTAGGGGGCATGGAGGAAGGCAGAATCTCCAGTGAGTACTATCGAATCTGTCTAGGCGGAACTGATGAAATGAAATACAGATGGATAACTCATGATACTGTAGTGAATAATGGTTATCGGGACTGATTATGAGGGTTGGAAGTGCAAAGGTGGAAGTTTTATAGCAAGGAAGGGAGCGATTATCTCTCCAGTCTAGGAGCAGAGGTATATAGGACCATCAACGGAAAAGAGCCAAGAGCAGGACCCTACCCAGAGAACCAGAGATCCCTGAGATGGAGACAGAGACGATGACGTGGAGTGATGAAGTGGCTGGAGACTTTGGATCCAGAGAGGGAGAGGGCCTGTGGACCAAAGACTGGGAGTGAGGGGGGAAGGTAGGGACCGGTTTCTAGGATATGACCTTTGGCCGGTTGATGATGCCTGAATGGGATTGGAAACATGACAATGAAATGATGTACGATGGAATGAATGTAAAACTAAAGTTCTCTCATGTAAACATGTAAACTATCATATAATTCACAATAAAACATTAAAAAAAGAAAAAAATAAGCTAAATGAACTCCAGGAAGGATAGACCCCAAAAGAAAATCACCAAGACATAACATTGTCAAGCTCTCCAAAATTAAAGACAAGGAGACACTTCTGAAATCAGCCAGGAAAAACAGAAGTGTCGCATACAAAGGCAAGCAAGTCAGATTGAGCTAGGATCTCTCAGAAGAAACCATGCAAGAAAGAAGGCAATGGGGAGACATATATAAAACCTTGAAAGAAAAAAATTGCCAACCAAGAATCCTTTATCCAGCAAAGCTATCAATCAAATATGATGGTGTAACCAAAACATTCCAGGATAAGCAGAAGCTAGGGGATTTTGCCAAAGCCAACCCTGCACTACAAAACATCCTAAAGGATGTCCAAGAACAGACAACAACCAGAGATTGACATACATGTCAGCACCTCCTAGAATTAAATCAACAGAAGGTAGAGTTGAGAACAGAACAAAACTATAAGACCAAACTCAGAGAATCTGGGAGGTCAGTCTATGATCAAAACAAGTACAATGTAAAAGAAGGTAAACAAGTAGGAACAGAGATCCAGATAGTGAGAAGGTCAGGTCAATTATAGGATAAAATGTTGCTGTTGTTGTTGTCAGGTGCCATTGAGTCAGAACCGACTCACAGCGACCCTCTGCACAGCAGAATGAAACAGT
>NW_006408861.1:2317225-2318429 GCF_000296735.1 Chrysochloris asiatica | reverse complement strand
ATCACTAGCCATTAGAGAGATGCAAATCAAAACAACAATGAGATATCATCTCACACCAACAGTAACAGCAAAGATAAAAAATGTAGAGGGCAATAAATGCTGGTGGGGATGTGGCGAGACTGGGACACTCCTGCATTGCTGATGGGACTGCAAAATGGTCCAACCTCTCTGGAAAGCAATATGGTGCTTCCTCAGAAGGTTGACTATAGAAATACCTTATGATCCAGCAATTCCTCTACTTGGTTTTTACCCACAAGAAAAACGAACCACAACACAAGAAGATATATGCACCCCAATGTTCATAGCAGCACTATTTACAATAGCAAAAAGATGGAGGTAGACAAAGTGCCCATCACCTGCAGAATGGATAAACAAACTGTGGTACACACACACAGTGGAATATGCTACCTTGAAGAATAACAACAAGGAAGCTGCATACCACTGGTTAACATGGATGAACCTTGAGGGCATTATGTTGAGTGAAATTAGTCAGTCACAAAAAGAGAAATACTGCATAGAACCACTATTGTAAAAGACTAAAAAAAAAAAAGAACCCATGCTAAAGGGGGTTGGGGAGATTCTTTGCTGATTGCTGGGATGTTGGGGGTGGGGTGAAGGAAGGGAGGGGAAGGTGGAGCACAGGGCAGGGAATAGACACAGGATAGTCTGGGTGCTGGGGAGGAGGGCAATATACAAGAAGGGAGAGGGGAACGGAAGAACAAAGCAGATGGGAGAACAATTAGGCATGTTTGAATGGGCTAAGCAGGACAGAGGTAAAGAATGATGTATGCACAACCTTGGAACTACATGGTTCTGGGATACAGAGATTGAGACATGGTTGGAATGGGAGAAAGGGCAGAATAATGTTAAGATGCTTGGCTGTCTCTTGAATCTTGGTTTTACTTGCATTATATTATAAAATAGACACTGGAGGGGGAGAGAATGTAATAGCCAGAAACATCACCACAGAAAGCTTGTAAGTCAGTCTTCTGCCTCTAACTGATTGGAATACCTAAAATGGGGCTACAATGTGCCCAGTGAAGGAGGCTTCCTGCAGAGCCTCTGTAACACATAAGTCTGTAGGTGCAAGCCTGAATCACATCTAGATCTTCAGAGATGGGAAATTTCCACTTGAAAGGATTAGGGACCAGCCTGGAGCATCTAGAAGAACAGAAGATACTTCTTGAAAGAAAGACCTACAGGA
>NW_006408861.1:2312026-2317125 GCF_000296735.1 Chrysochloris asiatica | reverse complement strand
CTTTCTACTCCCGTAAGGATTTACACCCTCGGAAACCCTGTACAGGGTCGCTATGGGTCGGAACTGACTCGACGGCACTTAACAACAACAACAAAGTGGCACCACGGTTATCATTTGACTGCTGACCGAAAGTTTATTGCTCAAACCCATCAGACACTGTGAGGGAGATGTATAAGGTGTCTGCTCCTGTAAAGATGTACAGTCTCAGAAACCCTACAGAGCAGTTGTCGGTCCTACATTTTCTCTATGAGTCAGAATTAACTCAGTGGCAGTGGGTTGTGTGTAATGCCTATTCTTCTGGGGACTATTCTAAGTGTCTCCCACACCCACTCCTCACTTATCAACATGGTTAGATTCAACGGACCATGTTGTTATGTGAAAATAAGAGTTTTGGGAAAATGGAGGATGATGACATCATTACCTAACTGCCAAATTATATCATTACAAAGCTGACCAACCATTGGAATCATTGTGCAGCCAAGTTGACACACAACCTTCACCATCACAGCCGGCATTGCTCTCGTCTTGCACCTTTGTTCATTCCTGACAGGCAAACATCATGGCAGCACCAAGTAGTTACACAGTAGATTTTTTACTATTATCATAAATGTAAAACATCAGATAGTCGAAAAGTAAGGGTTAGAGGTGTACGTTAATCTGCATAATCCTCATAATAACTCTGTGATGTGAGTATTATCCTACCCATTTTAAGGGAGACAACTGAGGCATAGAGAGGCTAAGTAAGCAGCTCAAGGTTGCACAGGTGGTAAGTGGCAGAGCTGGGTTTTGAACTCAGACACTTCAGCTTTCAGTTTCCTGTGCTCCTTCATCTCCACCAAGAGAACTATGTAGTTCTTTCCCAGACTGAGTATATTCTTCTTCTTCTTGTTAAGTGCCATCAAGTTATTTCTAATTCATAGCGACCCTGTATGGAATTTCTGAGGAGTGGCTGATGGGTTGGAACTGCCAATCTTGCAATTAGCAATCAAGTGCTGATCTTGCAGTGCCACCTCAGGACTAGAGATTAAATGCATACCTAGTCCTGAAATGCCAGCACTTGCAAAGTAAGAAGCTGAGAGCTAGCCATGTATGGGCCCTCTTGAGAAGTGGTCAAATTTAATTTTATGATTATTTATCAATTAATTGGTAGTAGTAAGCCGTGCCAAGTGTAGAAAGAAGAAACAGACATATTGACTCTGAATTTTAAATGTTTGTACTACCACTTCGGAAACCAATGCTTCTAGATAAGGCTAACCACTAGACTACTAACCCCAAGGTCTGTGGTTCAAACCCACCAGCCACTCTTTGGGAAAAAGTAAAGGCAGTCAACTTCTGTAAAGACCAACGGCCTCAGAAGCCCTGTGGGGCAGTTTAGCTCTATCTTAAAGGACAACAAGGAGTCGGAATCAACTCAGCAGCAGTGGGTTTTGATAAGTCCATTTTGTAAACCCTCGTAGCACAATGATTATGCGCTCGGCTGCTAACTAAAAGTTTGGTGGTTTGAACCGACCCATAAGCTCTAACGTAGAAAGATGAGGTAGTCGGCTTCTATAAAGATGATAGCATAGGAAGCACTATGGGGCAGTTCTCTGACATATCAGGGTGCCCTGTAAGTCAGAGTTGATTGAAGGTGTTTTGGTTGATGTGTTCAAAACTTGCTGTATGTTTTGAGTCTTCCTATACAGCTGTTAGAAATGAATCCTGATGTCACATAAAAGACATTCAGTGAGACTAAATTACCTTGGCAAAGCAAAATTTACTCCTGCAAGAAGGTGTGTGTGCGTATCTGTACATACAGGAACAGGCCAGCAAGCACACCGAGTGAGGAGTCCACTAGGAGTTTTTAATCCCTGACGTGAGTCTCAAGGCTGTGTCTCACCCCACTGGCTAGGGTTTTGACTGCACAGTCTTTTCCCTTACCCGGCTGGCTAGTTCAAACTTTTAAGGCGCGCATTCTTGCTTTAGGAAAAGAAAAAGAAAGCAATCAAAAATTCTTTACTCACTTCAGGATGTAGTCAAAGAAAAAGAGAGATCATAAAGTCTTTACCTCAGGAAATAATGAAAAAAAGAAAGGTTACCTAAATACAATAAACAAGAATATAATAATTTTTTTTTCCCACAACCCACCCCCTTTTATTAAGGAAGTAAAAGAAAAAAAAAAGTCACTTGAATACAATAAACTGGATCATATTTTTTTTTTCTTTTTAGACTTCTTCATTCTTTTCTTCAAATTTTGCAAGATGTTGAATTTCCAGTGAGTTCATTAGCTAAGGTGGTCAGCCCTTGTAATGCTTTGGTAATGGTGCCATCAGGAGTTATGTTATTGGGAATGAAAGTACAACATTGGACTTTGATCTTAACACATACTTCTTTTTCTGCTAATATCATATCTAGGGCTAACTTGTTTTCCCAGGCCATTTTTCCAGTAAGTCCTAATTGTTCTGCTGTTCTTTTTATAGCACCCCTGGTATAATTTACAAATCTTTGTTGATTATAATAGATGTAGTTAATCCAGTCCACATTTTTGTTAATGGTTGACCACCAGAATAATACAGATTCAAACCCTGCAGCTATTTGGTTTCATGTTTTGAATTTGTTTGGCACCCCTCAGGGAACTCTTATATTGTCTATGTAAATATGGGGAGTAACTACACTTCTCTTGGCTTTATGCCTGTTTCTTGTAGTTGTTGGTTGATGGAATGCCAGGGTAAAAGGGATGGCCAATTGCACCAAAGCACAGATGCCACTCCAATTTGCAGGTAAAGTCCTGAATAATTGTTTCCCATAATACCGTCAGACATCTGCTAGTGGAATAGCTAGAGTTGACTGATTTTGGAGCTCTTTGCGCTTGCTGTATCCCTTCAGGTTTCTGATGAACATCAAATTTCCCCCATGTCTGGAAAGACACAAAGTGAAATTGACATTTGAGGCTGGAGGCCTAATGGTCCTCGGGGGCTGACCCATAAGACCCCTGACATTAGGGAATAGTTGTGAATATGAGTTACAGGATTCATTGCCCGGATATAGGGCCTTGGAAGAGAGAAACCATACAGAGCATGCCCTGAGAGTCCGAGTGGAAAAGGGACCACTTGGGATTCCGGTCTTCCTGTTGCACAGGCATAACAATCGCTCTTATTTAGAGTGTGAACAGAATATTTAATCCATTCCAACCAAGCATTCGCATCCCCAAATCCTGTTTCTATAGCTATAGTTTGTCTTAGGTCTTTAAATTACGTAATTGTCACTTTAGAAGGGTCATTTCCTGAACTTAAGGCGGGGGTACTAGATCTGAGTCATTTCTAGGATTCTGTGTTTGACTTCTATCCTTAGTAAAGGAAGGGCTTGAGTTTTGTCTAATTTGTTTTAGAAAGGAGACTCCTATAGGATCCTTTCCTGTAACATCGGCTTCCAATCCATAGTGTCCTATTATTGAAGGTTCTCTAGTCATAGTTTGGGGATTATCTATAATTAAGAGTAATGGATTGATTACATTGTAAGAATTTGCAATGGGGGGCTGGGGTGGACCCTCGTATGAGTTAGAAGTGCATTACCAATATTGAGTGGTCCACCGAAAATCAATCCAGTTATTACAGGGAACCCTCAAGGCACTATATTTATATTTGTTTCCCACTGTTCTAAAAGGGCAAAGATATTTATCAACATTGGACAATTGTCTCTAAGACTTCTCTTGTCTGCACAGGATAACAGAACAGGGAGAGATGCCATAGTTGTATCTACTATTAATTTGACTGGCTGGTCATAGGCAAAATCCCTTTGCGTCTCCCTCATGACAATGGAACATTTTACCCATGTTAGCTTCTGAACCCAAACGATCTTGTCAGGTTATACTGGCTTCATATTTACCCCTGTACCTTGAGTTTTTTCCTACTATAAACAGGGATCAAGGCAATGGATAAGACATTTGTAGTCCAACAAGAATAGTAATACTGAGAAGACTAGCCTCGAACCAAAGATAAGGATATCACGACCTGAAACTCTAATTGAAGCAGACTGCAGAAGGAACTCCACTTTCAATAAGTCTGCGTCCCTTTACTTAAAGTTGATGAATATTCAACACATCACTCCTCTTAATCAATATGCTTTAGCACATTCTTAGAGGAAGAGAACCCATACTTTTATAAACTCCAGTGCACTCCCATTTTACCAGGTCTGAGAAGTGGCGACTCAATGGGACTAGTTCTTTAGACCCCCAAGAGCGAGAGGGACCAGGGAAAAACATGACAATCTGGCAGAGGTGTGGCAAGACAGCCTCTCAGATTCTTTCTGGGGTCACTTTGAGAGGTTCCCTAGGTGAGGAATGTGTTTCCCACAGGTTCCATTTCCCTTGGGGAGAGTCCCTTTTTACCGGTTCCTTTATTTGAGTAGTTAGTCCACTCCTCTGTGGTTGGCTGTCTCAATGGTCAGCTGCACCTGGGAAGAGCCCTCACAGTTCGGCTGTAGTCTGTTCTCTTTCCAGATCTTAATCAGCATCAGGTCTTGTGGACAGAAGTGATGAACAGTGCATTTGAAGGGATGGGTTTGGACCAAGAGTTCTTTTAACATCTACAGCATAATATAGTTTTCCTCCTCTTAAAAAGATGAAATGCATACATACAGGGTGACCCACATTTTAACAACAACAACAAAAATGTTTTCAATTTAGAAAGAGTATTGGTATACCAAATATCTTTTAAAACAGTATTATGTTCTCAGAAGATCTGAAACATTAATACAAAAATAAAGTACATACAAACAGTCTTGAGCAATGTATAATTAAAAAGAAAATTGCTATCACACCAACCAAACGATCCTTAACCATCCTTTAAATGAATTAATTTATACAATTTTACTGTAGAAAGAATATCAAAGACATTAAAACAAAATAAAACTTCTCAGTGCCTGATTCACATTTAAGTTTCACCTTGTATGGGTAAACTCAGAATTTTGCATTGTAAGCTCAAATAGACTATGTCTACATTTATCTTAAGAATTCTATTTGAAAAACTACCATACTGGCTGTAGATCGTTTCTTCCTTCTATGGGGATAAGGTATTGTCTTCTGTGGACCACCTCCTCACCCACCTACCCTTCCTCCCCCC
>NW_006408861.1:2306873-2311926 GCF_000296735.1 Chrysochloris asiatica | reverse complement strand
GTAACCACTACGCTACCAGAGCTCCATATATATATATATATATATCTTCCTCTAGCCGAGTTTGGATTATGAAGCCACCGAGGCTAGGTCAAATGGGTACTGTCTGCAATTTTGGGTATTCTTGTGCAACTCTTCTCACTTCATATCAGCTGGATGCTTTACTCTCAGGTATTCCCTTGTCCCAGGTGTCCCCAGGTCACACCACACTTTGGACCAACCAATCTTTCATCTTCTCTTTCTCATCTCCAGGTCAATGGGAGTCTATGGAATGTGGTTGAACCCAGCCCATTTCTTTATTGCTGCCTTTCCCCCACTTCCACTAACCAATAGACCAACACTGGTACCAGCAAGCTTACATGCGTGCTCATGTGTTCCCTTTGAGTTTCAGTATTAGAGGAGGTTTTCTCTTGAAGGAACTTGATTGCTTGCCTTGATGGCTTCCCGGTGAACAATTTGCTTATTCTTGTAGTAGCCAGTCATACTGCCATTTTTGTTTTTTTGTTTATTCCTGATGATCTTTCTTTGAAGATGTATCTTTTGTCACTCTAGCTGTCCCAGGCTAGTCAGCAGGCTAATTTTTAAACTGATAATTTTGTGTGGCCCACAAATGATGTTATAAATATCTAAATGGCCCTTGGCAGAAAAAAGTTCTCCACCCCTGGTCTATACATTCACCCTAAAGAATTCAGTCTTCCTTCCTTCCTCCCCCTCCCCCCAAGATATGGTACCTGTACACAAGAACTTCAATGACTTTGTAGGATAAGCACTGGACTGCTAACAAAGTCTACAATTCAAACCCATCAGCTACTCCAGGGCAGAAGGATGAGGCTGTCTGCTCCCGTAAAGACATGCAGCCTGGGAAAACTATGGGCAATTATCTGTCCTATAGGGTCGCTATGAGTCAGAATCAACTTGATGGTTGCGGGTTTGGGTTTGATCTCTGTGTAGCATTGTCCCCTCTCCTTAACTTACTGCCTCTTTCATCTGGACAATTTATCCTAACTGTTTGGATTTTAGGAGCCCTGGTGATGCTGTGGGTTAAGCATTGGACGGCTAACTGCAAGGCCTGTGGCTCAAATCCACCAGCCGCTCCATGGGAGCAGGATGAGGCTGTGTATGCTGCAAAGATCTACAGCCATGGAAACCCTTTGAGGCAGCCCTGCTCTTGTCACACAGGTTTGTTATGAGTCAGAATTGACTCAATGGCAGTGGCTTTTGTTTGGTTGGTAATGAAGTGTTCAAGCCTTCAGCTGCTAACTGACAAGTCATAGTTTAAACCCACCAGCTGTTCCATGGGGGGAAGATACGGCAGTCTGCCTCCTTAGTAGAAACCCTCTGGGCAATTCTACCCTGCCCTACAGGGTCACCACGAATCGGAATCAGCTCCATGATGCACTGCAACCACACCAAGCTCTAAGCTGTAATGAAGCAGCTCTTATGTCAGCATCCTTGATAAGATATGTGGCCCCTGATTCAGCTTCTGGACTGCTCAACGCTCTCTGTCTTCCTCTGCTTCCCTCTAGAATGGTCTTCAGCAGAGAGTCCATCTGGAGACTCCTGGCCTGTAAGTGTCAGTGCTATAGGAATGATGTTCTGGACAATACGGTCCTGGGGATGTGCTTCAGTGGGCTGAGCACCCCAGTGACACACAGCTCTTTCTTCCACTGGATGAGAAATCAATTCTCCTTCCTGCCTCCAGCAGGGAGAGACACAGGGGCTTCTTCTCATGTCCAGATTCTACTTTTTTCCCTCCATATCTTTTCTGAATGGTTTTAAGAGCTATGTTGACATGCTCCAGGGAAGCATTCTTTTTTCTTTTTCTTTTCTTTTTTTTAAGTTTTACTGTAAATTAAGTGATAGTTTACATGGGAGAACATCGGCTTTACACCATCATTTCATTGCAATGATTACAATCTCCTCAGTGCATCATCATTCAACAGTGTTTGCTTCTATTTCCTTTGGTTTTTGGTTTGTTTTTTGTGGGTTGTTTTTTTTTTTTTTTTAATGTACACAAAAGCACTCAAGAATATATAATCATTTAAACAACCAAAAGGCACATTCTTCAAGCCTGCCTCCTGGCTGCCAGCACACAGTCCCTTTCTTTCTGCGAGTCCTCAGCTGCTCCCTTTCTCTATGTCGTCATCTCTGCCTCCATCTCTGGTGTCACTGCTTCTCTGGATAGGGTCCTACATTCCATCTGTGGTTTTCTCTCTTTTTGTTCCTAAGGTCCTCTATTTCTAGACTGTAAAATTAACTGTTCCATAGGGAAGTAATCTTAAAAGACCTTTTGTTGCCACCTTGGAATATCCAACCATTAACTCCCTGACGAAGTTGAGAACATTGAGGAAAGGAGGAAGAATGAAATCAGGAAATGCAGGGGGTAATGGGAGTGGTGAGGTTTCATAGTGGGTCCCACACAAAGGTGTGGGAACTATTGTGTGGAAAACTGATCTGCTGTCGACCTCCCCAGTTCACAGTAAGAAGTGAAATGAATCATCAGACCACTTACTCCAAGGAGGCTGCTGTACCCCATGCATTATAAACATAGAGATCTAGGCCAGTGCCTTTGCATGTTTGGGCAGTGAAAGCTGCTCCATTTTCTTCTCATTCCTTAAAAAAATTGATGACATTACAAAATTTGTAGATGATATCTAGAAATACAAGGGGCTTCAAAAAGTTCATGGAAAAATTCATTAGCTCTTAATCTGATTTTTCCCTGAACATTTTGACACTCTCCTCATAATAGGACTGGCCTAATATGGGGTCCTGCTGTGGTGCTGTAGGATCAGTACTTGACCAATAATCACAAGGTCAGTGGTTCAAATCCACCAGCAGCTCCTTGGAAACCCTAAAGAGGGTCACTATGAGTCAGAACCAGCACATAATAGTATTATCCTACTGGCCACCAAAAATGCATGTAATTCAACTCGGTCCTCAGCTTTCATTTTGTCCGCGCTAAGTCTGATCCAACTGGATGGCACTTAACAACAACAATCAGTGTATAAACAGCACTTCATTATAATAATGTTTTTACAACTCAGTTTTACAAAAGTGTTTGTGTAAAATTTGATGTTGATATGTCTTTGTTTTAGGACTCCCTGATAGCACAGTCATTAAGCATTCAGCTGGTAACCGAAAGGTCACCATGATTAGGCAGATGAACAATGTGTCAGTCCGCTCCCACAAAGGTGGCAGCCCACAAAACCCTGTGAAGCAGTCCTACTTTACCATGCAGGGTTGCTAAGACACAGGATCACCTTGATGACAACAGGTTTGGTTTTTCATTTGGGTAAACTAATTTTGGAATCCTGGTATGGCACTGTAAGATCAGCGTTGAACTGCTAATCCTAAGGTCAGTCATTCAAATCTACCAGCTGCCCTGCAGAAACCCTTCAATAGCACATCATAGCAACAAAATAATTTGGGTAAAATAAAAAAAACTCCTATTTTTTAATAGAAAATATGAAGTGCTATTCATTAACCTTGCTTATTAGAATCCATTTCTGACCAAGTGCAGGGTTTAAGCTGTACCACCAAAAGTACCTGTGTGTGTTTCCTTAATCTGTTTTCTTTTTTAGTAATGTACATTCCTCAAGAAGCCCTGGTAGCTCAGTACTTACGCATTCAGCTACTAACCTAAAGACTGGCAGTTCAGACCTATCTAGTGGCTCCATGGGAAAAACACCTGGCTATCTGCTCCCATGACAGCCTAGGGAACCCTAGGGCAGCTCTACTCTGTCACACGGGCCCGCTATTTGTAGGAATCCACTCGATGGCAATGGGGTATTTATTTTGTTTGTTTGTTTGTTTTAAGATTTGACTTACTTGTTTTCCAGATTCCAGGGTGGACATGTCTCAGGACATGTGCAGAGAACAAAAGAGTACACAGGCACCAGACATTTTTCTATTTTTATCCAAATGCGGCTGTGTGCACCAGAACTGTTGTGATTGTGGCTGGAATCCTATCATCCCCATCACTGTGGACACCCACAGGACATGTGCAGCAACACACAGGGCAGGCCCTGGCTGCCATGGCCAGTCATTCCCACCCCTGCCCACTAGGTGTCACCAGGCTGATTTGAGAGCACCAGGCTGTCATGTCTGTGTGAAGATACCATCCAAGTTCCTTCCTTAGGATCAGTGCCTTCTGATACCTGAGCACCTCCTCTAGGTCTTTTAGGTGCCTTCTTACTTATATTCTCTTTGAAGAACTGTGTAAACCTAACCCTGAATAAAAGCTATTTGCCTACATTTCTGATCACTCAAATGCTGGATTCATTGGCAACCAGCAGTGTGGGGGAAGGTTGGGGGATTGGCAAAAGGACAAAAGGAAATGAGAAGAAAATAGCACAGTTCAGGAAATCCAGTTTTAAGAGAGAAAAGTTAATAAAAGAATTCCACTCTTGAGATAAAGCAAGCAGACACTGAAAGTACACTTATACAAAGTCTAAACAACCATCTTCTCTGTTGTTTTGGTAGCTGGACATACCACTTTAGAACTGTTTCTCATGAAGTTTGTATCTTTATGAAATTCTGAGTGTGTGCTTTCCAGAGCAGATACTGTCATGTGCACATTTCCTTTGTCCTTTTTTTTGTTTTTTTTTTAATGTCTTATTGTGAATTATATGATAGTTTACATGGGAGAACTTAGTTTTACATTCATTCCATCGTATATCATCTCACTGCCATGGTTCCAATCCCCTCTATGCATCCTCAGCCACCCAAAGGGCATATCGCAGAAACCCGCCCCCTACACTTCCCCCTCTTCCCCCAGTTTTAAGCCCACAGTCCCTTTCCTTCTCCGTCCAAAGTCCCCAGTCGCTTCATCACTCCACGTCATCATCTCTGTCTCGATCTCAGGCATCTCTGTTTCTCTGGGTATGGTCTCGCTCTCGGCTCTTCTCCGTTGATGGTCCCAGAGGCCTCCGCTCCTATCCTGGAGAATTAATCACTCCCTTCCTTGTTACAAAACTTCTACCTTTGCATTTCCAACCCTCATAATCCATCCTGATAAGCATTATTCACTACAGTATCACGAGTTACCCATCTGTAT
>NW_006408861.1:2305237-2306526 GCF_000296735.1 Chrysochloris asiatica | reverse complement strand
ATCATCCAGTCATCCAGTCCAGGTTACGTGGGTATCATCTGCAAGTGTGGGCGCTCCTGTGCATATGTCCTCTCTTCCCATCGGTCGGTAGCTCCACTCCGCTCTCGAGTCCTCCGTGGCCACGCCACTGACTCTGGGACCAAGAGTCCCCAGGTCTCTTCACACTGGTTGCCAACCATGTCCCCAACTGGGTCCACAGAAGTCCACTGAACATTGTAGGGCTTAGCTTGCCACTTCATTCCTGCTTTTACCCCACTTCCCCCCATCGGTGATGTGTGTGGTCACCATTCAGAGGGTGCATTTCCGTTGAGTCTTAGTCTTGGAAGGGGGTTTGCGTTGAGTGGACCTGGCCAATTGCCTTGATCTTTTCTAGGGAAGCGATTTGTTTGTTCTTGTAGTAACAGCCCATCTGCCTCCATTTTTCCTGCAGGTCTTTCTTTCAAGAGGTATCTTTTATTCTTCTAGCCACTCCAGGCTGGTCTGCTCATCCTTTCAAGTGGAAATTTCTCATCTCTGGAGATCTGGATGTGGTTCTGTTTCTAGCTATAGTTTTATGTATCGCAAAGGCTCCACAAGAAGCCTCGTTCACTGGGTACGCTATAGCCCCATTTTAGGTATTCCAACCAGTCACAGGCAGAAGACGGACTGACAAGCCTTCTAGTGTGGTGTTTCTGACTATTCCTTTCTCTCCTTCTCTAGTGTCTACTCTATATTATAATGCATGGAAACCGAGATTAAAACAAACAAACAAAAAACAGTCGAGCATCTTAACATGATTCCCCCCTCACCCCATTCCAACCATGACTCAATCCCTGTATCTCAGAGCCCTGCCGTTCCAAGGCTGTGCATATTTGCCTACATTTATCTGTGTCCCTTTTAGCCCTTTCGAACATGCCCAATTGTTCTTCCATCTGCCCCGTTTCTCCACTTTCCTCTCCCTCCCTATATATTGCCCCCCTCCCTTGCAATCAAGCTCTCCTGTGTCCAATCCACACCCTGCGTTATGCCCTCCCTCCTTCCCCCCACCCATCACCAGTTTCCCAACAACCAACAAAGATTTCCCCTACCCCCTTTAAATATAATTTCTTTTTCTTACTCTTTTACAGTAGTGGTCCTATGCAGTATTTCTCTTTTTGTGACTGACTAATTTCACTCAGCATAATGTCCTCAGGGTTCATCCATGTTATGCAGTGGCTTACCGCTTCCTTGTTATTCTTCAATGTAGCATAATATTCCATTGTGTGTATGTACCACAATTTGTTTATCCATTCTTCAGTTGATGGACACTT
>NW_006408861.1:2260284-2297932 GCF_000296735.1 Chrysochloris asiatica | reverse complement strand
TACAATAAACAGGATTATAATATATATATATATGGTAGCTCTGGTAGCGTAGTGGTTACGAATCGGGCTGCGAACCGCAAAATCAGCAATTCAAAACTACCAGCTGCTTGAAGGAGAAAGATGAGGCTTTCTGCTCCCATAAAGATTTACAGCCTTGGAAACCCTGTACAGGGTCGCTATGGGTTGGAACTGACTCGATGGCACTTAACAACAACAACATATATATATATTTTTTTTCCACACACACAGGGACTCCCAGTTCCTCACTCCATCTGGCCCCCTGCACAGACTCAGGCTTGAGACAATCCCCTTCAGTCTGTATCCACTTTAGCTGCCTCGATTGTTGGCAGGTACATTGTCTGTTTTGAGCCAGGAAGAATTCTGATTCTTATTTCCTAGAAATATTTCCCTTTTTTATTGTTGTGAAGTGCTATTGAACAGGTTCTGAAACACAGAGACCCTGAATACAGTTTCAGAGTTGCTGCTGGTGGGTTTGAACCTCTGACCTTGTGGTAAACAGTCCAGTGCTAGTCCTACAATGCCACACCAGGACCTCTTCTTGTGCTTGTTGTTGTGAAGTGTCATTGAGTTGGTTCTGACTCATAGTGACCCTGTATAGGGTTTGCAAGGAGCAGCTGGTGAGTTTGAACTGCAAACCTTGTGGTTCATACAAATGGTCCAGTACTTATCCTACAGCACCACCCCAGGACTCCCCTTCCTTTGCTTAGCTGGGTGCATGTTCGTTATTACCATTGTTCCTCTTGATGTCCTGGCTCACAGAACAGAGCCTCTCCCTCAACTGGGGATCAATACACACACACACACACATACACACACAAGCTAGGAGTTCTGGTAATGCAGTTGTTACGTGCTCAGCTGCTAACAGGTGTGGCTGTCTGACAGCCTTGGAAACCCTGTTGGGCAGTTCTGCTCTGTACTAGAGGCTTGCCAAGACTCAGAATCGACTTCACAGTAGCTTGACTGGTTGTTTTTAAATGTTGTTGTTAGGTTCCACTGAGTTGTCTCAGACTCATAGCGACCCTATATACAACTGAATGAAACACTACCTGTTACATTTGAGTCCATGGTTGCTATAACTCTGCCAATCCATCTCAATGGGAGTCATCCTCCTTTTTTTGGACTCTCCACTTACCAAGCATGGTGTCCATCTCCAGGGACTAGTCCCTCCTGAAAACTTGTCTGATAACATCCTGGTTACTAAGGAACACTATGGCTGGACTTCTTCCAACACAAATCTATTTATTCTTTCTGCAGTCTCCAGCGTATTTCTAAGGTACTTCCAGTTTTCTTCTCCAACAACATAACTCAAATGCTCAAATGCACCAAGTCTTCTACAATCTTCCTTTCTCATTATCCAACTTTCACATACATAGGAGGCTATTGAAAATACTATGACATGGGTCAGGCACAACTTAGTCCTCAAATCAACATCTTTGCTCTTGAATATTTTAAATATGTCAAATATGTACACAAGGGATCTTCAAAATGTTCATGGAAAAATATTTCCATTGCATTTTTACACGAACTTTTTGTACCCTACCCATATTTTTGCTGTGTTTTCCCTGAAAGTTGACACTGCAAATTAGCTTTCCACTCAATTCTACATAAATGGCCCAATGACAGTGGTTACTGTCTCTAGTATTGTCAATAGAAATACCATCAGTGGATGCATTTAGCAAGCTTATTTCCTCACAGTTTAAAGACTAGAAGTCCAAACTCAGGGTGCTGGCATTAGGGAAGGGATTTTCTCTCTGTCGGTTCTGGGGGAAGAGCTTTGTGTGCTAGGTGACTTTCATGGTGCATGGCACCTTGTTTTTCCTTATCTCAGCTTGCCTGGTTGTTCAATTATTCCTGGTGTGGTACTGTTGGTAAGCATTTGACCGCAAGTTTGACAGTTCAAACACACCAACTGCTCCTCAGAAAGCTTATACAGGGTCCTTATGAGTCAGAACTCACTTGACATCGCTTAACAACAACAGCATAACTCAAAAAGTATTGACTTCCACAGAATGGGAAATATTTTTGCATGACATATCAGACAAAGGACATATTTCCAAAATATATAGGAAATTACAACACCTCTAGAAGAAAAAGACAAATAGGCCAATTTAAAAACAGATGCTTCACCAAAGAAGGCATTCAGGCAGCCAACAAACATAAAGAAGTGTTCACGATCATTAGCCATTATAGAGATGCAAATCAAAACAACAATGAAATGTCATCTCATAGCAGCAACAACAGCAAAGTTCAAAAAAGCAGACGACAATAAATGCTGGCAAGGATGTGGAGAGACTGGGACCCTCCTACATTGCTGGTGGGATTGCAAAATGGTCCAGTCACTCTGGAAAACAGTTTGGCGCTTCCTCAGAAAGGTGGATATAGAAATACCTTATAATACAGTAATTCCTCTACTTGGTATATATCCACAAGAAATGCGAGCCATAAAACGAGAACCTATATGCACACCAATGTTCATAGCAGCACTATTGACAATAACAGAAAGATGGAGACAGCCTAAGTGCCCATGAATGGAAAAATGGATAAACAAACAGTAATACATACAAACAATGGAATATTATGCTACCTTAAAGAGTACCAAGGAAGCTGTAAGCCACCACACAACGTGGATGAACCTTAAGGACATTATGCTGAGTGAAATTAGTCTGTCACTGAAAGAGAAATGTTGCATAAGACCATTATTGTAAAAGCATAAGAAAAGATACCCACACTATAGGGAAGAGAACTGAAAAAAAAAAAAATCTTTGTTGATTACTGGATGGTGGTGGGGTAGGAAAGGGACAGTAGAGGGCAGGGTAGGCAATAAACACATCACAGTTTGGGTGTTGGGGTGTGCAATATACAAGAAGGGGGAGAGGGATACAAGAACAAGGTAGATAGGAGAACACTTAAGCAGGCTTGCATATGCTAAATGGGACAGAGGTAAAGAGCGATGTATGTTCAACCTTGGAATGAAAGAACTCTGGGATACAGAGATTGAGGCATAATCTGGGTAAAAGAGCAGAAATAATGGTAAGATGCTTGATCTTATGAATATTTGTTTCCCTTGCCTACTATTGTAAAATAGACGCTTGAGGGAGATAGAATTTTTTAAAAGAGCATCTTAAGATCTATCTTGAAGGGTAATACTGTCTGTGATAGGGAAATGCCCATAATCCTATAGAGTGTCCTGGTATGGAACTGTAGGATAAGCAATGGGCGTCAAGGTCAGAGGTTCAAACTCATTAGGTGCTCCTCTGAAACCTAAACAGGATTGCTATGAGTTGAAATTGGCTAAATGGCATTTAACAACAACAACAACTAGGAAGATTAGTTAATACCACTGTTATTCCATTTATGCACCAACCACTAAAGCCAGTGATGATGAAATTGAAAAAGACTGCCAACTTCTTTAGCCTAAAATTGATCAAATATGCTACCAAAATGTGTTGATAATTACTGAAAATTAAAACATGAAAGTTAGAAACAAAGAGGGAGGATCCACAATTGATCCTTGGTGATACAAACAGTGCTTGAACTCACATGATAGAATTTTTGACCCCTGCACTGCAAATACCTTTCTTGCAACACTATAAATAGCAACTATACATATGGACCTCATCAGATGGAAAACATAGGAATCAAATTGACTGCATCCATGGGAAGAGATGATGAAGAAGCTCCATATCATCAGCCGCACAAGGCCATGGGCAGACTATGGAGCAGACCAATTACTCATATGCAAGTTGAGGTTAAAGCTGAATAAAATGAAATCAAGCCCATGAAAGCCAAAATATGACCTTGAATATTTCTACCTGAATTTAGAGATCATCTCAAGAACAGATTTGATGTCTTAAACACTAAAGACCAAAATCCAGAAGAGTTGATGGATGACATCAAGAACATCATACAGGAAGAAGGCAAAGGGCATTAAAAAGACAGGAAAGAAAGAACAAACAAAAAATTGATGTCAGAAGAGACTGTCTTCCTCTATTGTCCTTTGAAAATTTCTGTTTAGCACTTTCCTTCCATCATTTCTTCCAGTCGTTTTAGCTCCTTTATGTTCAAGAGCAAATTTCAAAGTCAAGTATTATAGAGAAATGTACAAAATCCTGACATTACAAAACCAGTAGGTAAGAACACATTTAGCAGTTCTTAAGCTAAAGGAACTGAAGGAAAAATTCAAGTCTTGGGTTGCAATGTTGAGGGAGTCTCTGTGCAAAATATTCAATGACTCAAGAAGCATCCAAAGAAAATGGAAGGAATACACAAAGTCACTGAATAAAAAAGAACTGGCCAATGTTTAACCATGTCAGGAGGTAGCATATGATCAAGAACAAATGGTATTGAAGGGAGAAGCCCAAGCTGCACTGAAGTTTCCAGGAATCGACAGTGTGCCCGTTGAAATTTGTCAGCAAACTGATATTGTGCTATAGATTTTCACTCGTCTATGCAAATAAATTTGGAAGACATGTCTGTGTGTCCATTCCCAAGACAGGTGACTCAATGAAATGCGGAAATTATTGAACAGTAACATTAATATCACATTATGCTGATGATAATTCAAATATAGTTGTAGCAGCACACCAAAACAGAGTTGCCAGAAATTCAACATCAGATGGATCTTAACTGAAATCAGAGTATTAGAAAGACGTTTACTAGTGCTTCATTAACTATGCAAAGACTTTCGATAGTGTGGATAATGACACGCTATGAACAGTTTACTAAGAAGGAATATTCAAGAACACTTGATGGGGCTCATAAAGAACCTGTATATAGACTCAGAGGCAATTGCTGGAACAGAAAAAGGGGATACTGACATAGAATCCAAAAGAGGAAGTGACACTGCCAAGAACACACACCAGCCCTCTTTTGAGTTGTTCTCCATGCTGTTTCCACCCCTCCTTGAAGTTCTTCCAACTCTGTGCATTTGACTTCACATGTGACCACTCACAGGTTTTATAGGTATTATCTTCCATACCCAAGCCATGGTATTTTTCAACAACCTCATATGGATGTGAATGCTGGACAGTGAATAAGGAAGATGGTAGAAGAATTGATGCCTTTGAATTGTGGTGTTGGAGGAGAATACTAAAAGTGCCATGGGCTGCCAAAAGAACCAATAGATCTGTTTTGGAAGAAGTGTAGCCAGAGTGCTCCTTGGAGGCCAAGATGGCGAAACTTCTTCTCTCATACTTCGGACATATTGTCAGGAGGGAACAGTCACTGGAGAAGGATATCATGCTTGGTAAAATGGAGGGTCGGAGAAAAAGAGGAAGACCCCCAACAAGAAGGATTGGCCAGGTGGCATCATTGATGGACTCAAGTGTGGCAGCGGTAGTGAGGTTGGCCCAGGATAAGACATTGTTTTGTTCTGCTGTGCATGGGGTCTCTATGAGTCGGTTCCGATTCAATGGCACCTGACAACAACAACACAACAAATCTTCCATATGAGAAGTTCTGGTGGCACCAAAAGTTAGATGGTTAGAATTCCCCAGTCACTCCATGGAGAAGAGATTGAAGCAGTCAGCTTCCATAAAATTGACAGCCTTGATAACCCTATGGGAGAATTCTACCCTGTCTTATAGGCTTACAATGATCCAAGATCTACTGGTAATGGTAATAAGTTTGGTTTGATTTTATCTCATATACCAAGGAGCCCTGGTGGTACAATGATCAACTGCTTGGCTGCTAGCTAAGAGTTTAGCAGTTTGAACCTACTCTGCAACAGAAAGACCTATCTGCTTCTGTAAAGATTATAGCCTAAAGAAGTCTTGTAGTACATATATGATTGTGTATGATTAGTAGAACTGTAAGAATCCAGTCGATAGCACCCAAGAAGAACTTCTGTCACACACCTGAGGAAGATATGCTTAGATCCTAGAATAATCCTCACAGTGCTGGTAAGGGTCTAAGAAGTTTAATGACTTATTCAGGGTCATATTGTGGCTAAGAGGAAAGAACTAGGTGTGAGCCCAGGTCTGTCTGCTTAAAGCTGGGGACTTGGCCTTCCCTGGGTTCTATGGAAAAAGCAGGGTTAGTGTCGCTGTGAACAGTTATGGAGATGGCATGGGAGAGGTGGGCATTCAGCAGCCTAGAGGGGTCTTCGTGAGATCTAAGGGCTCACGTAAGAGGACCCAGGATGTGACCTCATTTCCTTGGCAATGGAATCCAACAGAACTTGGAACGCTAGTAGCAAGTCTCCAACAGCTCAGCATTCAGTTCACTTGGGTAAGACAGTTGGAAAATCACCATGTTTTCTTACTGCATGAAAAAAACAAAAAACTTGAACTTTTCAGACAGCTTCAGAAGATGGCTCATCCCTCACCCACAAAGGCTTCCATTTGTGAAAAATAATCACACGGTAACACTGGGTGACCCCAGACAGTCTGAGCCAGGGCAGCCATCACAGTGATCCCACCTGAGCGGCCCCACGCCCCTATCCAGCCCATACCTATGCCCAGGCCATGGCAGCCCTTGTCCTCAAGGAGAGGTACACTGGGGGCAGCAAGGGAAAAAGGACAGAACTCTTGATGCTGAAGTTGTCAGGATGACACCAGGTTCATTTGGGATGAGAAGTATGTGGGGTCAGAGAAGGAGGGCTCTTATGATCTAGGAAGACTTGGGAGGGTGGTGATGATGAGGACGATGATGGTGGTGCTGCCTCACAAGTAGCACTTTAAGTTTCTCCTAGTGCCACCACTATAATGAGGACCACCCGTGCATCTGCAGAGCAGCTGATGGGATTCCTATTCCGAGTCTAGCCAAGGACATGATATATTGGCATTCTGTGGGCCACTAGCTGTGAGACTGCTCACCAGAACTGTCATATTTCGCATAACCCCCACCTCTCAGTGACAGACAGCGAACCCCCCGGAGTCCCTCTGATGTCCCGGACTGGCATCAGGGCCTGAAGGGCAGTAAGGGGAGGAGTCAGCTCAGAAGGGCCCTTGGAGCTTCCTAGGTCCAATGCTGGGCAATGTTTCTTCACGGCTCCCCTCAGAACTTGGACATGAACCAGGGAGATGTCATCAGATCCTTCTTATCCCCTGAAAAAGGGGCCAGAAAGAGCCAGCATAGGCTCAGGGTGAGTGCAGATGGGGTGGGGTCTGCACACCCAGGATGCCAATGGGGCAAAGGGGGCGTGGTCCTGGGGTACAAGTACCTTTCCGGTAGTGCTCCAAGCCTTCTCCTTAGGCTTCTCCCCATAAGGACTTTCTTGCTTCCCAAAGGAACCCAGAGGACATCTCCCTTTCCATCCTGCCCACCCCACATCCCACCTCAGACTTGGCCCAGCACTGCCATCTTTCTCTTTGTGTAGAAACATCAGAATTAAGCCTTTTACTTTCTCTTTCTGTTATGCCCTGAGTATGCTGCCATTTGCTCCCACCATTTCTTGTGTCATAGCACCTATCCCAGGGGATTGACTTCCAGCCTCATGTGTGCTCATATGCAGTAGGCCATGATAAACTTTGTTCTGTAATTTACAATCTCAAGAACCTTGGCCCTCCATATCAGGAGTTGACTGCTAACTAGGCTGCAACATATTCTAGAATGCAGACCTGGTTAATTATGACACAAATATTTTACAGAAAATCATCTTGGTGTCTCCCTCCTCTGACAGAGTCACCTAGTGGGTTTCCCACCACCACACCCAGCTAGTGACATGACTGAGTCAGTTTCTTTTCCAAAGATCTGTGTCAGTCACCTGGGCACCAGCAGTCTAGGATGGTGGCTGTGTCTCTACAGCCCACCTACCCCTGGTGCTACTGGACTCTGTATGTTTTGCTAGGCTGGTATCAAGGTGTTCAACAGGCTCACAGTATTGCTTTGATTCCAATGCCCTCTAAGAAGCTTAGCCACCTTTAAGGTACTGAGCCACCATTTTGATTTCTTCTCCCCATGTCATCTGTCAGATCCTGAGCCCTGTGGAGAATCACCATACCTGAGACTGGGATGGAGAGCAGCTCTCCATAAGGACACCCTGGAACTGTGAGCTGGCCAAGCGGCCAGCACACAATCCCACGGATCCCAGGCCAAGGAGCTCAGGAGACTTTAGGGCTCAGACAGGTCTGCGGTAGCTAGATCAATCGCACCCCTGGGGTGTCCGCTTCTGGCTCTTCCCTGTTGGGCAAGTGGCTGGAGGCTTTCCTCACAGGGTTTCTTTGCCAGGTCTTGGGGCGCAGAGTGCTGTAAGTCCCCCTGAGGGCAGACCTTTGGCGGGGGGCCTTCCGGTCCCAGTCCTCATGACTGACCCCTCAGACCTCTGCTCATGCTTCCCCGGGTGCTGGGCGGCAGGGATGGGGTGGGAGGCAGGGAGGGGAGGGGAGGGGGAAGGGGGAAGGAATGGAGGGAGGGGAGGGGGAGGCGAACCCTGGGTTGGGGGCAACCCTTGCCCCTCACAAGGCCTCGGGAACACCCTGGCGCGGGGGAAGGGGAGGCGCTGCGGCGTGGTGCGACGCGGTGCGGTGTGTGGGTCGCGTGCTCGTCTCGTCGTGGGAGGAAGCCGGTTCGTGGCCGCGGGCCCGGGGAGAAAGCAGAGTCGGACGAAGGGTTGGGGATTCGGCTCCCGCGTGTCCGGTGCCGCACCTCTCCAGGTGCGGTCGCCGGCCCGGGTCCTCCCCCTTCGGAGTTTCGCTTCAACCGGGGTCCGGTGGGGCGCGCGCCCGGGTTCCGCTCCGGCTACCGTTCCCACAGCGCGAGCGTTGTGACCCTCCCCGCTCCGACTCCCCTCACTTCTCCCCCCCCCCCCCCCCGCGCCTTGCTGGGGACCGCTTTCGGGCCTCGTCCGAGCGCGTGCGCCGGGTTTGGCGCCCCAGGTTACGGGTGTCCAGGTGGGAGGACTGCGGGAAGCCGCGGTGTTGCCAACTGCCCGCCGATGCGCGCCTTCCCCTTGGGGCCCGGCCCGGCGGGGTTATACGCCGAGGTAAATCTGCCGCCTGGCCTGGCGCCGTCCTCGCGTGTTGCGCAGAGAAGGTGTGTGGCCTGGATGGGGCGGTTGTGTTGGTGGTGAGCCTGGCAGGCAAGTCTAGCTACGGCCTGCCACCCATCTCTCCCTCATCGCTCGCCCCCTTCGGCCCGCGCTCCCCTCTTACACGCGCGTGGCGTCGCCTACCGGCCCGCGGAAACACCTAAAAACTCCCTGCAGGACCCAGAGCGCCCTCCGGCGCGTGCCCCTCCTCCGCTCCGCCCTGGCCTTCCACCGCTTGCCCACGACTTTCCGCCGCTCCGGCCCCTCCGACGCGCTTCCTCCACGAGAGGAGGAAGGTCTTTGGTTGGCGGTTGGGGGCGGCGGGGGCGGCTTGGTCTACGAGGCGCGCTCTCTTCTCTTGGCGGGGTGGGCGCGCACTTGTGTGCGACGGCGGGGAAGAGGGGGCGATGTCATCAGCCGTGGTTTCCCACCCCACCCCCTCTGTCCCGGTGCGCGCCCTGCCTCGAAGTTCTCGCGGGCAGCAAGCGCCTCTTTGCTCCCTTTCAGAAATGCGACTTCAGAGGAAAAGAAACTAACCAGGATTCCTCAGTAATGGCGAGTGAACAGGGAAGAGCCCAGCCGAATCACCTGTCAGCGGTGGGTCGGGGGATATGTGGCTAGAGAAGACCCACTCCCCGGCGTGGCTCATGCGGGACCCAAGCCCTTCTGATCGAGGCCCAGCCCGTGGACGGTGTGAAGCGGGTAGCAGCCCAGCGCGCCGCCCGGGTCTTCCTGCAGTCGGGTTGCTTGGGAATACAACCCAAAGCGGGTGGTAAACTCCATCTAAGGCTAATACTTGCAGGAGACCTATAGTCAACAAGTACCTTAAGGGAAAGTTGAAAAGAACTTTGAAGAGAGAGTTCAAGAGGGCGTGAAACCGTTAAGAGGTAAATGGGTGGGGTCCGCGCAGTCCGCCCCTAGGATTCGACCCGGTGGCGGGTCCGGCAGTGCCAGCTGTCTGGCGGATCTTTACCGCTCCCCATTCCTTCCCATCTGTCCACCCGCGCTTCCTTCGCCCCGCCATCCCCTCCATCCCCTCAGGGGGCTGGGGGGGGGGGCTCTGGAGGGTGTAGAGGCTGAGCGGGTGGGGCCGGCGGGGGCCGCTCCCCAGTTAACCACTGGCCGCCGCCGGGTGCATTTCCACCGCGGCGGTGCTCCGCGACCGGCTCCGGGACTACTGGGAAAGCCGGCGGGGAGCGGGACCCTTCCCTCCCCCTTCCCCCTTCCCCCCTTGTTACAGCCCCTGGGCAGCAGCGCTAGCTGAATCCTGGGGCCAAGGGAGAAACGACCATCACCGAGCTCTCCCACCCCCGCGGGGGCGCGCCGGTGCCTCTGGGGGGAGCCTCCCAAAGAGCGACCGCTCTCCCACCCTGCCTCCGAGTCCCCGCTTTTTCCCCACCCCCTCCGTAGGGGCGTTGGCCGGCAGCTGGGGGCCAGGGCTGGGCGAACTGTCCCCAGTGCGCCCCGGGCGGGTCGCGCCGTAGAGGGGGGGGGGGACGGTGCCACGCCGTGTCAGCCACAGCGAAGTGATCGCCGCCCACCCGACCCATCTTGAAAGGCGGACCAAGGAGTCTAACACGTGCGCGACTTAAGGGCTCGCGTGAGAGCCGCGGTTATGCAATGAAGGTGAAAGCTAGGCCGAGGTGGGATCCCGAGGCCTTGCCAGTCCGCCAATGGCGCATCACCGCGCACCACCGGCGGGTCTCGCCTGGCTCTCCGGGGGAGGTGTAACATGAGCGCTCGTGTGGAGACCGGAAAGATGGTAATGAAACAATAGAGCTCCTTGTGAAAATTCAGAATCTTCAAAGCCAGCATAATTTCCCTGGCTTTGAGGGAGATAGGGCTGAAACAAGCCTCACAGGTGGTGTTTACTGTATTTTTAAGAACCCAGACATTCTTTAGGTTAGTCAATGTAACTATGTGCCTCAAGGACTCATGTGCTATTATATCTGATTTATGGTCTTGTTATTCAAACTCATGAGGTCACACTGACCCTGTTCTTGTTATCTAGTTTTCCTGTGAGCAAACTAATCTGCTATTTTTGTTAGCATGTATAAACTAGCAGCCATTTCCCCTAAGACGTGGCAGACTTAGGAGAATCTATTGTCTCCCTGCCGTCTGGCTATAGCTGTGCCAATAAAATTCTCTAAATTGGACATTATAGTGGTCATCATCCTTCTTTGGGATTCGATCCCATAACAGTGAACTATGTCTGGGCAGAGGAACCTCTGGTGGAGGTCCGTAGCGGTCCTGACGTGCAAATCGGTCGACCCACCTGGGTATAGGGGCAAAAGACTAATGGAACCATTAGTAGCTGGTTCCCTTCGAAATTTCCCTCAGGATAGCTGGCGCTCTTGAAAAATAGACTTGGGTTCCGAAACCGTTTTGTCCGATAAAGCGAATGATTAGAGATCTTAGGGCCAAAACGATCTCAATCTATTCTCAAACTTTAAATGGGTAAGAAGCCCGGCTCGCTGGCGTGGAGCCGGGCGTGGAATGCGAGTGCCTAGTGGGCCACTTTTGGTAAGCAGAACTGGCGCTGCGGGATGAACCGAACGCCGGGTTAAGGCGCCCGATGCCGACGCTCATCAGACCCCAGAAAAGGTGTTGGTTGATGTACACAACAGGACGGTGGCCATGGAAGTCGGAATCTGCTTAGGAGTGTACAACAACTCACCTGCCGAATCAACTAGCCCTGAAAATGGATGGCGCTGCAGCGTCCGGCCCTTACCTGGCCATTGCTGGCAGTAGGGACGCCAGCGAGAGGGAAGGGAGCTGGAGAAGGAGTACAAGGCTGCTTATCTGGGGGTGGGGGAAGATGGGAGTCGGGTGGCGGCTGCCTCTTAACCCCCTCCTCCGCACTGCTGAAGCTAAGCAGCGACGAGTAGGAGGGCCTCTGAGGTAAGCCTTGAAACCTAAGGCGTAGGCCAGGTGGAGCCGCCGCAGGTGCAGATCTTGGTGGTAGTAGCAAATATTCAAACGAGAACTTTGAAGCTCCAAGTGGAGAAGGGTACCATGTGAACAGCAGTTGAACAAGGGTCAGTCGGTCCTGAGAGATGGGCGAGCGCCTTTCGGAAGAGATGGGCGATGACCTCTGTTGCCCCCGGCGGATCAAAAGGGAGTCAGGTTCAGATCTTGGAATCCGGAGTGGTAAAGACAGGCGCCGCCAGGCGTCCAGTGCGGTAATGCAGCCACCCGGAGAAGCCGGCGGGAGCCCCGGGGGAGAGTTCTCTTTTCTTTGTGAAGGGCAGGGCGCCCTGGAATGGGTTCGCCCCAGAGAGGGGCCCGCGCCTTGGAAAGCCGTCGGGTTCCGGCGGCCCCTGGTGAGCTCTCGCTGGCCTTTGAAAATCCGGGGGAGAGCGTGTAACTCTCACTCTGGCAGTATCCATATCCGCAGCAGGTCTCCAAGGTGAATAGCCTCTGGCGTGTTGGAACAATGTAGGTTAAGGGAAGTCGGCAAGTTGGATCCAAAACTTCGGGATAAAGATTGGCTCTAAGGGTTGGGTCGGTCAGGCTGGGGCAACGAAGCGGGGCTGGGCGCGCCGTCGCTGGACTAGGGAACACCACCACCCCCACACACACTCCCGCCGGTGTCTGCCCCCTCAGTCCCTCCCGCCCCACTCTGCACGCGTGCTCCGCTCGCCCAGCTAGCCCTCCCGCCCTCCCCGAGGCGGGAGCGGGTGGGGGGGCGGCAGGTTGCGCGGCGTAGGGACGGGGTCAGCCCTTTCGCGCGCGCGGGGGTAGGGTGAGGAGGGGTTGTCCAGTCCCGCGCCAGCGCCAGTTCCGCATGGCGGGCGCCTAGCAGCCAATTTAGAACTGGTGCAGACCAGGGGAATCCGACTGTTTAATTAAAACAACGCATTGGGAACCCCCCTCCTTCCCCGCCCCCCCCCCTGTGTTGACGCCTATGATCTGAATGTCCAAGTGAAGAAATTCAATAAAGCGCAGGTGAAAGGCTGGAGTAACTGTGACTCTCTTAAGGTAGCCAAATGCCTTCTCATCTAATTGGTGATGCGCCTGAATGGATGAAGAAGATTCCCACTGTCCTTCCCTACTATCCAGCCAAACCACAGCCAAGGTAAGGAGCTTGGCAGAATCAGCGGGGAAAGAAGACCGTTAAGATTGACTGTAGTCTAGCATTGTGAAGAGACGAAACATATTGTTGTTAGGTGCTATGGAGTCAGTACCTAACCATAGCAACCTTATGCACAGCAGAACGAAACACTGCCTGATCCTGGGCCAACCTCACTACTGTTGCCACCCTTGAGTCCACTGATGCTGCCACTTGGCCAATCCATCTCATTGGGGGTCTACTTCTCTGACCTTACCAATCTGGTAGCGTAGTGGTTACAAATCTGGCTGCAAACCTTAAGGTCAGCAGTTCGAAACTACCAGCGGCTCCGCGGGAGAAAGATAAGGTTTTCTGCTCCGGTAAAGATTTACAGCTTCAGAAGCCTTGTACAGGGTCGCTATGGGTCGGAACCGATTCGACGGTACTTAACAACAACAACAACCAAACATGATACCTTCTCCAGCGACTGGTTCCTCCTGACAATATGTCCAAAGTATGAGAGATGAAGTTTGGCCAACTTGGCCTCCAAGGAGCACTCTGGCTACACTTCTTCTAAAACGGTTCTATTGGTTCTTTTGGCAGTCCATGGCACTTTTAATCTCCTCCAACACCATAACTCAAAAGATTCAATTCTTCTACAGTTCTTTCTTATTCCCTGTCTAGTTTTCACATGCATATGAGATTATTGAAAATACCATAGCTTCTTGGGTCAGGCGCACCTTAGTCCTCAAACTGACATCTTTGCTCTTCAACAGTTTAAAAAGGTCTTGTACAGCAGATTTGCCTAATGCAATATGTGATTTGATCTCTTTACTGCTGCTTCTGTGAGTGTTGATAGTTGATCCAAGAAGAATGAAGTCCTTGACAACTTCAATCTTTTCTCCATTAATAAGATTGTTGTTTATTGGTCCATCAGTGGTGAGGATTTTTGTAATTTATAATCTATACCAAGGGCTGTGCTCTTTGATCTTCATCAGTAAATGTTTTAAGTCCTCTTCACTTTCAGCAAGCAAGGTTGTATCATCTGTGTATCACAGGTTGTTAATGAGTCGTCCTCCAATCCAGATGACATGTTTGTGTTCATGTAACACATTTTTTAGATTATTTGCTCAGTATACAGGTTAAATGTTGCACACCTTTCTTAATTTTAAAGCATTCAGTGTTCCCATGTTCTCTTCGAACAACTTCCTGTTCTGTTTGAACCAGAGACATGAGAGGTGTAGAGTAAGTGGGAGTCCCCTGGCACCCCTCCGTCCCCAGGAGGGGGCCACCGGCCTTGCAGGCCATAGGTGAAATACCACTACTACTCTTATCATTTTTTTGACTGACCCGGTGGGGGAGGAGCTCGAGCTCTGAGGGGCTTTACCTTCTGGCGCTTAGAGTGTGGTGGAGATCTGCTCCACAGACAGTGCCAGGTGGGGAGTTTGACTGGGGCGGTAAGCCTGTCAAACGGTAACTCAGGTGTCCTAAAGCCAGCTCAGGGAGGACAGAAAACCTCAGGTGGAGCAGAAAGGCAAAAAGCTTTCTTGATCTTGATTTTCAGTACTAATACAGATGGTGCAAGCAGGGCCTCGTGATCCTTCTGACCTTGTGGTTGCCAAGCGAAGTCACTTTTTGATCCTTGGATGTCAGCTATTCCTATCATTGTGAAGCAGAATTCACCAAGTATTGCATTGTTCACCCACTAATAGGGAAGGTGAGCTGGGTTTAGACCTCGTCTTGAGACAGGTTACTTTTACCCTACTGATGATGTATTGTTGCCACGGTAATCCTGCTCAGTAGGAGAGGAACCACAGACATTTGGTGTATGTGCTTAGCTGAGGAGCCAATGGGGCGAAGCTATCATCTATGGGATTATGACTGAAGCCTCTAAATCAGAATCCCGCCCAGGAGGAACTATCTACCACAGCGCGTTTGGCCTCAGATTGTGGACAACGTCCTGACCTACCGGACAGGTCGGTGCGGAGTGCACCTTGTCCTGGAAACAGGTGCAGCCAGAAAGGCAGCGTCCCCTCGCCGCTCACACACCACAGGTTCGTGGGGAGCCTGGTGCTAAACCATTCGTAGACGACCTGCTTCTGGGTCGGGGTTTCGTACGTAGCAGAGCAGCTCCCTCGCTGCGATCTATTGAAAGTCAGTCCTGTAGAGTTTCTCGTTCTTGACCATCGCGCTTCCTTCCTTGCGCCGGCGTCCGCTCCTTCTCCCGCACACGTTCTCTTTCAGCCACTCACATGAGCGGGTGGGGGCCGAGCTCTCGCTGCGCCGGGCTCCGCCAGGGGCACATACCACATGTCCCGGGCTGGGACTGGAGTGCGCGCGTGGGGTCGGGAGAGTTGGAGCCTCCGCCATGAGGTAAGGGTTGAGGGCCATCGCGAGTCGCCGCGAAGCATTCGGGCGGCCTCCGGATGCCATCCCGGGTCGGAGCCGGCGTCAGCCGAGTCCCCTGCTAGTCTCCCCAACTTCCCTACTCAGCGAGCGAGGGTGGCGGCCGGTCGCGGTCCGCGCTCCTTTCCCTGAGTCCCTCTGGGTCGTTCAGGCCACGAAGGGGGTGAGGAGGGAGGGAGAAATGGCAAGAGAGAGAAAGAGGAGAGGAGCAGGGAAGCCAAGGGGCGAGAGGGAGGAGACACGAGGTCGACCAGCACAAACACCTGACTCTTGCACCCGAAGGACCCATTTCTCGGAAGACACTTGATCAGGTCTGTTACAGACAGCAGGTTTTGGGGTGCTGAGGACCAGTGTCATGGATGAAAATTCCAGCACGTGGCCGCGCTCCTACCTGCTGGTCAGACACCCTGGGGGCCCAAGGAAGTAACCTCCGGACATCCCTGGTAATTGGCTGTTAGGAACTCACTGTGGGTCTTGTTGTTGTTGTTAAGTGCCATCGAGTCGGGTCCGACCCATAACGACCCTGTACAGGGTTTCCGAGGGTGTAAATCTTTACCGGAGTAGAAAGCCTCATCTTTCTCCCGCAGAGCGACTGGTAGTTTCGAACCTCTGTGGGTCTAGCTCTGTATAATTCTCTTTAGTCCTATTAATTCACTCTATGCTTCGAACCCCTGTAATTGCAGCTTCTGAGAAAATGGTTTCTTAATGTGCCTCTCTCAATGTCTCCACTGTGTTAGCAGTGTGTAAGGTTCTAAGAACAAATCTCTCTGAGGAACAGACTCTGGCCACTGGGAAAACTCATCCAAACTGTTCTTTATCAAATTATTTAGTTATGTTTGATATTAACTTACTACATAGGCCTTGATACCCATGGACAAATATTAAACTGCTCCTAAAGCCAATACTGTAAAAAGTTCCAAAAACAAGTTCGCTAAGACGCTCTGGAGACAAGTTTCCGGGGCTTTATCTAAAGGACAATAGCGTCAGCCTTCCCAGAGAGCTTTCAGGTGCAAACCATTCACCTAGGCTCCTTGCTTCCTCCTGCAGACCTGGCCCTGGCAGCCTACACAGCAGGATTCCTTTCAATCCTTCCCCCATTTGAGATTAGGTGCTATAGGTATGTTAATTAGCCTGGAGAAACCGAGTTGCTGCCCTGGGATTCGAACCTGAAAAGTACCATGTAATAATTTGCTTGAATTTCTGGAAAATTACAGATGTTAGATTATCAAGACAATTTGTGATGTATGTTTTAGAATTTGTACCTGTAAATCCTTGTGTCCTGTGTTGAACGATTAATCACATTGCCTTCCTTTGTGTAAAGCTCCTCCCTGAAATAAAACTGGGGCACAGACCGAAGCCTGCATTACGGCTTGCAGCTCGGGCAGACATTGCAGTTGGTAAGGTGTGCAAACGGCATGCGTAGCCAAAATGTTTACAATGGAGGATGAGTCTGACACCGGTTACGCATCCGCCTTAGTTCCAGGGTGTCTATGTGTCTCTCTTGTGTCTTTGTGTGTATTCTTTATCTGTCGCTGTCGCCGCACGATCTCCCAACTTCATGAACCAAACTCTCCTGTCGAGGCCGGTTCTCGACACAGGTCGACCCAACGCCTGCGGAGACCCGGGTCGACTAGTGAACCAATTATAAGGCAGCCATGAAGGTGCCCAATACTTTGTCAGGGATTGTCTCCGTCAGTACTACCCGGTCCTCAGCCGCATCTCCCAGGCTCAGGGAGCGTCCTAGTGTCTCTCCACACTTTTCTTTCCCTCTCTCCCACCCCCTTCTTGTCCGCCTGTGCCTATTCCTGCCCCCTTGCCCCCTCCCTCCTGCCCCTTGCCCCCTCTATTTCTTTTCTTTCCCATCTCTCTCTCCCTCTCTTTCTCTCTCTTCCCTTTCCTTTGAGTGGATGCACACGTATATGTGTGTTGTTGTTATGTGCCGTGGAATCGATTCCGACTAATAGCGACCCTGTACAAAGTTTCTGAGGCTGTAAATCTTTATGGGAACAGAAAGCCTCGTCTTTCTCCCGTGAAACAGCTGGTAGTTTCGAACTGCTGACCTCGCGGTTCACAGCCCAATTCGTAACTACTACGTTACCAGAGCTCTTTATATGTGTGTAGTGGAGGAGACAATGTAATCCTGTAATTCCTTACTTTTATCCTCACATGGCTTCCTTACTTGTGCCATGAAGTTGTTTCTAACTCATAGCAACCCTGTAGAGGGTGTCTGAGGCTATAAATATCTATAGAAACAGAAAGCTTCATCTTTCTACCAAGAAACAGCTGGAAGTTTTCAACTACAGACTTTGAGGTTAGTAGTCCAACTCCTAACTAGTAGGATATTCATATTCCATAGATCTCTTCATTATCTACTGTGACTCTAGTAAGTCCAATGATTATGGTTGACCACAGAAGCTATTGCAGATTTCTAGGATCATATTATTATAATAATAAAGGAGCCTGATAGTGTAAAGAGGTATGAGCTGGGCTGCAACCAGAAGGTCAGCAGTTGAAATCTATCATTCACTCCACAGAGTAAAGATGTAAAATCTCAGAAACCTTATGTGTTAAGTGCCGTCGAATTGGGTCCTATATAAGGTTTCCAATGAGTGGCTGGTGAGTTTGAACTTCTGATTTTCAGTTCAAACCGACCTTACTTATCCTGCAGAGCCACACAAGGACTCAGAAACCTAGTAGAGAGTCTCTTATCACTGGGATCCAACTCCACAGCACACAACCAGCACCACCACAATTAGGATATTTTATTAATTCTGAAGGTGAAACATGGAGTTCTTATGTGACACTGCAGGATAATGCACTGGACCATAAGGTCAGTTTGTGCCATATTCAACATGGTGGTCAGAAGTTTGTGTCATGGATGGAGTCGGTTCCAAATCATAGTGATGGTGCATAGAGTTTTCAAGGCTATTTATAGCCTTTATTTATAGCATTATTGGAGAAGAAAACCTCATCTTTCTCCTGCAGAGTGGCTGTTAGATTCTAACTGCTGAGCTTTCAGTTAGCAGTTCATCTCAAATTCCACTACCCCTTATTCAATACGTATAGATTAATATTTTAACTTAAATGCATAGTAATTACATTAACATCTGATGTTGAATGACAAAGATGTGTTGTTGTTAAGAGTCATCAAGTCAGTTCTGACCCATAGTGACCCTGTCTGTATAGGGTTTCCAAGGAGCAGCTTGTGAGCTGGAACTGCCAACCTTGCAGTTCAAGCAGCTTTGCAGTTTGGCACATTAACCTACAATCCCACATCAGGACTCCTTGATAAACACAGGGCTCATAAATATGTGTTAATTATGAATATTAGTCTAAGTTATTTTTCTTAAAGTCCTAACTCAAAATAGCAAAAGTACTGGAAAGCTACCAATAACTTAACTTCTTATGACTTTGAGGCTCTATTTCCCCAGCTTACTTTCCACAGACTAAGAGGTACATAACTGTGTGGCTTATCCCACATTTACATTGCAACAACTTCACCAATATTGAAGGATTGTCTTCTATAATACCGAATTTAACAATCCCAGGAATGTAGTATATGACCTAAATTCAGGTCATGAGCTCCTCTGCTATGGCTTGGGAAGCAGTAGACTGTGATTTCCCTACTCCAAAAACAAAACAGAACACATCCATCAAGTCAATTTCACTTTATAGTGACCCTCTTTAATATCCCTGAAACTGTAAGTCTTTATGGAAACAAGCAGACAGGCAACTTCATCTTTTTCCTGAGGTACAAGGATTCAACAGCCAATATGACTATGATTGGATTTGACTTCATGATTGAAGTGGTATTGTTCTGAAGACTCTGGTTGTTACCAGAACATATGGATGGTTTTCATAGATAAACATTGCATGGTTTCTATGATAGTCAGGGTTTGCTACAGAAGTCCAAGATCGGGGAGATGTAGATTAGAACACATAACACATATAATAATGGATTTGCATCCTACATATAATACTATTGGAGGAGCTCTGGTAACATAGTGGGTTACACATTGGGCTGGTAATCACAAGGACAGCAGTTCAAATCTACCAGCTGCTATGCAGGAGAAAGATGAGATTTTCTGTTCCTATAAATATTGACAGCTTCAGAAATCCCCTATAGATGATCCCTATAAGTCAGAATGTTTAGGTGACACACTACCACCACAACCAACATAATACTAATCTAAAATATGACAGACATTTCATAAAGACATATGTTTTTGGATTCAAGGTATAGCACTGTAGTATAAGAACTGAACTGCTGTCTGAAAGGTCAGCAGTCCAATTCCAATATCTGTTACTTGGAAACCCTATACAGGGCCATGATCATTCAGAAACAAATTCATATCACTGAATAGCAACAACGTGTATTGCAAAGACAACAAATATATTCTACAAAGCATAATGTCAGAGTCCAATACTATATTATTGTATTCCATTGAGAGAGTATGTGAAATATTGGGCAATTGGAAAATTTCAGGGACAATATTTAGAAATCCTGTCTTTTGAAGAAGAGCAGAAAGAACTGTTGTTTAAAAAAATACTTGTTGCATTTGACAGGTACCTTCAAATGTAAAAGCTGATGGACTCTTTTTAATGGAGGCCAGATGGTACAGTGGTTAAGAGTTTGGCTGCCAAAAAAAAACAAAAAAAAAAGGCTGACAAAAAGTTGTAGTCCTCTGATTCTCTAAAGGTTATAGCCTTGGAAACTATATCCTATGGGGTCATATCAATTGAAATTCATTTCATAGCAATGGCAATGAGGCTTTATTATTATTATTATTATTATTATTATTATTATTATTATTATTTTGCTTTATGTTGTTGTTGTCAGGTGCCATCGAGTTGGAACCGACTCATAGCGACCCCCTATACAGCAGAATGAAACAATGTCCGATCCTGGGCCAACCTCACTACCGCTGCCACACTTGACGCCATCAGTGATGCCTCCTGGCCAATCCATCTCGTTGAGGGTCTTCCTCTTTGTTGAAGAGGCTTATAGGCCTCATAAAACTTTAAGTCTGGGTCTAACCAGACAAAGTCTGCTTATCAACACAACAGGGAAGGTAGCTTTCCCAAGATCGCCTAATTCACGGTAAAGGACAGATTTGTAACTATGCAAAACAGCAATGACTTGCAGAACCACCCTATATATACTCTGAGATTTGAAATAAACTTTGTCACTTGCCATCAGCTTGTGTCCTCTCAATTCTTTCCTTTTGTACATATTTTTCTTCATCCACTCCCCTCTCTCGGGTACCTGCGAGACGGTTGGAGCAGGACTCCGACAAATGGCCCCCAAGACGTGGGGCCCGAGTACGAGGGAAAAGCGGAGGACCCCCAAAGAAGACACTGAGGAAAAAGTAAGCAGTGGGGGCAATTTTTCCTGAGGAGACATGAGGAAACAAACCCGGGAAGGCTCGGTATGTACATATGATTATAGAAATGCTCCGAGCCAGAGGAGTGAAAGTAGATTATAGTCAGCTGTGTAAATTCATAGATTTTGTAAATATGGTATGTCCCTGGTTCCCCGAGGATGAGGTCATAGATGTAAAATTATGGAATTAAATTGCGCATGACTTACAAGAATACTGTGCAAAAAATGGTCCCGCTAGAGTACCGGCTGATACCTTCAGCCTGTGGAGACTCGTTCGAGACACTTTTGATTTCAGCAGTGAACTCACCCGCCCTGAAAAATCCTTGGAGCAAAAACAGGAAGCTGCGCCTGGGGAACCTCAGAGAAACCCTGAGTCCCAGGCTAAGCTATATACTAATTTAGAGCCTTTTAATGTTGGGAGCCAATATGTCAGGGACAACATAAAACACAATTACTGGGAAGCTGAGGCCTTGTGACCTGGACGAAAATCCAAACCCATCGCCCTCCTTGGCATTGCAAGCCATGAACCCTGAGGGCCCCAGGAAGTAACCTCTGGATGTCCCGGGTTCATTGATTTTTTCAAACTCACTGTTGGACTAGCTCTGTATATTCATTCTATGCTTCAAACTCCAGTATTTGTAGCTTCTGAGAAAATGGTTTTAATGTCTCCACTGTGTTGGCAATGCTTAGGGTCCTGGGAATGAATCTTTCTGAGGTACAAGCGATAGCCACCTGGGATGAGTTTCAGAACTGCTCCTTATTTGATTATTCAGTTATGTTTAATATTAAACTTAGAACATGAGCTCTTGGTATCCATGTAAAACTGAATTTCCCTCTAGAACCGAGACAGTAAAACTTCCTCAGAGGACGAACAAGGACAGGTTTACTGGGATTAAGCAGGGAGGTTCTGGAGAGGAACTGTCGTCCCACACCCTCCTCTGGTAAGACCTGTGTCATGGAAGGAGAGGAATCGAGCCCCGCTCCCATTATACTCGAGTGACTCAAGCATGGGGCTCCTGTCGGATGGTCACCTGATTAGAGAAGTTCAGACATATAATTATACTGGATGCAGTTATTCTCGTCCTATTTGCCATACAGTTACCGACAACTCTTTCACATCGAATGTGTGCCATATTGCTCCTTTGGAATATGGACCTGTTGGAATAGTTGCACAGAGTTTGCGATGTCCTGCCACCGGTGTTTATAACCTTAATCACACTTCTAGCAAAATTTCTTTATGCCTTCCTGAACCTTTTGTGTTTCTAACTGGGAATATTCATGTTTGGAATTACATTTCATCAGGGGGATACTCTAGATATAACATAAGTTGTCTCCATTGTCAGTTGCGTACCTGTATTACAGACTTGCTACCTAATACTACTGTTATGTCCATTAAGAGACCAGCATATATATTACTGCCAGTGAATATTTCCCAGAAATGGTATGATGATACAGGTTTACAACTTGTTGATGATTTTACTAAATTGCTTGCCAGATCCAGAAGAGGTCTTGGTCTCATTGTGGTAGGCATTGTCTCCCTCATATCACTGCTCGTTTCCCTCACTGCCACCACAGTTGCCCTTACTCAAGAAATTCAGACTGCAGCTACTGTCAACAAGCTGATGGACAATGTTACCTACAACTGGGACCGGCAAGAAAAGATTGATCTGGCCATTGAACATCGCTTGAATGGACTGTATGATACTGTTAACACACTTGGGGATACTTTAGAGCAGGTCATGGTCTGGCAACGTCTTGCGTGCCATGCTGATTACCGCTCCATTTGTGTAACTAAACTTGTGTATAATGCTTCGGCCTTCCCTTGGCCCATAGTGCAGGCCCACCTGCACGGAGTATGGATCGCTGAGAATATCAGCCGAGAATGGAATGAATTACGTGCACGAATAATTGCTATGCATTATGCCCCCCACCTCGACAGCACACCTGCAGAACTAGCTAAATAACTTCTCTGCAACCTTAAAAATTTTTTCCCTACTATACTTTCCCTCTCTCAATTGTGGGGTCCCCTTCTCGCTATTGGCATACTTGTCATCTTTGCTTGTCTCCTCCTTCCCTGCCTTCTTTGGATGGCGGTTGTTCAGTATAAATTACTGTGGAGTCGTCTTCACAGCCTCCAGCTAAAGACACTCCCTTGGCATATGCAGGACGTGTAGTCAAAGACGGGTAAGGATCAGTGGAGCCTCAGTCAACCTAAGACAGAGTCATTGCCTTGTGCTGCAATGAGTATCAATGACAGGTAATGCTGGGGATTTGCATTGACCACCTAAGACAGGCTGTGTTGCTGTTAAGTGCCGTCGAGTCGGTTCTGACCCATAGCGACCCTGTACAGGGTTTCCGAGGGTGTAAATCTTTATGGGAGTAGAAAGCCTCATCTTTCTCCCACGGAGCGGCTGGTAGTTTCGAACCGCTGACCTTAAGGTTCGCAGCCCGAGTCGTAACCACTACGCTACCAGAGCTCCTTACACAGGCAACGTCCCTTAAATAAATAAAGAAAGAAGGGGGAGATGTTGGGGACCAAAAGGCTTACAGGCCTCATAAAAGTTTAAGTCTGGGTCTAACCAGACAAAGTCTGCTTATCGACACAACAGGGAAGGTAGCTTTCCCAAGGTCGCCTAATTCACAGTAAAGGACAGACTTGTAACTATGCAAAACAGCAATGACTTGCAGAACCACCCTATATATACTCTGAGATTTGAAATAAACTTTGTCACTTGCCATCAGCTTGTGTCCTCTCCTCAGTTCTTTCCTTTTGTACATATTTTTCTTCATCCACGCCCCTCCCTCGGGTACCTGCGAGACGGTTGGAGCAGGAGTCCGACACCTCTTTTTCTCTGACCTTCCATCTTACCCAGCATGACATCCTTCTCCAGCTTCTGTTCCCTCCTGACAATATGTCCAAAGTATGAGAGACGAAGCTCAGCCATCCTGGCCTCCAAGGAGCACTCTGGCTGCACTTCTTCCAAAACAGATCTATTGGTTCTTTTGCCAGTCCATGGCACTTTCAGTATTCTCCAACACCACAACAACTCAAAGGCATCAATTCTTCTACAGTTTTCCTTATTCACTGTCCAGCTTTCGCATCCATATGAGGTTATTGAAAATACCATGGCTTGGGTCAGGAGTACCGTAGTCCTCAAGTCAGTTTTTAAATGTTTTGAAAGACTGAAGTAAAACTAACTTTTGGAAACTTTTGAGAGAAGTATCTTACACGTATATGATTTAAGATATAAGAAGATAACCAGCAAATGAAATCAGCTGCCTTAGTGTGCAGACATATGCACACAACTAGAATTCTTCAAGCTGAATCTGAACAACCACTTAACACTTACAGTAAGTATATTGTTCAATCACAAAAGCACTCGATGGAATACTGCATAATCATCATTAGTACCTCTTTCTATTCCAGCATATCATGATTTTATGAACCTAATAGGCAGTCCTGAATTCAAATCTGGTCTCAACCACCTTTCTTCCTTGTCACCTTAAGTAAACTGCTTCTCATATTCAAAACTCTAGGGGGAACAATCCCTGAAACATTAATATCTATAACTTGGTAGTGGTAGATATTAATAAATAATCACCTGGAAGGTGCTTGGTACAGCTATTTGTTGTTTGTAAGAACTTACATAAATGTTAGTGCTGTTGTTTATTCACTATCTTCTTAGTTGCTTTCTCTCTAAAAAATCTTTCATTTGCTCAACATTTTCGTACCTACAATGATGACAAAATAGTTTTTTTCTTAGCATCTTTCCTGGTGGTCCCTTTTTTCATTAATACATGTAATAACAGAATCACAGTAATTTTCCTTATTACTGAAATTTTTAAGTCATCAATATCATTAATATTCTTCATGGCCTATAAATAAAGTACAGACCAATTAGCATGCCATTCAAAGATTTGCATCATAAAACAAAAAATTAAATTTATTACAATTTATTATTTAATTTCCCAAGTACTTTGGCTATTCCTCAAAAGAGCATTTGGTAGAGTATCTCTATACATGAGTGGACTTGAGTGAACAAAGGAGTGTTTGCCATAATTTCATAATGTAGAGAACAGGAAGATGACAGGGAAGATCATTTAACTTTCTAATATTTTATTTATTTATTTATTTTTAAGGTTTTTATTGTGGGTTGAGTGAAAGTTTACAGAGCACATCATTAGTTTTACATTCAACAAATCTATAACCACCACCATGTACCATCACTTAACAATAGTTTATCAATTCATTTTGGTGTTTTTTAAATTATTATTTAAACACTGGGGCATATATAATTATTCACACCTAAGGAACTCTGGTAGCGTAGTGGTTACGAATCGGGCTGCGAACCTTAAGGTCAGCGGTTCGAAACTACCAGCCGCTCCACGGGAGAAAGATGAGGCTTTCTACTTCCGTAAAGATTTACACCCTCGGAAACCCTGTACAGGGTCGCTATGGGTCGGAACCGACTCAACAGCACTTAACAACAACAACAACAACAAAGTGCACATTCTGCAAGTATGCCTTCTAGCCACCATTTCTTCTTCTCTCTCTTCCCATGAATCCAGAGTCCTCAGCTGCTCCCTCTCTCCATGTCTCCATCTCTGGCTCCATCTCTGATGTCTCTGCTTCTCTGGATAGCTCTCTCATTCTGCTTGTGAACCTCTCCTTTGATTGTCCTAGGATCCTTTGTTTCTGGACTGTAACTGCTTCCCCGTTTTTGTTACATAACTTCTAGCTTTACAATTGTGACTGTTGCTATTAGTCATGACAGCAATTACTCACTATTAAATCATAAGAATCTTATCCCCATCTCTTTTAACCAGAGTCATCTAGACAAGATGAAAACTACTGAGTGGGTATTCTACCTTCCCCTGCACACTCTGAAACACAAGTCCCTTTTGAAAACATTTAACTCAGTCACTTTGTGCTTTATCACCCTCTGCCTCTCATTTTCGATAGCCAATATCTCACTTGCTGGTCCCTATCAACTTTGTATACAAAGGGGATAGGATTGATCCTCTCAGTTGATATTTAGATCTACTACATTCATAAGCATAGATCAAGTTCATCAAATTGTAGCCATATACTCCTGTTTCCTTCATCATTTATTTTTTTTTTTAATCTTTCTCTAGCTGAATTCTCATCATCAAGCCATTGAAGCTAGGTCAAATGGGTACTATCTACAAGTATGGAAGTTCTTGTACGCCTCCCCTCACTTCATATCAATTGGATCCTTTGCTCTCAGTTATAGCTATGTCCTGGTCCATGGGATCAGGAGTCCCCAGTTCTCACCAACCAGCCCTTACTCTTGTCTTTCACATCTCCAGGTCGACTGGATTCTATGTTCCCATGTATCTTTCATATTCTTCACTCTTATTTGCTCCAGACAGAGACGGACTGTAGATGGCCACTTGAAACTTTTTAAGAACTCTGTTGCTACTCACCAAGAGTAAGATATAGAATATTGTCTTTGTGGACCATGTTATGCCAGGTGAATTTGATGTGCACCGACTATAGTACTGAGTGAGTTCCCATTGATATTGCTTACATTCTTCATTCTTCACATTGATTCAGCATTCTCGTTATTTTTGTTCTGGTTGTTTTCTTTCCAGTTTTAAAAGTCATTGCTGACTGTTTTGTTTCAAACAGATGATTTGTTTTTAAAGGAGTGCAGTATTTATTGGTGACAAAATTTGTTTTATAAACCAATGTGTTGTTTAGCTAAAATATGACCTCAGGGGACAGTTTCAGTTCAGTAGTGTCAAGGGGACCTCAGTCTCAACCAGTCCAGTAAATCTGTTTTTGTTTTTGTTGTTGTTGTTTTTTAAATTTTTTGAGGTTTTGTACCACATGTTTTTTTCCATTCTTCAGGATCCATCTATTGTGGCTCTGACAAGAATGGTTGGTTGTGGTAGTTGAGACTCATCTAGTTCTTCTGGTTTCAGGATAGATAACTGCATGAAATGACATAGACTAGTCCTGTAGAATATTGTTTTCTAGACTCTTTGGTTTCCTTCCCTCTCTTTTGCTCCAATGAATAGAGAACAACGGTGATTTTATTGGAAAAGAAAATTAACTCTTGTGTTTGGATTTTATCTATTGAGATAAAAATCTTGCAATCTGCATCTAGATTTCAGTTAATCTTCTTGCTATGTAAATTGAGGGAACTTTTTTAATCTCTGGAGTTTGTTTTTTAGCTTTTAGATGGAATCTTGCAATCTGCATCTAGATTTCAGCTACTCTTCTTGCTATGTAATTAGACTTCTGTCTAATCTATAGATTACTACCCTACTTCTGATTTAATGTCCCTATTTTTTTGAAGCTGGATAAGGAGAACATATATATAGTCCCTGTATCTGACAAATGGCATGGATCCAGAATCCATAAAACTCTTGCAAATCTCTAAGAAGACAATTCCACTAATAAACTGGCAAAAGACTTGAATAGTTTATTATGCAAAAGAATACATATGAATGGGCAATAAATATATAAAGAGATGTTCAACGGGGACGCCCTAACATACACTAAGCAGAGAGTCCTAGGTCTTGGTCTCCCAGCTTTGTTTTCTCCTTCTGGACCCTAGGCATCCTCTACAACCATGCTCTGCCAGATCCTCAGTCAAGCTAAGAAACACCTAAGCTTGGTCCCTGTTGTTTGTATTTATTAGAGCTAGAGGTACCAGAGTAGTATTTGTGTCATGCATCTGCCATTGTTTGATGCAGATGTTAGTTGGAACAGAGAGAATAACCCTGACCCATGGAATAAACTGGGTCCCAACAAACAATACAAGTTCTGCTCAGTGAATGTGGAGGACAGCAAATTGAAGAAAGAAGGCCCTAACTTCTAAATGAAATGTTTTCCCTTAAAGCAGAGAAGGTCTTCCAGTCACCATCCCTACAATTTCCCACTTCACCAGGATATCTTTCTTTCCTAAATGTACGTACTCATGTTGATGTATCATGTTGCTATTTACACTGAATAATAAATATCTGAAACCTGATATGTATCTTTATTTAATGCTGAAATCTGCTCTGAACTTTATAGTAAGGGTATAGGTAATAAATCTTTGAACTGGAAAAAAAAAAAAAGAAAGAAAGAAAAGATGCTCAACGTCATTGGCAATCAAAGTCCCATCAAGTCAAGAACTGTGAGGGTTAGGGGATTTTATTTTACTTGCCAGCTTACATGGTAGTCTTCAGTCCATGGATCCTGGCAGCAAAGCACGAGGCCTCCATGTCAAGAACAATAGACTGTTCAGTCACATAAATTGGCAAAGCCAGAGTAGCATTCCAAATGATCAAACAGTCCCAGTTCCCATAGGGCCATGTGATGAGACCCAGGGGGTTGCCTACATTCATAACCACTACTCTACCAGAGCTCCTTATATTCCAATGTTATTTGCTTATACAGATGTTCTAAATTGGCTGTTCATACCTAGACATGTAGGCTGTTCATACCTAGACTGTCTCCTTCCAAATTAGACAAGATAATTAAAATCAAACATACCAGTATGCACTCATTTCAATGACTAAAATTTAAAAATCCACTTTGGATAACACGTTGGGAAGTTTCTTACAAATGTAAACATATACCATGACAGAACCATTCTACTCTAGTATTTATATGTATCTACAAAAACCTTGGTGTCCTGGTGTGGTGCTGTGGGCTAATGCATCAGATTGCAAAGTTGTTTGAACTGCAAGGTTGGTGGTTCAAGCTCACCAGATGCTCCTTGGAAACCCTATACAGGGTCGCTATGGGTCGGAATCGACTCATCGTCTCTTAACAACAACAACAAAAACCTTATGTATGGCTGTTCATTGCACAATCATACGTGTTAATCAAGAAACAAAACCATCACTTGTCTGTCAGTTAGCTATAGAATGGTGGCATGCAGGTTGCTGTTATGCAGCAGTTTTGCCACTGGTATTTTGAACACTGGTAGGGTCACCCATGCTGGACAGGATTCTAATGAGCTTCCAGACTAAGATCGATGGAGGAAGGAAAGGTGAATACCAGGACTGGATGCCAAACCATTGAAAATCTTATGAATACCAATGGAATATCAGATAGCACCAGAATATTGAATATTGCAATATTTTGAATAGCACCAGAATATTGTCAGATATAGTGCCAGAGCTCTGGTAGCGTAGTGGTTACGAATCGGGCTGCGAACCTTAAGGTCAGCGGTTCGAAACTACCAGCCGCTCCGCGGAAGAAAGATGAGGCTTTCTACTCCTGTAAAGATTTACACCCTCGGAAACCCTGTACAGGGTCTCTATGGGTCGGAACTGACTCGACGGCACTTAACAACAACAACAACATAGTGCCAGAAGCTGAGACCCTCAGGGTGGCGGCCATTCAAAATACTACTGGGGAAGAACTGCCTCCTAAAAGTGAGTTGACCATGATGATGCAAAGATAGTAAAGCTTTCAAGACTTTCTTTTGTTGATGGCACATAACTCCAAATGAATCTAGGATAGTTGGATGCTGTCAAAAATGAAATGGAATGCATAACATTGATATCCTTAGGCATTAATGAGCTGAAATGGACTGGTATTGGCCATTTTGAATCTGACAATCACATGGTTTACTTTGCTGGGAATGAAAAATTGAAGAGGAATGGCATCACATTCATCATCATAAAGAACATTTCAAGATCTATCCTGAAGTACAATGCTGTCTGTGATGGGATAATATCCATTTCTATGCCTACAAGGAAGATCAATCAATACCACTATTATTAAAATTTATGTACCAACCACTAAAACCAGTGATGATGAAATGCAAGAATTCTACCAACTTCTTCAGTTTGAAATTGATCACAAATGCAAACAAGATGCATTGATAATTACTGGTGATTGGAAAGCAAAGGTTGGAAACAAAGAAGAAGCATCAGTTGTTGAAACACATGGCCTTGGTGATAGAAACGATGCTAGTGGTGGCTTGATAGAATTTTGCAAGACCAATGATTGGCGGATGCCATCCTGCCAAGGAGCGGAACAGCGAGAAACCTTATGCATGAAAAGTTCATTGTTAAGCAAAGCGACAATGAATGCCTCCCTTGGTTAGCAGAACTACAAGGGGTGATTCATGCAGGGGACCCGTGGTTTCTAGCTTTCCCTTGGAAAAATAGATTATTTCTGATTTCCTTATAAGAAGTTTTAGAAAATCTTGCATAATCATTAGATACTTTAAACAAACCTCACGTTTCCCTTTCACATTAACATTAATTTTCACACCATATTCAATCTTATGTAGTTATAAAAATTGTTTTTTCATTAACAATATGTTTTAACATTAGAAATAATCACACTAGCTAAAGTTTTAGCAATTCAAGCTTAAAATTGTAGGAAACATTCCATGTGGTTTTAGTCAAGGACATTAAGGCCTTTAGAAAGCAGCTTAGGGGACAGTCAAGAGCAGTGAGAGCTTGGGAACAGAGGTAGGAATTTGATTAGAAGTTTTGAGAAATTGTTAGCATGAAAGAATTACTGCTTTGTTCTTAACTATGAAACTTTAGGGTACTTTTATGTTCTTGTTTATATGTATGTCTAATTATAGTAAAAATTATGTTTTTGATTATAAGCTGTAACTAATGAATTTACAGAAAGTAACAGATGTTGGTAAAGTTAGAAATTAAGATGTAGAACTTTGTTCAAAATTAACCTGACATTTTAAAGAGGATTAGAGAAAAACAATTCAAGGCCAAACTAGACATTTTAGGGATGATTAGAGAGAAACAGAGTCGCTCACAGAAGGCAGATGTTATCAAGGTAACTAAGGAGCAACTAAGGAGTATAGAGATGCAGGAATGTTTGGTGCCTTGTGTTCCTCTCGTACCTTTGGTGTAACAATATAATATTTGATTGATTTGTAGCTGCTTATACGTGACTATTATGAGATCATAGTATATTCTAAATGGGATATAAAAAGCAACAATTTTGAAAATAAAGAGGCAGTCAGCTAGAGAGTTATCAGAGAGAGAGTCATTACCATCATCTGCCTGAGACTCAAAATGACCCATTGACTCTTTGAGTGGTTTTTTTTTTTTTTTTTTCATTCTCCTACTCCACGCCCTCTTTCAAGAGTCTCCCCAATAATTTCTCGAGGCTGGTCCCTGGCAAATAATTTCTTCATTGCAATTACCTTATTTTAAACAGCATTAAAGATGACTATACACATGAACTTCTGCCTGTGAAATACACAGAAATCAAATTGACTCCATCTGTGGAAAGAGAAAAGTTCCATATCATCAGCCAAAATAAGGCCAGAGACAGACTGTGGAACAGACCATTAATTGCTCATATGCAAGTTCAGACTGAGGCTTAAGAAAATTAAAGCAAGTCCACAAAAGACAAAACATGACCTTGAACACATCCCACCTGAATTTAGAGATAATCTGAAGAACAGATTTGATGCATTACACACTTCTGATAATTATGTTTTAAAACCAGAAGAGTTGTGAGATGACATAAAAACATCATAGAAGAAGAAAGCAAAAGGTCATTAAGAAGACTAGAAAGAAGGAAAAGCCTAAAATGGGTGTCAGAGGGACTCTGAAACTGGTTTTCCAGTGTAGAGATGCTAAAGCAAATGGAAGAATGAAAAGGTAAAAGAGTTCAACAGAAAATTCCAAAGGTCAGCTCAAGAAGACAAAGTCAAATATAATAATGCAATGTGCAAAGACGTGGAGTCAGAAAACCAAAAGGGAAGAACACGCACAGTATTTCTCAAGCTGAGGAAAGTGGAGAAAATAAAAAAAAAACACAAAAAAACTCCAGATTCCTCATAGAAGGAATCTATGGGTAAAATATTGAATGATGCAGAAAACCTCAAAAGAGGTCTGAGGAGTACAGGGATTCACTGTCAAAAAGGAAAGGTCGATGTTCAAACATTTCAGGAGGTAGCATATGATCAGGAGGCAATGGTACTAAACAAAGTCCAAGGTGCACTGAAGGCATTGTTAAAGGAACCAGGAATTGATGGAACACAAATTGAAATCTCTCAACAAACCGATACATCACCAGATGCACTCACTCATCTATGCCAATAAACTAGCAAATTTAAAACAGGGAAAATGGTGTTCTGAGTTAATGGAAATGTCTATGTTTTCATTAAGGTGACAGTTAAATCGATCTATAGTTGTTGCCTAAATCGACTCCCATCACGGGTCAGACCGGTGGATTATGGCCTCTACCCTGACAGCTATCCAGGGCCTGATGCCCATGAAGCGTGTGCTGTAGCAATTGCTGCACAGAGCTGGGAGGCCCCTGAAAAGGGCCACACTGTCAGACCTGGCTCACAGCAGCAGTGGCATGAGCGGGAACCTTACCTGAGCCCCCTTGAGGAGGGCTACTCGCCCAGACATAGTACCTCCAGACGCAAGTACCCAAGTGTCCTCAAACCCAGGGATTTCATGCCCTCGTCCAGGGAGTACACCTACTGAGATTCCGGCCACTCCAGTGCCCGTGATGACTGTTCATCCAGTGGCTACAGGTAGTGAGACAGCTACCAGGGCCTGACTGTGACTACTCGGATTACAGGAGTTCAGGCTCCTACCAGGTATCTCCAACAGCTACCAGGAACCACGCAGTGGTGCCCTTATGTGGAGCCCGCTGCCATCTAACGCTGAGAGGGCAGCTGCTATGAGGAGTACCAGTGCTGCTACCTCAATGCCTAAGGCAATGGCTGAGCCCTTTACACCAGTGGATGAGATGACCTCTCTTGCAGGTGCCAAGAACAAGTAGGCAGAGCAAATTGTGGGCTGACCCTGTCCATGGAAAGGGGATGCCCTCCATGGGCTTTATACAGTAGGTTGGGCTGCAGGTTGCCCAGGGGTTGAAGTGGGGGTGGGGGGAAGGACACTAATGGGAGAATTGCTAATCATAAAATGTACATGCTGGAAGAAAGAGCAAGAAGATGCAAAGCAAGTTTTAAAACCTAGTTAGGAAAGACTCATCCTATCAAATATCAAGACATATAAAGTTCTACTAATTTAAGTTATCTGGTATTAAGCAGACAAGGACGGACCAGTTGTATCTGAAAATGTGCTGATAACAAAAAGGGAGCTTTAACACTTCTTGGTATAAATTTGGACTTTTACAGAAAAAAAATAATAACCTATTTCACACTATATTTTAAAATATGTTCTACATGGTTTGAAGTAATAAATGTGAAGAGAAAATTTATAAATACTTAGAAGAAATGTCTAAACTGAGTTGGAGAATTCCTTTTTAAGACATAAAGAAACAGAAGGAAATCATTTTTTTTTTCAGATTACCCACAATATTAAACATTGTTAATGATAAAAGACAACTGAAGTGTCAAATCATAGCTTGGAATAATGTATATGCATTGAACAAACTTTCAAAACAATACTTAGAGAAAAAGAAAAAAAAAAAACTGGCAAAAGTGTAAATTGATATGACCACTTTGGAATTAATTTTGGCATTGCCTAATAAAGTTGGAGAGAACATTCTTTATGGTTCAGGAATTCCACTTAAAGGAAAGGACCTAGAGAAATTTGCACATAAACACAAGCATTTATGTTCACGATCAGTCATTGCAGTTTGCTTTGTCAAAAAAGTAGAAACACTCTACTTGGAGTTGACCAAGGACAATGGTAATGAAATGAAATCCTTTTTGCAATCTAATGATAATCAGCCAAATCCTCAAATATTAAACATGGTAACTATCAAAATAGTGGCTTGGTGAAAAGGGCAATTAGTTAAAGAATTAATATGGTGAAAAAGAACAAATATATGATTGAATGATGCACACAAAAAATCAGATAATCTGAAGAGAAGACTTTAGAGGCATTTGCAATGTTTTATTTGTTTAAAAGATAAAGAGCATAAGCAAAAAGATGACAAAATGTCCATATCTGTGCAATTTCTGGGGTGTGTACATTGATATCTGATTATTCTATAAGGTCAAAATATTTAATAATATTTTTTGTGTTTTTACCAAACACAAAAATAATGCAACAACCAGATTATTTTATCCCTGGAAACTAATCATTAGAGAGAACACTTGCTTATAATGCTTTTTTTTTTTTAAATTTATTTATCATTTTATCATTATATATATATTTAATTTTTCCTAGCATCTTGAAGGATGAGAAGATAAGCATTCAAGAAGCTGAATGACCCTGAGGAAGGAAAGACCACAAAAGAAAATCACCAGGACATTATCATAATCAAGCCCTCTAACATAAAAGACAAGGAGAAAAATCCTAAAAGCAGCCAGGGAAAAGGGAAGTGGTATTTACAAAGGCAAGCAAATCAGTTTTTAAGCTCTGACTTCTCAGCAGAAGCCATGCAGGCAAGAAGGTAATAGGGAGACATATATAAAACCCTAAAAGAAAAAAACAAAAACAAAAAACTGCCAACCAAGAATTCTTTATCCAACAAAGCTGTCAATCAAATATGATGGTTCATTCAAAACATTCTAGGATAAACAGATGCAAAGAGACTTTTTCAAAGCCAAACCAGTGCACCAAAACATCCTAAAGGGATTTCTTTGGATTGAAAACCAATAAGAACACATTACAACCAGACTTTGAGACACATGGCAACGCCAACCAGAATTCAGTTGACAGATAGCAGAGTCCAGAACAGAAACGACCTTAGAGGAGCTGGGAGGTCAATCAAAGATCAAAATTATAACAATACTAAATAAGCATAGTGGTTACGAATCGGGCTGTGAACTGTAAGATCAGCAGTTCGAAACTACCAGCGGTTCCGCGGGAGAAAGATGAGGCGTTCTGCTCCCGTAAAAATTTACAGCTTCGGAAACCCTGTGCAGGGTCGCTATGAGTCGGAACCGACTCCATGGCACTTAACAACAACAACAACAACAAATAAGGGGAAAATATAAGAACAGAGATCCAGGTGGTGAGGGGTCAGGTAGATTGAAGGATACAATTGACTGTCTTATATGGAAGCAAAAGTTGGTAGATTATAGAGTAAACTCAAAGAAAGTTAATATTTCACAACATAGCATGAAATGAAGATCGAAGTAAAACATGGAAACATTAAATCTAAGAAGAAACTGACAAGAAAGAGCACAAAAAAATATGAACTCTGCACAGGAAAGCATGCAGACCAAAGGAACTGGCAGCACCACACAAAAATCTAACATATTGATAGCAATTAATTCTTACCTATCAACAATTACACTGAATGTCAATGGATTAAATGCACCAGTGAAGAGACAGAAAGTGGCAGAATGGATAAGAAAACAAGACACTTCAATATTCTGTCTGCAAGAGACACATCTTATACACAATGACAAAAGCCAGACTAAAAGTTAAAGGATGGGGAAAAAAATATACCAAGATAATTACCATAAAAAACAGAGCAGGAGTGCCAATACTGATAAAATAAGCTTTAAGGCAAAACCCAGCATAAGATATAAAAAGGACACTATCTCATCATGAAAGGGTCAATTGAACAAGATGACATAAATATAATAAATATCTACACTCCCATTGAAAGAGCACCAAGGTATATAAAACAAACCCTATGAGAATTGAAGAAAGAAATAGACAAATCTACAATTAAAGTGGGAGATTTTAATACGTCACTTTCAAAAAAGGTTAGAACAACCAGAAAGAAGCACAAAAAGGATACAGAGGAACTAAACAGCACTGTCAACCAACTTGACTTCATAGAAGTGTACACATCATTCAACACAAAAACAGCAAAATACACACTTTTTTCTAGTGCACATGAAAGCCTTCATAAATTTACAAACATCAAAATAATACAAAGCATCTTTTAAGACCACTATGATGTAAAACTGGAAATCAACAATAGGAAGATCAATGAAAATAAAGTCGAATACATGTAAACTGAATAACTCCCTGTTGAAAAGCGACTGGGTAGTAGAAGAAATTTAATGTGAACTCACAAAATTCCTAGAAACAAATGAGAACAAAAACACAACATAACAAAATCTTTGGGACACAGCAATAGTGGTGCTGAGAGGACAATATATTGCAATAAATGCGTTCTTCCAAAAGAGAAGAAAGAACCAAAATTAGCACATTAAAACAGCCCTCATCAACAAACTGCCATCATAAAGTGGGGAAAATGTGTTGGGAAATTTAAAACATAAAATATACCTGTATTCTTGAACTGCAAGTGAACTATGACTCTCTACAATAAGTAACTTCTTTGCCAAGTACTGAGGAGCCATGGTGACACAGTAGGTTAAGCACCGGACTGCTAACTAGAAAGTCAGCAGTTCGAACTCACCAGCTGCTCTATGGTAGAAAGATGAGACATCTGCTTCAGTAAAGATTACAGTCTCAGAAACCATAAAGTTACTATGAATGGGAATCAACTCAACAGCAGTGAATTTGGTCTGGTGTTTCAGACTTTATGAACTGTCATTAGTTGTCATTAAGTGTCATCGAGTTGGTTCCGACTCATAGTCACCCTGTAAAAGGATACCAAGGAGCAGCTGGTGGGGTTGAACTGCCGCCTTGTGGTTTGTAGTTCAGTGCTGATCCTACCATGCCACACCAGGAGCCCTGTGATCTGTAGGGAAATGCTTTAAGAAACATTTGTGGCTAGCTCTTTGTGATGGCTTGCCTTGTGGAGAAACCTCCTTCACTTCTCCAAGACCTCCATCCTGCCAAGGCTCTCTCCTTAGCCATGGTCTTGTTTGTGAAGCCTTCTCTGATCTTGTTCTTTCATGGGCTTCTCCCCTCTGCCTGATAACCTTCTCCCTTTCTGGACCACACATGGTGTTCATCATTGCACTGTGCCATCCTTATCCTTTTATACATCTCATCTTTCCTGCTAGATTATAAACTCCGTAAGGGTTGACTCTTGGGTTGCTTTTGACCTTGACCCCTTCCTTGGCTATAACAAAAGGCAAGTCAGAGTTTGCCTTGAATGTTTTACTTCATGTAACTTTCTTCCTAAACGGTGGCTTAGTGTTCCCTCCATTTTCTGTTCAAAAAGAAAAGCAAAAAAACTGACTTCAACCAATTTTTTTTGGGGGGGGGGAGTCCTAGCTTCAAAGCCTAAGAATTCATCCAGTGCAGAGAGCGGCTTAGCTTCTGCTGTTTGACACAGTCCCAGCAGAAGGAGAGATATCATGCAAGGCAGATAATTCTCAGAAGTTGTTTTCTATCTTCTCTCTAAGGTAACTTTGAATTTACTTGTAAAAATATATAATATTTTACTATGAGTTCTACAAACCTCAAGGAAAAACCGGTCTGGCAACAATTGTTTTCAGCTTCGGTGGATTGACTTCAAAGGAAATTGTATGTGCCACTCCCATTCACAGAAAACCTAAGTACAAAGTAACTGCATTTATGAGATCACAAAAGCAGATAACAAACTAAAGTGACGCTGACTGACCCCTACAGATCTCACCACAATCAATTACCAGCCAGAATTTACAAACCCCCACTATTACATACAGGCACCTATGTGAATAGGTAGGGAATAGTGAACATAAGTGAAAGGTGGTCAAAACGTAATAATCTACATTTCTTACAGCAATTAGCTAGGTTGGGTCTTACGTCTCACAGCCTCAAAAGAAAGGAAATACAAAGAACACTGTGGTTAAGCAATTTAATAAACACTTTTTTAGAAAACAAAAATAATACTTTTACTATGAAAATAATAGTGTAGTATGTAGGATAGAAGATTGATAATCACCTAGTAGAAACAATGAAGTAGTGTAGGCATTGATGATTAATAGAAACTTATATTACTAAGAGGATGTAGTCAAGGGTCTGATAAGTGGAAATGATTTGTGTAAGGTTTAACTTGATCTTTTAGTGGGAATAA
>NW_006408861.1:2256170-2260184 GCF_000296735.1 Chrysochloris asiatica | reverse complement strand
CAATTTATCACTTACATAGGAGAGGAGATGATGTCAAAAGGAAAGTGTTCAGTGGTTGAAAAATGAACAGGATATGGAAAGGTCAGTTTGGACATCACAGAAATACTTTTGTTAAGGTAGTATAATCACAGAGTAAAAGGAATGTTGTGATAGAAACTGTGTAATAATTCATGGAAAAATCAAAGTATCAAATCATTATGTACTGTGTAATTTTAAGTAAAAAAATAAAGACTTGCTGAGCCAGGGCAGAGAGAGAAAAAAAGACAGACAGTCAGACAGACTGTTGAGAGTCCCATCAGCCAACTAAGCAGAGGCTTCTCGATTGCTTTCATTTTTGCCGACTCCGCATCTCCTCTCGTGTCCCACAACCCTGCGAGAGCTGGACTCCTACAATCCAGCCAGCATTGGGTTCAGCACACTTACAATGGTTTCTGAATTGACAGACAAGATCATAACTTTACATTCAACAAATGATACACTTTGTTTCGTGTTTCATGTTTCAATGATTACAAACACCTCCCTGCAACAGCAGCCATCCTGTTTCCTTCCTGTGGCTCCATTTACATTTTATATTTCACCAGTGAACAGAGCACAAATATTTTGTGTAACTGTCTGAAGCAAATATAGACACATTCTACAAGTCAGCCACCTTCCCACAGGACCACACAGCCTTATTCAGTGCACAGGCATAGATCCCACAGCTGCTCTCCCTCTCCATGTCACTGCCTCTGCCACCATCTCTGCTGCCACCACTTGTCTAGGGAAGCATCTCATGCTCCTCTCATGATCTTACTGTATAGGATTTCCAAACAACAGCTGGTGCATTTGGATAGCTGACCTTGCAGTTAGTTGTTGTTGTTGTTGTTAAGTGCCATCGAGTCGGGTCCGACCCATAGCGACCCTGCAGTTAGTAGTCCAGTGCTTATCCTACAGCACCACACCAAGACTCCACTCTATGTATAAGATAATATCATCTAATGATCTTTTAACTATTTCACTCATGATATTTTAGGCATTTCCGTAGGTATTATGTTGTTGTTGCTAAGTGCCATCGATTTGGGATCCGACTCATAGCGACCCTGTATAGGGTTTCCAAGGTGAAGCTGGTGAGTTGGAACTGCTGGCCTTAACGACCCAAACCGACATTGCAGTTTACTGCATTAACCAGCAGCGCCACACCAGAAATCCTAAGGTATTATAGTCCTTGTGATATTGTGGGAATTCTTATTCTGTGGGGTATACCATAATTGTAAAATTGATGCATTTGAGTTATGGTGTTGGAGGAGAATATCACAGGTACAGTGGACTGCCACAAGAACAAACAAATCTGTGTTGGAAGGAATGTTGTTGTTGATGTTAGGTGTCATCAAGTCGGTACTGACTCATAGTGACCCTATGTACAACAAAATGAAACATTGCCCAGTCCTGGATCAACCTCACTATTGTTGCCATGCTTGAGCCCATTGATTATGCCACTCTACCAATCTATCTCGCTAGGGGTCTTCCTCTTTTTCTCTGACCCTCAACCTTACCAATCATGATATTCTTCTCCAGCAACTGGTCCCTCCTGACAATATGTCCAAAGTATGAGAGATGAAGTTTGACCATCCTTGCCTCCAAGGAGCACTATGGCTGCACTTTTTCCAACACAGATATGTTGGTTCTTTTGGCAGCCCATGGCACTTTCAATATTCTCCTCCAACACCATAACTCAAAAGCATCAATTGTTCACTGTCCAGCTTTCACTGCATATGAGGTTATTGAAAATATCATGGTTTGGGTCAGGTACACCTTAGTCTTCAACCTGACATATTTGCTCTTCAACGCTTTAAAAAGGTCTTGTGCAGCAGATTTACCCAATGCAATATGTCATCTAATTTATTGACTGCTGCTTCCATGTTGATAGTTGATCCTAGAAGAATGATGACCTTGACAACTTCAATCTTTTCTCCATTGATAAGAATGTTGTTTATTGGTCAAGTGGTGAGGATTTGTTTTTTTCTTTACATCAAGATGCAATCTATACCAAAGGCTGTGCTCTTTGATCTTTATCAGTAAATAATTTAAATCCTCTTCACTTTCAGTAAGCAAGGTTGTATTATCTGCATATCGTAGGTTGTTAATGAGCCTTCCTCCAATCCTGATGCTAATTTTTTCTTCATAGAATCCAGATTCTCGGATTATTTGCTCAGCATACAGGTTGAATAAGTATGGTGAAAGAATACAACCTTGTCGCACACCTTCCTTAATTTTAAACCATTCAGAGTTTCCATGTTCTGTTCTAACAACTGCCTCTTGGTCCATGTACAGATTTCTCATGAGCACAATTAAGTGTTCCAGAATACTCATACTTTGCAATGTTGTCCATAGCTTGTCATGATCCAGACAAGCCTTTGCGTAGTCAATAAAGCACAGGTAGACATCTTTCTGGTATTTTCTGTTTTCAGCCAAGATCCATAGGACATCAGCAACAATATCCCTCGTTCCACGTCCTCTTCTGAATCCAGCTTGAACCTCTGGAAGTTCTCTGCTAATGTATGGTTCCAGCCATTTTTGTATTACCTTTAGTAAAACTTTACTCGCTTGGGATTATCAAAGATATTGTTTGATGATTTCTGCATTCCATTGGGCCACCTCTCTTTGGAATGGGCACAAATATGGATCTTTTCCAGTCAGTTGGCCAGATGATTGTTTTCCAAATTTCTTGGCATAGATGAGTGAGTGACTCCAATGCCGCCTCACTTTCTTGAATGATTTCAATTTTTATTCCGTCGATTCCTGGTGCCTTGCTCTTTGCCAATTCCTTCAATGCATTGTGGACTTCCTCCTTCAGTATCATTGGCTCTTGATCATATGCTACCTCTTGAAATGATTGAATGTCAACCATTTCCTTTTGGTAGAGTGACTCTGTGTATTCCTTCCATCTTCTCTTGATGCTTTCTGCATCATTCAATAATTTGCCCAGAGAATTCTTCAGTAATTAAAGTCGACGCTTTAATTTTTTCTTTGGTTCTCCCAGCTTGAGAAATGCTGAGCATGTTCTTCCTTTTTGGTTATTTCTGATTCCAGATATTTGCACATTTTTGTTGTAATATTTGACTTTTTCTTCTCGAGCTGACCTTAGAAATTTTCTGTTCTGCTCTTGCACAACCTTCTTTCTTGCATTTGCTTTAGCATCTCTATGCTGGAGAGCAAGTTTCAGTGTCTCTTCTGACATCCATTTTGATCTTTTCTTTCTTTCTTGTCTTCTTAATGACTTTTTGCTTTCTTCCTGTATGATGTTCTTGATGTCATCCCACAAGTCTTCTGGTCTTTGGTCTTTAGTGTTTAATGTATCAAATCTGTTCTTCAGATGACCTCTAAATTCAGGGATATATTCAAGGTCATATTTTGGCTCTCATGTACTTGTTATCATTTGCATATGAGCAATTAATGGTCTGTTCCACAATCTTCCCCGGCCTTGTTTTGACCAATGACATAGAGCTTTTTCATCGTCTCTTTCTGCAAATGTAGTCAATTTAATTCCTGTGTATTCCATCTGATGAGGTCCATGTATATAATACTACCAGAATATCCTTAGAAGCCAAGATTGCCAGACTTAATCCCTCATACTTCAAACATTATCAGGAAGGACCAGTACCTGGAGAAGGACCTCATACTTGGTAATGTAGAGGGTCAGCATAAGAGAGGGATATCCCCAATGAGATGGATAGGTACAGTGGCAGCATCAGGGGACTCAAGCAGAGCAACAATTGTGAGCATGGCACAGGACCAGGCAGTGTTTTGTTCTGTTATACATAGGGTTGCTATGGGTTGGAGTTGACTTGAAAGCACCTAACAACAACAACAAGCATAATTGTGAAATGTTATAGTTAATGCCCCCTGTTTTTTCTGTTCTTACTTGAATGTTGTTGTTGTTGTTGTCAGGTGCCATCGAGTCGAAACCGACTCATAGCGACCCCATGCACAGCAGAATGAAACAATGTCCGATCCTGGGCCAACCTCACTACTGCT
>NW_006408861.1:2252439-2254620 GCF_000296735.1 Chrysochloris asiatica | reverse complement strand
TGTAGTGGTTAAAAAAACAAACAAACAAACAAAACTGGTTGTGAACCTCGCGGTCAGCAGCTCAAATCCTCCAGGCCCTCCACATTAGAGAAATGAGGCTTTCCGCAACTTGCAGCCAAACAGCCTTGTGGCTCAGTATTCCGTGTTGTTGTTGGAGCTCCACACTACACGTCTCGCTGCTGCTCGACGACTATACACAACACGACAGACAGACGAGTGGTGGCTGTTTGGTTTCTGGGCTTGCAGACAATCCTTGTATAGTATCTCTCTTCCCCTGTGGATGTGCCTGTGTCTCTCTATGTCTCTTACTTGAATAGTTAATGGTAATTTCTAGAAGCAAGATTTCTGAACATAGTTAGTTACTTGGCCAAAGAAGGTAGTTTTTCCCCCAAAGTAAAATTGTTTTTGTTTTCCTGTCTATTTGCTATATATGGAGTCCTGGTGTGATGCTGCAGGATAAGCACTGGACTGTAAGGTCGATTTGAACCGCAAGGTCAGCAATTCAAACTCACCAGGTGCTCCTTGGAAACCCTATACATTGTCAGTATGAGTCAAAACCAACTTGATAGTACTTAACAATAGCCACATTGGCTATATAAATTTCAAATACCAGTAAATGAATAATCAGAATTTCAAAATCTCCTGAACTCCTACTACCAGTTGAGGACCTCCAGTGATAATCTGAATGTATCTTAACATACATACATTTATGCTAATATATCCAAATAGCTCTTAGGAAAATGACTACACTAGCCAGACTGCCTTATAACCTTTCCTTGCTATAATGTATATCCTTCTGTGTTAATAAAAGAGATGCATATTTTTGAGGTGTGCATTTTCTAATCTGTGACCATAACTTTTTAAAACAATCTCCTTTTGATGGGTATTTGTGTTTAACAACAGACACTTCAAGGAACACTGTTTTTCATATACCTTTGTCTCTGTCCAAAAGTCTAAGGGTAAATTCCTAGAAATGAAGCTGTTGGGTCAAAGGTATATGCATATAACCTAACTTTTTATTGTGACCTGAGTGGAGGTTTCTAGATCATCAGTTTTACATTGAACAAATCACACACTTCTCAATGCTTGCAATCCCCTCAATACAACATCACTCATCTCACTTCCTCCCTGTGTTTCCTTTGTTTATTCTGCATTCTTCCCAACCTTCTGCATTTTGTACTTAAGTTAATTTGGTCTTAAATGGCTAAGTATTCTATTGTGTGCATACCTCATTGGCATTGCTGTCCCTCTATATACCTGTCTATTGATAAACTGAAAATTGAGCCATGGGGATGAGTTCAGTTTCAGCCCTGAAGGGTGACCAAAGTCTTGTAGTTCCACCAGTTTCTATCACATCAATAAGCTTGGTCTTTTTTATGATTTTGAATTTTGTTCCACATTTTCGCACACTCTATCTAGGACCTCCTAATGTGATGCCTTTCAGAGCAGTTGGTAGTGGTGACTGACCACCATCTAGTTCTTGACTCAGGGTTATGCAGACTGATGTGGTCCGTTAGTCTGTTGGGCTCATTGTTTCCAAGTGCCTTCAATACTCATCACTCTGCTTTCCTCCAGACAGGGAGAGACCAATCATTGTACCTTAGGTAGTTGCTCATGAGCGTTTAAGATCCCAGGTGCTACTCACTAAAGTAAGTTGTAGTTGTCTGTTAGGACTGTGTTCTGTGAACTGGTGAAGATCAAAGACCACAGCCCTCATTATGGGTTGCACCTCAATGTAAAGGAAGCCAAAATCCTCACCACTCAGCCAATATATAACATCACAATAAATGGAGAAAAGATAGAAGTTGTGAAAGACCACATTTTTCTCTTATCAATCATCAACACTCATGTAAGCAACAGTCAAGAAATTAAACGATATATTGCACTAGGCAAATCTGCTGCACAAGACCTGTTTAAAGTGTTTAAGAGCCAAGATGTCAGCTCGAGGACTAAAGTGCACCTGACCCAAGCCATGGTATTTTCAGTGACCTCATATGCATGTAAGGAAGACCTGATGCATTTGAGCTATGGTGTTGGAGGAGAATATTTAAAGTACCATAGACTTCCAAAAGAACAAACCAGTCTGTGTTGGAAGAAATACAGCCAGTATGCTCCGTGGAATCCCCTCCATGCATCATCAACCACCCAAAGGGTATATCCCAGAAACGCGCCCCCTACACT
>NW_006408861.1:2202849-2246745 GCF_000296735.1 Chrysochloris asiatica | reverse complement strand
TATTCTTCTTGGATTCTCATTCTCTTGGTATGCTGTGAAGTGTTAATTTTCTTTGAGGTTGACTTATGGTCCATTGAATTCTCTGTCCATTTAGTGCAGTCTATTTTATCCTGTAATCTACCTGAGCTTCTCATTGTCTGGATCTCTGTTCCTACATGTTCTTTTGCATTGTACTTTTTTTGGTCATAGACTGCCCTCCCAGAGTCTCTGAGTTTGTTCTTATAGTTTTGTTTTGTTAATATTTCTTCTTTCTGTTGAGTTAATTCAGGGAGGTGCTGCCACATACGTCAATCACTGTTTGTTGTCTGTTCTTGTTGGTTCTCAATCCACAGAACTCCCTTTAGGATGTTTTGTAGTGCAGGGTTGGCTTTGGTGAAGTCCTATAGCTTCTGTTTACCCTGGAATGTTTTGATTACACCCTCATATTTGATTGATAGCTTTGCTGGATAAAGGATTCTTGGTTGGCAATTTTTTTTCTTGCAGGGTTTTATATATATCTCCCCATTGCCTTCTCGCTTGCATGGTTCCTGCTGAGAGGTCTGAGCTTTGTCTGACTTGTTTGCCTTTGTATGTGACCCTTCTGTTTTTTCTTGCTGCTTTCAGGAGTGTTTCCTTCTCTTTGAGTTTGGAGAGCTTGACTATGATATGTCTTGGTGATTTTCTTTTGGGGTCCACCCTTCCTGGACTTCGTTCGCCCTTGAGGATGTTAGAGAAATTTTCTTCCAGTAGTTCTTTGACTATTTCCTCTGTGGACATGTGTGACTCATTTGGTTCTGGAATGCCAATAATTCTTAGGTTATTCCTCTTCATGTTGTCCAACATGAAACTTAGATCTTCCTCTGAATTTTTTACCCTTTTTTGTGTTTGTTCTTCTATCTTAGTGGTATTGAGAGACTTGTCTTCCAGCTCACTGATTCTTCCTTCCATCTCACCTATTCTACTCTTCTGGCCTTTCAGATAGTTTTCTATTTCTGCCATTTTGTTGTTGATTGTTTGGACCTTTTTCTGTAGGTTTTGGAATGTTACCAATGCTGTATCTATCTTGTTTTATTGTTCCTGTAGCACTTTTCTGACTTCTTCCTTATTTTTCTCAACTCCATTGTAAAGTGTTTTGAGACATTTTATAATCACTTTTCTGAATTCTTTCTCAGGCCTGCCCCCCTTTCAGTGTCTGGGATGACATAAAACACAATTACTGGGAAGCTGAGGCCTTATGACCTGGACAAAAATCCAAACCCAGGGCCCTCCTCGGTATGGCGAGCCTTGAACCCTGAGTGCCCAGGAAGTGACCTCCTGGGGTCCCGGGTTCATTGGTTTTTGTGAACTCACTGGGTGGCTACCTCTGTACAAGTCCTAATATTGTTCATTCTATGCTTCTAACTCCAGTAATTGTAGCTTCTGAGAAAATGTTTTTTATAATGCCTCTCTTAATGTCTCCATTGTGTTGGCAGTGCATAGGGTCCTGGGAACGAATCTTTCTGAGGTACAAGCGATAGCCACCTGGGATGTGTGTCAGAACTGCTCCTTATTTGATTATTCAGTTATGTTTAATATTAACTTGGAACATGAGCTCTTGATTATCCATGTACATTAATAAAACTGAATTTCTCCCTAGAACCAAGGCAGTAAAACTTCCTCAGAGGACGAACAAGGACAGGTTTACTGGGATTAAGCAGGGAGGTTCTGGAGAGGAACTGCCCAGGGTATTCACTTGAGGTGGAGTGGTAGATTCTGGGAAAAGGACAATGGTGGCAACTCCCTCAGACCACCCTGGGTTTAATCAGTTTGATCCAGATGCTCTTCTTCCCCATGAAGGTATATGGAAGTGTGATGATCGTGAACATTGTAGCATTGGGTGTGGAATCCAGATAGAGGATAAGGAATGTGAAGGTGAGTCCTTGCCTTCTTGGAAAGGTTGTGACCCTTCTCTCACCTTCCCTGGAACTGTAGCAAGAAAGAATTACTAGTTTAACAATTAAAGCTAAATGTTTGAAATCCTGTTTAAATGCATATATTTTTTACTTGCAAAGTAGAGAAAAACAGCTTAAATCCCTTGAGAAATTATAAACCAACCTTTATATGAGCTTATAAGTCTTTCACCTTTACCCACTAGTGATTAAGTGTTAAAAGTATGTTAGACGTCCTTTAGGCCTAAAGATTAATCAATCTATAATAGCTTGCTTGAAACTTTTCCTGTAGAAACAAAAATGTTAGATTACTAAGAAAATTGTGTTGTACCTAGAAAATATCTTAAAGATTGTTCCTGTGAATCGTTGTGACCTGTCCTTGAATTTCTCCTTGAAAAAAGTCAATAAAAGACTGAAGTAGAGATAGTTCTGTGTGCATTCTTGGTAGCAGGACTATCTGCCTGTCAGCTTATATCCACTCTGGTCTCCGAGTGTTTCTTTCTCTCTCCCCACTCCAGACATCCCATCTAGAGTTAGTTTTGAGTGCCATATCTGCCACAGAACAGTCTGTCTGGCCGCTTGCATCAAATCTGTGTGTCTGTCTTCTTTGTGTCTGTTTTCTCTGTCTTCTTTGTGTCTGATTTCTCTTTCTCTCTCTCTCTCTCTCTCTCTCTCTCTCTCTCATCACCAGACACCCCACCTTTGTGTACTCACCCCCTTTTCGAGGCCAGACCCCAACATTCCAGCATGGAGAGAAGGTCTACTTCTGGTTCATTTCTCAGATACTGTATCTTTTTTCTGGACGTGTCCCGATATGGTCATCTGCTTTTGCTTCTTGGACATGTTTAATGTTTATCTGTAGCTCTAATAATTAATTAAGTATGAATTTTGGTAATTTTTTATGTTTTCTGATTACCTCCAGGAAGATGTGATCAGGATGTGTTCTTCCCTTTTCCCTCTTCTTATTGCTTAACTTTTTTGGCCCTCAGTTGGGCCTGAGCCTCGGCGGCAGGCCGTTTGGGCCTCAGGCAGGTGGGTTGAGCCTAAGGCGGGTGGTTTGGGCCTTTGGGGGCCTGGGCATCAGAGACCAGGCTGCATGAGGTTTGGGCCTCGGGCAGGTGGTTTGGGCCTCAGGGGTCCTGGGTATCAGCAGCTGGGCATCAGGAGGCTTGGGCCTCGGAGGGCAGGTTGGGCGGATTGGGCCTCGAGGGGCCTGTGCCTCAGGGACCGGGCTGAGGGCAGGTTGGGCCTCAGGGGCCCTGGGCCTCGGCGACCAGGCTATGTGGCAGGTTGGGCCTTGAGGGCCCTGGACCTCAGTGGTGACCAGGCTGTGGGCCGCCTGGGCCTCGTGGCGGGTAGGCAGTTTGGGCCTGGGCTTTTGTGACCAGTCTGTGGGTGGGTTGGGCCTCAGGGCAGGCCTTGGCCTCAGTGGTTGTGTATCTGATGATGTAAAAAATGCCTCTCTCTCTCTCTCTGTACCATGGGTACCCCGAATTTCCTGATATCCATGCCGATATCCCTCTCTATTTGTTCGGCTTTGCCAGTTTATGCTTCCTTTTCTCTGGAAATGCAGCCTTCTAAATGGGGTTACTCTAGCCCTGCACTCCAAGGTCTGCAGGGGGTAGAGGCACTTCCTGGCATGGGCGCGGGGAGTGGGAGCTGCGTGCAGGCAGGCAAAAGCTCAAAATGCCTGTAATTCCACAGCAATTTGATCTTTCAAAAAAACTAGTTCAGAATGTTGAAATACAAGATCTTATGTTTGCTCAAAGGCTGTCTGTCTGCTAGACAGGGGTTTCCTATGTGCGATTCTGCCCCTTTTCCCTGGAGCCTGCCCTATCTGAGCAGCCTGATCCGGGAAACGCCGTAAGTCCCTTCACTGCTTTCTTAAAGTTTATTAAATCTTTATGATTTTCTTCTTTTTTAATTTGATGTAAAGGCTTATTAATTTTCCTTGGTTACCCTGTAATTTATTAACTTTTTCCCCACTTTATGACACAGTCTGTTTAATCTTGAAGGTTACTTGATTTCCTTACTATTTAGAAGTTCTGTGACTACACTATTCCATCTCTTTGCTTTATAGTTGTCTTTGTTGTAAATTGATATCTCTGGTTCCTTGTTTTCATTTTTGTAGGTTTGTTTTACTGTGGATTATTTAATCCACTTCTCTGTCCTTTTCCCTGAAGCTCAGGAGGGCTTCTTTATACTGTGGCTTGTGAGACTGAAGGAAATCAGGGTGACAAGGTCACAAGATAATATGAGTGGATATCTCTTCTGTTCTGCTCACATTTTATCTCTATAATAGTAAGACCAGCATGGCCTTTGAGTGTGAAATGTTTGGAAAATCTTTCTTGCTTAGCTATTTGAAGACCATCATTCCCACATGACCTACCAATGCTGCCACTCCTGAATATCAAAGCCTGAGATTTGGTTTTGAGCACTTGAGATTTTCTTTTGTGTTGTGGTACTGATCTATGATATAGGATATCTGGTGGGTTAAGACGATGTCAAAGACACATTGTTAGCCCGGAAGATAGAGGTTTGAAATGTGTTCCAGGTGGAGGGTGAGAGAGAGACCCCATTTTCAGGTCTGGTAGCAGTGTCACTATGTTACTGTTTACTCCTGCTCTCAAGGGCACTACCAAGGTTAAAGAGAAAAGAAGACTGACGCTGGGTTCCTGTGCCCTGGAGAAGTGTGTAAGAAAACGGAACCAAGAGCACATTTCTAGCCTTTGTTAATCACTAATAACAAATCCAGGTTTTAGCTATAGAAGCAGAATGTGTTTCCTTTTGAGAGGCTAGTGGCCAGCTGACTCGGGATACTCCAGTATTAAGATTCAAGAGAATGTATGTGACAAGTCTGCTGTACTCACATTACACAGTTGCTCGCTATTCTGTCCTGGTCTCCTGGAAATGACCAGGCCAAGGAGACGGTCACTGAGCAGAAGGACTCAGGGGTCACTTCTACCCTCTGATCACACTGCTCCCGTCATCCAAGTTAGCCCTGCTTCCCACGCTCCATTCCCAACTAAATCTGCAACTTGTCCTTAGTCCTATTCTGTTCTCACAAAGTATGGTACAAAGTATATCAAGTAGCATTTATTTATGTATCCATCACAGGTACGCAAGTTCCTTTGCCTCACTTGAAAACTAAGGGTAACTGAACAAGGTAAGTTACCTCTGATTTTGCATTTATCTTCTCTAACAGACTAGGAAACTTCTGGGATTGCTGTGAAAATCTAATATGGTAGTGTAGTAGTTATGCATCAGGCTGCAAACCTCAGGGTCAGCAGTTCAACAGTACCAGCTATTCCACAGGGGAGAAATGAGGCTTTCTGTTCCCGCAAGGATTTACTGGATAACCAGTACAGGGTCACTATGAGTCAGAACCTACTCCATAGCACATAACCACCACCACCAAGTTTCTAAAGTCACCAGATACAGAAGAGTCATCTTAACTATGGGGTTAATTCGTGCTTTTCTTCAGAGGAACTAACATATGATGTGACCCATGACAAGTGCTCCCAAGGTGAGATACATTGTGGAAAATCAAACCAAATCCGCTGCAATCTAATTGAGCTTGACTCATAGCAACACTATAAGGACTGAGTACAAATGCTCCCTAGGGTTTTCAAAGCTCTTCGTCTGTATGGGAGCAGGCTGTCTCATTTTTCTCCTGCATAGTAGCTGGTGGATTCAAATCTGTTGACTGTTCAACCAAGATGACTTATAAATACAAGCAGAATACTTCGGTCATTGCCAAAATGGAAACCTATGTGATTGGTGGTGGTTGACAAGGGAAAAGAAATTGGACAGGAATTGGAGAACGCATATCAGACAATGAGGTAGAAGAAGAGACAGGAAAGTTAATCTCCAGCAGCATGCCATGGAGGCACATTGTGGAAACAAGATGACATGTCATTGCCTCCTTGTAACTTATAGAAAAGGTGTGACCAGAACTCTGAGAGTCATAGACCCACTCCCAAGTTCTTAACTTAACTCTAACTTTCCCTTTGTCTTCCCAAGGCCCTGCCATCATGTATGCACTGGCCCAATCAGAGGTCTACTTCTAAGAATATGAAGAGGAGTAGGACAGTATTTTACATGTAATTTGTTTCTGTTTTCTTTTTACCGTCTTTCTCTGTCGCCCTCTCATTCATAAATTCTCATTTACAGCTGATCTCATCCAGGGGAGGTCCTTATATCTTCAGTGTCCACATAATCTCTCCGTATGACTCTCCCTACATGCTTAGTATTATCCTGGTTTCTGCACCCTAAACCAAGATAAGCAATCCTTATTACCCAAGGATGGAGCTGGACTGGGAGTCAGAAGTACTGGACAACATCCTTTGGAAGTGGGGACAGGGAAGCTAGATTTTGATAATGGACTTCACTCAAGGATTTTTTTCCCAACACTTGGTGGTCCTGGATTGTAGTCATTTTGTTTCCCTCCAGTTTTCTAACGTGGACCAGGAAGAACATGATGTACAAGGAGAGAGACTGTATAAATAGCAGAGACTGACAGCAGAAAAGGAGAGGAAGAAAAAGATGTGAGTTTGGAATGGGGAAGATGAGGAAGGAAAGACAAATATGTTCCCATGTGCTCCATTGCTTGCCTAACTTTTATTTTTGCACATTTTAATTTTTGAGGAAAGCAGCACAGCTAAGAACACTGGAGTACAGAATAGTGAATGTGGAAGAGGAGAGTAGAATAAATAATGAGGTTGGGTAAGTGAAAGTTGTGCTGAGATCTTCATCTCAAGAAACAGATACACATGCCATAGAATACCATGTGGTTAGTTACATCTTTGGCCATAATGCTATGGTGCACAATGACTGTTGTATCTTGGAGAAGATGATAGTAGTGTGGTCATATGCAAAACTGCAGGAGTTCCATTCATAATGAATATTTTGTAATAATTGTATCAGCAATTATTCAAGGATATCCAGTATAGAAGCCAAAGTATCCTCTCAGACCCCTTAAAGTCAGTAGGGAGCACTTAGTTAAGCCTTTAGTGGAGAGTCTGTGTTGTGCCCTGATCTCCTCAACTCTTTGTACCTGAGATGTAGATGAGGAATCTAGATACATCCATATGCAAGCAGCATAGCTTATCTGGCTCTCTTCTGTCTCTGTGTGGCCATACAGTTGTCTCTGTCATCATATAGGGGTCTCTGGAGCTCCAAGTCTAAGATGTGCTAAGTTGTAAGGAACCTCATCCTCATGGGAGCCCTGTCGAGGGCATGGATCTTGTCATTGCATCATTAATAAGGTGAACTTCTATAGATTTTTATATATGTATTTAAAATTAAAATATACACACACACAAACCACATACAACACACAAAGTTGCAGATATCTTTGATAACCCAAAGCTATCAAGCCTTGATGGCTTGATAATCAGAACTAGACTAGAGGAAGATAACAAAACAAAACAAAAACCACAACAACACAATTTTTTATAAAGGATAAATTGCTACAATTTCATGAACTTGACCTATACTCATATAGGTAGTAACTCTAAATACCAATATAGAGGGATGGAATCTTCACATCAATTATCAATGTTATCCCTTCTGTACACATGGTAGATAGGGACTGGCAATTTAGACATTGGCTACCTAAAATGAGGGGGTGATAAAGGTATGAAGTGACTGGCTTGGAAGTTCTCAAGAGGGAATTTAGCTTAAGACTGTGAGGAGAAAGGTCAAGACCCCACTAAATAGTTCATCTTGTCTAGACATGTCTAGCCAGAGAAAGACATGACCCCCCTCATGGTTTTTGTGCCTTGCATATGTGGCATAAAATGTACATGGATGTGTGATGCATTATCTTTTCTTTTGTAACTGTTGAAATCAATTTGCTAATATTTTACTGATTTATTGAGGTAAAATATTTTGTTCTATTTTGGGGTCTCTACAAAGGAGTTCAAGGAGCTCTGGTAGCGTAGTGGTTACAAATCGGGCTGCTAACCTCAACGTCGGCAGTTCGAAACTACCAGCGGTTCTGTGGGAGAAAGATGAGGCATTCTGCTCCCATAAAGATTTATAGCGTCAGAAACCCTGTGCAGGGTCACTATGAGTCGGAACCGACTCCATGGTACTTAACAACAACAACAACAAAGGAGTTCTGGTGTGGCACTGTGCGCTAATGCACCAGACTGCTAAGCCATTTGAACTGCAAGGTTGGTGGTTCAGACTCACTAGCTGCTCCTCAGAAACCCTATATAGGGTCGCTATGGGTTGGAGTTGACTCAGTGGCACTTAACAACAACAACAACAACAACAAAGTTTAGAGTCCTTAAGAATCTGAGATTCTCTTCTGCAATTCTTTTGATCAGGATTCTTCTATGGAATCTTGGATCAAAATGTTCAGTACTAGCAGCTGGGCACTATCCAATTCTTTGCATCTCATGGCAAAAGAGGCATTTAGACACACAGTTGATACCCATCTCCGTTTACTGACACACATCCCTCCTTTATTGTTCTACATAAATAGAGACCAATTGGATGAATAAGTGCAAGCTTTTAAGAATCCAGGCACTCTACAACAAACTAGGGAGTAGAAAAGAAGCACTAAGGAGGCTGTTTAGATAATTCACTCTTTATGTGATATGAAATTATAAGCTCAAATCCAAACTAAGGAGCCAAATCCCATGAGGTGTTCAGTTGTACACAGGCAGCCTCAGTAGCTAATCCTTTTGTTTAAGTTGGTTATTGTTATAAGATGCAATGACTGGCCTTTCTCTATCCACAAAGAAGAAAAGTAATGAAAATCAAAGACACACAGAGACAATAAGTCCATTGAACTAATGGACTGTACAAACTTTAGGTTCTACAATATGCAAACCAGAAAAGCAAGATGGTACACAGTTACCACGATAATCTGTACTGAAAGGGATCACATTAGGTCTTGGATACAGTGGGAGAAAATTTTGAAACAAAACATAAAATCATTAAAAAAAATCAGGCGTACCAGTCAAATAGAGACTTGTGCAACCACTGAAACTATGGCTGTTAGTCATATTCTAGGTCTGAAAATGAACTTACCCTTGATTCAGTTGTCAGCCAAACAATAACAACTACAGAAAGGGAACCTCAGCATAGGGAAGAAAGCACACCTTAGAATACATGATCATTTGAGACCACAAGAACAGCATTTACCCAATGACAAGACCAAAGGGGTTAGGAGAAATGGAGGAAGGGAGACCCCCAACTCCATCCAGAGCTTCCAGGCCAAGGGGCCAAGGGGCTGGCTAAATGACAAGAACCAAAAAAGCAAAACAGGCCAGCCAGGTGGCAAGGCTGGCACACTAACAGGGAGCCATCCCTTTGCCCAGGTCCCAAAAGCTGGCTTGGCCTACCTGACGTTTTGGCTCACAAGGATTCTGCTCCCCTGACCCCAGAAGATCATGTTGTTGTTAATATGTGCCGTCGAGTCGGTTCCGACCCATAGCAACCCTGTATAGGGTTTCCAAGGAGCAGCTGGTGAGCTTGAACCACCAACCTTGCAGTTCAAACGGCTTTGCAGTCTGGCGCATTAATCCACAGTGCCTGATCAGGAACCAACGTGTCCATTGCTGACAGACACCATCCTCCACCCTCTGAATTCACTTCACACCACCATGACAAGAGGTCCCCCACGCCACCACACCCCTACTTCCGGCAAGAAGGATGGACACAGACCCAGAAGCCTGATGCTGTTGGGGGGAAGGGGCATGTAAGCCTGAGTTCCTGGGTACTCCTCCAGATAACTCTCACTTCCAGGACACTGCAGGCTCCTCTGGGGACAGGCTTGTTGTAGGTCCAAGCATTCCTAAACCAGCTCCCTGCTGGCTGGCTACCAGGCCCAGCATCTGTACACCGAATCCTTTAAGTAACACTCAACCCCATTGCCTGGTGCAGAAGATGCCAGCCCCAAGGGCCCAAAAAGTCCACTGAGTGGCCTAGAGGGCCAGCAGCACTTGGACTGGGGAAGGCTGAGGCAAAAAGCCAGGACTATTTGAGTTACGGTGTTGGAGGAGAATATTGAAAGTGCCATGGGCTGCCAAAAGAACCAATAGATCCATTTTGGAAGAAGTTCAGCCAGAGTGCTCTTTGGAGGCCAAGATGGCCAAACTTCATCTCTCATACTTCGGACACATTGTCAGGAGGGACCAGTCGCTGGAGAAGGATATCATGTTTGGTAAGGTGGAGGGTCAGAGAAAAAGAGGAAGACCCCAATGAGATAGATTGGCCAAGTGGCACCATCAATGGACTTAAGCATGGCAACAGTAGTGAGATTGGCCCAGGAATGGGCAGTGTTTTGTTCGGCTGTGCCTAAGGTCACTATGAGTCGGTACCAACTTGATGGCACCTAACAACAACAACAACAAGCTCTGTCATCTGTCACCACTGTTTTTTGAGGTGCCCTAGGTAAATCTCTAGGAGGGGACTGCTGCTTGAGGGCAAGAGAGAGATTGGGAGGACAATGGCTAAGCCGTGGGCGTGTGCAAAACAAAAGCATACAGCACCTGATATTCCCAAGCGGTCTTCCATCCAAGTACTAACCAGGCCTGACCATGCTTAGCTTCCGAGATCAGAGGAGATCGGGCGCATTCACGGTGTTATGGCTGTAGATAATACTGTCCGCCTTTCCTCTCCCTATGAGGCCAGGATGGCCAGGAGAGGCATTTGCAGGGAAGGGGAAGGAACAGTAGGGAGACCCCAACTCCACCCCTAGGTTCCAAGCCAAGGGGCCAGTGGGCCTGGCTGAAGAACACTGAAAAAGCAAAACAGACTGGCCAGGTGGCAAGACTGGCACACCAACACAGATCTGCCTCTTTGCCCAGGTCCCAAAAGCTGGCTTGGCCTACCCAACGTCTTGGCTCAAAGGGACTCTGCTCCTGTGGCCCCAGAAGAACTTCTTGTTGTTGTTGCTATGTGCCGTCGAGTCAGTTTCGACCTATATTGACCCTGTATAGGGTTTCCAAGGAGCAGCTGGTGAGCATGAACTGCCAAGCTTGCAGTTAAAATGGCTTTGCAGTCTGGCGCATTAACCCACAGCGCCTGGTCAGGGACCAACGTTTCCATTGTTGACAGACACCCCCCTTTACCCTCTGAATTCACTTCACACCACCAAGACAAGAGGACCCTCATCCCACCCCACCCTGACCCCTGGCTAGGAGGATGGCCACAGGCTCAGTAACCTGATGCTGTGGAGCAGGGGTGTGTAGGCTGAGTTCCTGGGGTACTCCTCCAGACAGCTCCCACTTTCAGGCCACTGCAGGCTCCTCTGGGGGCAGGCTTGTTGTAGGTCCAAGCATTCCTAAACCAGCTCCCTGCTGGTTGGCTACCAGGCTCAGCATCTGCACACCAAATCCTCTAAGCCTCACCCACCCTCATTACCTGGTCCAAAAGAAGCCAGCCCCAAATGGCCAAGAAGTCCACTGAGTGGTCTGGCAAGCAAGCAGTGAGTACCCTGGAGAGAACTGAGGCAAAAAGCCAGGGCTAGCTCCGCTGTGTTTGGCGGACCCTAGGTAAGGAGCTCTGGTAGTGTAGTGGTACGAATTGGGCTGCTAACATCAAAGTTAGCAGTTCAAAACTACCAGCTGTTCTGCGGGAAAAAGATGAGGAAGAGAAAGAGAGGAAAGAGAGAAAGAGAGAGAGAGAGCAGCAGCTGAGCAGTGCACATGCACAAAACAAAAGCCTACAGTTCCATGTTCAGGCGCATCCAGGGTGGTATGGCCTTTCTTCTCCCAAGAAGCCTGCTTGGCCAGGGAGGGGCATTTCCACAGAAGGGGCCAAGGCCAGCAGGGAGACCCCAACTCCATCCCCTGGGCATCCAGGCCAAGGGACCAGCAGGGCTGGTTGGATGTTGAGCACCGAAAAAGCAAAATAGGCTCTCCTAGTGGCAAGGCTGGCACACCAGTAGGGAGGCAAAAAGCTGGGGCTAGCTCCAACCTCTGTCGCTGCAGTGTTTTGGGGGACTTTAGATAAATTTCTAGGAGGGGACTGCCGGTCCCAGGCAAGAGAGAGAGAGGGAGGGCAGCAGCTGAGCAGTGCTCATACACAAAACAAAAAACTACAGTGCCCAATATTCCCAAGCGGTCTCCCATCCAAGTACTAACCAAGGCAGATTTTGCTTAGCGTCCGAGATCAGGTGCATTCAGGGTGTTACGGCTGTAGACAGTACAATCAGCTTTTTCTCTCCATAAGAAGCCTGCTCTGCAGAGGAGGTGCGTATGCATAGAAAGGGGCAGGGTGAGCAGGGAGACTGCAACTCCACTCCTGGGCTTCCAAACTAAGAGGCCAGCGGGGCTGGCTGAATGATGAGCATCAAAAAAGCAAAACAGGCCAGCCAGGTGGTAAGGCTGGCACACCAAAAAATAGCTCCCCTTTGCTCAGTTCCCAAAAGCCGGCTTGGCCCACCCAACATTTTGGCTCTCATAGACTCTGCTCCCATGGCCCCAGAAGACCTTGACCCCCACAAATAACTGGACATAGACCAACTTATCCATTGATGACAGACAATTCACTTCACAGCACTACACCAAGTGGTCCCCCACCTCAATCACCCCAACCCCTGGCAACAGGGAGGCTGGCCACAGGCTCAGTAACCTGATGCTGGGAAGCAGGGGTGTGTAGCCTGAGTTCCTGGGGTACTCCTCCAGACAGCTCCCATTTCCATACCACTGCAGGCTCCTCTGGGGAAAGGCTTGTTGTAGGTCTAAGCATTCCTAAACCAGCTCCCTGCTGGCTAGTTACCAGGCCCAGCATCTGTACACCAATTCCTCTAAGCACTCCTCACCCCCATTGCCTGATCCTGAAGAAGCCATCCCAAAAGGGCCAAGAAGTCCATTGAATGGACCAAAGAGCAAGCACCACGTGCCCTGGGGAGGGCTGAAGCAAAAAGCTGGGGCTAGCTCCGCCCTTTCACTGATGTTTTTGCGGGGAGCCCTAGGTAAGGAGCTCTGGTAGTGTAGTGGCTACAAATTGGGCTGCTAACCTAAAAGGCAGCAGTTCAAAACTATAAGCTGTTCCCGTGGGACAAGATGAGACTTTCTGCTCCTGTAAAGATTTACAGCCTCGGAAACCCTGTATAGGGTCCCTATGAGTCGGAACCTACCCTACGGCACATAACCAACCACCAGGCAAATTTCTAGGAGGGGACTGCTGCTCCCCGACAAGAGAAAGAGAGAAACAGAGGGCAGCAGCTAAGAAGTTTGCATGCACAAAACAAAAGCCTACAGCACCCTACATTCCCAAGCAGTCTCCCATCCAAATACTAACCAAGCCCAACCCAGCTTAGATTCCGAGATCAGGAGCATGCAGGGTGGTATGACTGTAGACAGTATAGTTGTACAGTCGGCCTTTCCTCTCCCTAAGAGGCCTGTTCTGTCAGGGAGGGGCGTTTGCATGGAAAGGGGCAAGGACAGCAGGGAGACCCCAAACCTACCCCTGGGTTTCCAGGCCAAGAGGCCAGTGGAGCTGGCTGAATAAAGAGCACCGAAAAAGCAAAACAGGCCAGCCAGGTGGCAAGGCTGGCACACCAACAGGGAGCCGCCCCTTTCCCAGGCCCCAAAAGGTGGCTTGGCCCACCCAATGTCTTGGCTCACAGGGACTCTGCTCCCCTGGCCCCAAAAGACCTTGTTGTTATGTGCCGTCTACTCAGTTCCAACCCATAGCAACCCTGTATAGGGTTTCTGAGGAGCAGCTGGTGAGCTTGAACCGCCAACCTTGCAGTTCCAAAGGCTTTGCAGTCTGGAGCATTAACCCACAGCACCTGGTCAGGGATCAACGTGTCGATTGCTGACAAACACCTCACTCCCTCCTCTGAATTCACTTCACACCACCAAGACAAGAGGCCCCCCGACCCCACCCCACACCAACTCCCTGCCAGGAGTTACGGCCACAGGCCCATAAGCCTGATGCTGTGGAGGAGGGGCCCATGTAAGCCTGAGTTCCTGGGGTACCCCTCCAGATAACTCACACTTCCAGGCCACTGCAGGTTCCTCTGGGGGCAGGTTTGTTGTAGGTCCAAGCATTCCTAAACCAGCTCCCTGCTGGTTGGCTACCAGGCCCAGCATCTGCACACCGAATCCTCTAAGCACCCCCAGCCCCCATTGCCTGGTCCAGAAGAATCCAGTCCTAAAGGACCAAGAAGTCCACTGAGTATCCTGGAGAGCCAGGTGCATGTGCCCCGGGGAAAGCTGAAGCAAAAAGCCAGGGCGCAAAGCAAAAGTCTACAGCACCCAATATTCTAAAGCAGTTTCCCATCCAAGTACTAACCAGGCCTGACCCTGCTTAGCTTCCAAGATTAGAGGAGATCATGCAAATTGACGGTAGTATGGCCTTAGACAGCACAATAGGCCTTTCCTCTCCCTAAGAAGCCTGATCAGCCAGGGAGGGGCGTTTGCACAGAAAGGGGCATGGCTAGCCGGAAGACCCCACTCCACCCTTGGACTTCCAGGCCAAGGGGCCAGCATGGTTGGCTGAATGATGAGCACCAAAAAAGCAAAACAGGCTGGACAGGTGGCAAGGCTGGCACACCAACAGGGAGCCGCCCCTTTGCCCAGGTCCCAAAAGCTGTCTTGGCTCACCCCTCATCTTAGCTCACAAGGACTCTGCTCACCTGGCCCCAGAAGACCTTGAGCCCCCACAAATAACCAAGCTGTCCATTGATGACGGACACTACCCTCCACCCTCTTAATTCACTTCCCACAATCGTGCCAAGTGGTCCCTCCACCCACCCCACTCCTGACCCCCAGCAAAGAGAAGGAGGACCACAGGCCCAGAAGCCTGATGCTGTGGAGGAGGGGGGACGTGTAAGCCTCAGCTCCTAGAGTACCCCTCCAGACATCTCCCACTTCCAGGCCACTGCAGGCTGCTCTGGGGGCAGGCTTTTTGTAGGTCCTAGCATTCCTAGACCAGCTACCTGCTGGCTGGCTACCTGGCGCAGCATCTGCACACTGATTCATCTAAGCACTCCCCACCCCAATGCCTGGTCCAGAAGAAGCCTTCCCCAAAGGGCCAAGAAGCCCACTGAGTGGCCCTGGGCGCCAGCAGTGCCTGTTCTGGGGAGGGCTGAGGCAAAAAGCTGGGTCTAGCTGTGTCCTCTTTCACCTTTGTTTTTGGGGGAACCCTAGGTAAATCACTAGGAGTGTACTGCTGCTCCCAGGTAAGAGGGGGGGGGGAGGCCAGTGGCTGAGTAGTGCGCATGCGCAAAACAAAAGCCTACAGCGCCCAATATTCCCAAGTGGTCTCCCATCCAAGTACTAACCAAGCCAGACCCTGCTTAGCTTCTGAGAACAGAAGAGATAGAGCTTCAGAAATGCTGAGTGTGTTCTTCCCTTCTTGTTTTCTAACTCCGGGTCTTTGCACATTTTGTAATAATATTTGCTTTGTCTTCTCAAGCTGACTTTTGAAGTTTTCTCTTCAGCTCTTGTATATCTTACTTTCTTCCATTTGCTTTAGCATCTGTATACTGGAGAACAAGTTTTAGAGTCTCTTCTGACATCCGTTTTGTTTTTTCCTCTGTTTTCTTCTCAGTGACCTTTTGCTTTCTTTCTGCATTTTATTTTTTTATGTCATTCCACACTCTTCTGGTCTTTGGTCTTTATTGTCTAATGCATCAGATCTGTTCCTCAGGTATTCCCTAAATTCAGGCTCATATTTTGTCTCTCATGGACTTGTTTTCATTTTCTTCAGCTTCAGTCTGAATTTGTATATGAGAAGTTGATGCTCTGTTCCACACTCTGCCCCTCGCCTTGTTTTGGCTGATGATATTGAACTTTTCCATCATCTCTTTCCACAGATGTAGTCAGTTTGATTTCTGTTTATTCCATCTGGAAAGGCCCATGTGTATAATTGTCTTTCATGTTGTTTATAAAAGGTATTTGCAATGAAGAATTAATTGGTCTTGCAAATTCTATCATTCAATCTCCTTGCTTCTATCACCAAGGCCTTATTTTCCAACTATTTATCCTTCCTCTTTGTTTCCAATCTTTCCATTCCAATCGCCATTAATGATCAATACATCTTGATTGGATGTTTGATCAATTTCAGATTGAAGAAGTTGGTAGAATTCTTTAATTTCATCATCACTGGCATTAGTAGTTGGTGTATAAATTCAAATAATCATGGTATTAACTGATCTTCATTGTAGGTGGGTGGATATTATCCTATCACAGCAGCTTTGTACCTCATAACTGCTCTTCCTATGTTCTTTATGATGATGAATGCAACATCATTCCACTTCATTATTCCCAGATTATAAACCATGTGATTGTCATATTCAAAATGACCAATACCAGTCCATTTCAGCTCACTAATGCCAAGGATATCAATGTTTATAAATCCCATTTCATTGTTGACAATTTCCAATTTTCCTAGATTCATACATCTTATGTTCCATGTTCTGATTATTAATGGATTGTTACAGTTGTTTCTCTTCATTTTGAGTTGTGCCTCATCAGCAAATGAATGTCCCAAGGGCTTTACTCCATTTATGTCATCATGGTCACCTCTACTTTGAAGAGGCAGCTCTTCCCCAGCCACATTTTGAGTGCTTTCCAACCTGAGGAGCTTATCTTCTGGCACTATATCTGACAATATTCTGGAGCTCTTCATCATGTTTCAATATTTAATAATCTGGTTCTGACAGTGTTCCACTGTTATTGATAATGTTTTCAGTGACTAAATATTCAGAAATAGTTTGTCTCTCTTTCTTCCTAATCTGGAAGCTCATCTGAAACGTGTCCACCATAATTGATCCTGCTGGTATTTAAAACACCAGTGGCATAGCTTCCAAAATCACAGAAACACACAAGCCACCACAGTATGACAAACTGACAAGTGGTGGTGGACTAAATGAGACAGAGGTAAATAATAATGTCTACTCAACTTTGGAGCAACAGGACTCTGTGATACAGGGATTGAAGCACAGTCTGAATGAGTAAAAGAAGGGAAATAATGTTAAGATGCTTGACTGTCTATGGATATTGATTTCCCTTGCTTACTATTATAAAAATAGACATATGAGTGGGATAGAAAGGAATATTGGAAAATATGATTACAGAAAGCCTGTAAACCTGTCTTCATTCTATAACTGGTTGGAGTACCTAAAACAGGTTCTAGAATTTACCCAGTGAAATAGGTTTTTTGTGGAGCCTTTGAAGAGTATACAGCCTTAATTGGAATCATGAGCCCCATCCAGAATTTTGTAAGGTGGTACATTCCCACTTGAAAGGACACACAGACCAACCCAGAATGGCTAGAAGAACAAAAGATACTTCTTGAAAGAAAGACCAGCAGAAAAAGAAAGAAAGACCAGACTGTTGGGCTATTACAAGAACAAGCAAGCTGTTCACCCGGGAGCCATCAAGATAAGGCATCAAGGCCCTTCAGGACAAATCCCCTTGCAAAGACTGAACCTCAAAGGGAACACATGAACAGGCATGTAAGCTCACTGGTGACCATGTTGATCTATTTTTGAGTAGGAATGGGGAAAAGCTGAAGACATCAACTATGTTCCATAGACTCCTGTTGACCTTGAGATGAGATAGAGAAGGGGAAGGGCTGGTTGGTCTAAAGTTTGGGGACACTCAGGAATTCCTGAGTCCATGGACACTGACCTAGCCACTGAGACTAAGCTGAGAGTGAAGCATCCAGCTGATATGAAGAACATCCAAACGTGCAGATAGTACCCATTTGACCTAGCTTGAATGGCTTGATGATCAGAAATCAACTTGCGGAAAATGAAGAAATTTGATACAGGAAGGAAGTACAGATTGCTACAATTTGGTGAATTTGACCTTTACTTATGGATGTTCATTGTTGTTAAGTGCTGTCAAGTTGGTTCCAACCCATAGCGATCCTGTATAGGGTTTCCAAGGAGCAGCTGGTGAGCTTGAACCACCGACCTTTCAGTTCAAATGACTTTGTAGTCTGACGCCTTAGCCCATAGCACCACACTAGGAGTATTCAAAATGAGAGGAAAGGAATCTTCACATAGAGGATCAAACCTATCCCCCAGTACACAGGGTTGATAGGTATGGGCAACTTAAACATTGACTACCTAAAATGGAGGAGCTATATAGGAATGATGTAGCTGGCTTACAAGTTTTTAAGTGAGGGGGAGTTTAGTTTCAGAGTGAGGGGGAAAGGTAGACTCCCCACTGAATAGTTTTCACCTTGTCTAGATGGATCTGGTGAAAGGAGATGGGGATAAGATATATTTTATTGAATAGTGAGTAATTGTTATCATGACTAATTTTGATTGTCACAACTGTAAAGGTAGAAGATGTGTAACAAAAAGGGAAAAGTAGTTCATCTTACAGTTCAAGAACAGAGAACCCATCAAGAGGGAAGAGCATGAGTTGGAACAGAGAAGCAACAACACCAGAGACGGAGGCAGAGGTGATGGCATGGAGAGATAGAATAGCTGAGACTCTAGACTCATGGAAATAAAAAGGCTGTGTGCTGATGGGCAGGTGGTTGGTTTGCAAAATGTGCCTTTTAGTTGTCTAAACAGTTATATATTCATGCATGTTTTAGTGTACATCAAAAAAAGAAGGAATAGAGGCAAATACTATTATCTGATGGTGCATGGAGGGGATTGTAATCATTGCAATTCTGAAACAAAATACAATTGGTCAAATACAAAACTGATGTTCCACCATGTAATGATCTGAAATAAAGTAGAGGAAGATGAAGAAATTTGATACAGGAAGCAAGTGTAATTGTAAGTACAGCTTACATCTGAATTCACAATAAAAGCTTTAAAAACAACAAAAAAATCTAACTGAACTACTAAGATGTAGATTCAGGATTTGAACCTGGATTGTATCTGATTCCAGCCAGTGGCATCAGTAGAGCTGGTATCACCCAGTGTGATTATTCATGGTGTCACACCCTCCCCCACATGATCCAAAATACTTTAACTGGGTAATAATGACAATTCTAATGAAGTGCATTACCCAACCCACTGCTGAGAAGTTAATTCCAATTCATAGCTACCATATAAGACAGAATATAACTGTTCCATACAGTTTATAAGGCTGTAAATCATTACGTAAATATACTGTCCCATCCTTTTTCCATGGATTGGCTAGTTGGTTAGTAGTCCAACACTTAACCCATGGTACCAAAAGGGTTCCTTGACAGAGAGCATTAGAAGTTTCAAAAAGTAGATTACCATAGATTTTAAGCCTTGTAAGCTTTAAGCTTTACTTATTAAAAAATGGCTTTTAGTTATAACTAATTATAGGGCTATTTATTTGAAATAATAAACTTCTGTTGAAACACAGCACAAACATATTTTAGACAGTTATTTTGGTGTCATCCCCTCTGACAGTGGTACCTGGTAAGGTCCACACCCCCTTCATTCTCTAGTGATGCCACTGGTTCCAAAGCCAGGGCCCTTGACCATTATGTTACTAATAATCTCAGCTTTCAAAGAGTTTAGAGTCTAACCTGTAGGAAAGTTTCTGTTCAGTTCTCTAAAGGTGCCATGAATGGGCCATCCAATGTGGAGTTCACTAGTCCAGAACAGTGGAATAGGACATTGACATCACAAAGGAGCAGAGTCTTGACATCTCATAAAGTATAATGCCTCTTCTTGATTTGACATCCAGTGTGTCCCTAAGGAGAAGACAGTGAAGAGACAGTCACAGCAACCAGTGCCTGCCTATGAATGCTTGGACATTAAAGGGTCACCAAATGAGTAAGGTCTGAGAATCTCTGGATACCACCTTTATACTTGGATAGTACCCATCCCAAAGGTGAGAGAAGAGGCTAACGTGATAGTTCATCCCCTTTTCTGGGCATGTTTCTCTGACCCAATTACTCCCTTCACTCCTAAACTATCCCCAGAACAAGGCAGAGCCAGGAAAGGCACCCCTTACTCTACCATGTGAGTCTCAGGTATGTTGCTTTCCTTTCCTCACATCTCCACCTTACCTATGTATCCCCTACATCAGTGAAAATAATCATCATCTACAAAACTCTAACTCTTTCCCAAGATGTATTCATATATTTTATGCAGGGACTCATGGCAAAGCTAGGGCCTAACTTCAAACTTTATACCAGGCTGATTTTTATTCCTCAAATGCCTCTTAGAGTCTAATAGAATATGAGGAAGCTTTTGGTGATGAAAGGAAAGGTATAATGGAAAGGAAGAAAAGATAAAAGAAAATGTCCTTTTAGAGTGCAACTCTATTCCCCAAAAAGTGAGGTGTATAGATCCCGCCTCCTCCCTCCGCATTTGCAGGTCACTGAGGCCCAGGTCTGGGACTCCTGCAGAAGCTAAGCTTGCACTTGTCTATCAGAAGTTTCCAGAAGCCGTGGGTAAGCTCAGGCTGTGGGATTAGGGAGAAGCCCTGAGATAGGAAGAGGCTTTGGAAGGAACACAATCCTACAGGTGCCAACCCCTCTGCCCTGGCCACTTTTATCAGCAATGTCTCAACCTGTATCAACATCATCTATCTAGTTATATAGTCATGAAAGAAAAAAATGTTAGTCCATTGCCTTTCCTCACATCAAAATCCCCTTCCTCGGACAACATAGAAGCAGTAACTCTACTCTCTCCTCAGAACACAGAATCCTAGGTGTTTCCAGGACATTCCGACAGAGCAAGATCATCAAGTTACCACAATGCCTATCTTGGTAGCCCCAAGCCACCCACCTCTATTTTCTCTACTGCTGCCTCTGTTACTGGGATTCACAGGTAAGTGGAGGCCTTAGGCTGTATGTGTAGTTGAAGTCCCCAGACTACTTAGTGTGTTTTCCTCACCTTGTTTCCTTTGGAAGTCTAGCCTTATTCCAGAAAAGGCAGTATTTAGGAGGCTCAAACTGGAATGACTACCTACTTGCAAAATATATGCTCCATATCCTCTGTTCAAGTATGAACTGATTGCCAGAGTTACAGGGCTGGATAGAACACACATGAAATCCCTTGTCCTCCAGTTTAATCCCAGCTATCATATTTTACCAAATGTTTCTGGAAACAGGATCTGTCTTTTAATTTGCAAAGTAGAGGGTCAGTGAAAAAAAATTAAGATTTTAGATTAAACGGATTGATGCAGTAGCTACAACAATGAATTCGAACATTGAAACAGTTGTGAGGATGGCACAGGATAGGATAGTGTCTCGTTCTGTTGTGCATAGGGTTGCTATAAATCGGAGTCCACTCAACAGCACCTAACAACAACAGCAATAAATGCTACCAATAAATGTAGAATGTTTCAGAACCTGAAATTATAGGCCATGAAAATAATCCACAATGCCTTCACCTTCCAATGTTCACTGTTAAAATGTTGCAGAGGCTTGTGTTTTCTCAGAACACTTTGCCAGAGGTAGTCACTGTACATGTCTCCAGGGCAGTGATGGACATAATTCCCACAGGTGACCTAACAATTTACTTACTGAATCTGCCCAGTTCTGCCTCTACTTGCTGCAAAAAATTGAATAAGACTATAATGTCTCCATTGATATGAGGTGAGTATAGGGAGTAGTAGAAACCAAGGGCTCTGGTGCTGTAACTTCAAGGGTAGGGCAGAGAATGGAGGCTTTCCAAGTCCGTGGGATGCTGTGTGTACATGTAGGTGAGAGTGTGGAGTATTGGCAAGGACAGCACACAGGAGCTCATGAAAGAACAGCTTTCTATGTCTAGGCAAAGAAACAAGCTAATAATAGAGATTTGCCTTCAGATTTTTAATGAAAGGGTGAAGGGGTGATGATAGCTGAGATCCATCACTGTTTATTTGCCCCTCCCCCATAGCTTGCCAACTGTAAGTGAAACTCCTAATGAAAAGAGGGGAGCCCTGTGCTAGGTTTCCCCATAGATATGTACTGTAATTCTTTGTATATAGAAAAAAAATTACTATAAATTTTAACTTTACACTTAAAAAAAAGAGAGCGAGAGAGACTATAAGTTCTCTTCCCAAGGTCTTTATTCAATATTGGAAGACACTTTGAGTCCCAAATACAGCAGTGTGAAGCTTGAAATATTCAGAATAGGAAGCAAGATCATTTTCTGAGAATGTGGAAGGAGGATGTCTTGGGAAAAATTAAAAAATATTGCTGACCAAGTCCTACTAGATAATTTTACAAAATACATGAAGAATACCAGTTTACCACAATCTCTTTCAGAAAATACAAGAAGGAGAGAATACTTTTCAACTCATTTAATGAGGCCAATATTACCTTGTGACCCAAACTATGCATTTTCTGACCCAACATTGTAACCTATTAATCTTCCTAATAAACCCCATTACTGTAAGCATGATGCCTGAGTATTGAACCTAGCTGAACAGACAGGGTTTGGGGCCTTTTTTTTTTCCTTTCATAGACAGACATTCCATTGAAGAAGAAATGCAGATGTGAAATAAACATATAAAAAGATGTTCATATTCAAGATCACTGGCCCTTAGGGAAAGGCAAATTAACCACTATGTGAAATCACTACATACCTTTCAGAACAACTAAAATAAAAAGGATATGAACAAATGCAAGAATTTAAAGAAGCTAGATCACTCTGATATTACTGATGAGAATGTAGAATGAGCAAGCCACTCTAGAAAACAGGTTAACTGTTTGTTTTTTTCTCCTATTGCTAGGTCTGGGCTATGCTCAGGACTTCATTTAATGTTAAAGTTATGGTTAAGACTAGGGATAGTGCTAGGGTTGAATTAGAGCTAGGTGCAAGGCTTGGTCTAGTCTTTAGGATTACAGTTAGGTTTATTTTTATTTATTTTCTTAAAATCTATTTGATTTCCTCTTCATTTGGAAGTTCTGCAACAGGATTATTCCCTCATTTTACTTTATATTTTGTTGTTGTTGTTGTAAACGTATCTCTGGTTCTCTCTTTTAAGTCCTATAGATCTCTGTTTTATTTTACATACTTTCTTATTTGTTTTATACAAGGTTCTCTTTCATGGATGCATTCCTGAGTTGCAGTAGGAGTTATACTTCAAAGTTGGAAGGATACATTAGGTGATAGTGTCATGTAGGTTAGTCTCAGGTTGTTGTCTGCTGTTGTTGGTTCTCTGTCCAAAAAACTCCCTTTAGTATTTTTTATAAGATTGGTTTGGTTTTTACAAATTCTTTTAATTTCTGTTTGTTTGAAAATTACCGAATTTTGCCATCATAGCTGATGGACTGTTCTGCTGGATGTTTGATTGCTTCTTGGTTGGCAATTTCTTTTCTTTCACAATTTACATGTCATTCTGTTGTTTTCTTGCCTGATAGTTTCTATTGAGATATCAGAGCTTAGTCTTATTAGCTCTCCTTTGTAGGCAACTTTTTGTCTTTCCTGAGCTGTTCTCAGGAGTCTTTCCTCATCTTTGGGAGGTTTTTTTGTGTGTGTCTTTTTTTTATTGTGATTTATGTGATAGTTTATGTGGGAGAATATTAGTTTTACATTCATCCTATCATATAGCATTTTATTGCCATGGTTACAATCCCCTCCATACATCATCAACCAACCAAAGAGTATATCCTACAACCCTGCCTCCCGGTCATCAGCACACAGCCCCCCTCCTTCTCTGTGTCTAAGTTTCCCAGCTGCTCCATCTCTCCACATCATCGTCTCTGCCTCCATCTCAGGCATCACTGTTTCTCTGGGTAGGGTCCCACTCTCCACTCTTTTCCCTTCATGGTTCCAGGGACCTCTGCTCCTAGACTGAAAAGTTAATCACTCCCCTCCTTGCTACAAAATGTCTACCTTTACATTCCCAACCCTCACAAGCAGTCCTGATAACAATTATTCACTATTGTATCACAAGAGACACATCTGCATTTCATTTCATCAGCCCCACCTAGACATATTGGATATTACTCAGTGGAGATTCTACCTTCCTCCACACCCTCTGGATCTAGGTAGGCTCCCTCTTGAAAGCTTGTAAGCCAGGCACTTCTTGCCTTTGTAGCCCCCACACCCCCTCATTTTGGTTACCCAATGTCCAAGTTGCCCATCCCTGTCTACTCTGTGTATGGAGGGGGTGGGAATGATCCTTGCTGTAAAGATTTGTTCCCTCTTTTGAGCTACTGCATTCATAGGTGTAGGTCAAGTTGATCAAATTGTATCAGATTACTCATTTTTTCCTCTTCTTTCTTCTTTTAGTTGAGCTCTGATCATCCAGTTATTGAAGCCAGGTCAAGTGGGTATTATCTACAAATGTGGGTGTTCTTGTGCATATGCCCTCTCTTCTTATCAGCTAGATGCTTCACTCTCCATTCTAGTCCTCTGTGGCTATGTCACAAACTCTGGGCCGAAGAGTCCCCAGATCTTGCCACACTGCTGGCCAACCAGGTATCCACCCGGGTTCACAGGAGTCTATTGAATGTTGTAGGGCTTAGCTTGCAGTTCGTCTTTGGTTTTGGAAAGTTTGATTATAATATGTATTGGTTATTTTCTTTTGGGATCTATCCTGTTAGAAGTTTGATCTATTTCCTGAGTGACTATCTTCTTATCTTTCATGATGTTATGGAAAGTTTCTTCCAAAAACTCTTAAACAGAGATTTTTTTAAAAGAAATATCCTCCTGTTTTGGAATTTCTATCACACACAAGTTGTTCCTTTTGATATTGTCTCATATAAATGTTAGGCTTTGTTTGAATTATTCTTGTTGTTGTTTTTCTGATTGTTCCTTTAGCAGATGAATATTAAGAAATTTTTCTTCGACTTCAGTAATTTGACTTTCCATTGATTCTTTGCCCTTTCAGTGTATTATCTATTTCTGAATTCTTAATGTTAATCTTCTTATGAACATTTACTTATGAAGATTAAAGAGCACAGCCTTCGATATGGATTGCATCTCAATGTCAAGAAAACAAAAATCCTCACCACTGGACCAATAAACAACATTCTTATCAATGGAGAAAAGATTGAAGTTGTCAAGGACTTCATTCTTCTTGGATCAACTATCAACACTCGCGGAAGTAGCAGTCAAGAGATCAGACGACGTATTGCACTGGGCAAATTTGCTGCACAGGAACTTTTTAAAGTATTGAAGAGCAGAGATGTCAGCTTGAGGACTAGGGTGCGCCTGACCCAGGCCATTGTGTTTTCAATAGCCTCATATGGGTGCGAAAGCTGGACAGTGAATAAAGAGGATCGTAGAAGAATTGATGCCTTTGAGTTGTGGTGTTGGAGGAGAATACTGAGGGTGCCATGGACTGCCAAAAGAACCAATAGATCTGTTTTGGAAGAAGTGCAGCCAGAGTGCTCCTTGGAGGCCAAGATGGCTAAGCTTCGTCTCTCCTACTTTGGACATGTAGTCCGGAGGAAACAATCGTTGGAGAAGGATGTCATGCTGGGTAGGGTGGAGGGTCAGAGAAAAAGAGGAAGACCTCCAACGAGATGGATCGGCCAGGTGGCATCATTGATGGACTCGGGGGTGGCAGCGGTGGTGAGGTTGGCCCAGGATCGAGCATTGTTTCGTTCTGCTGTGCATGGGGTCGCTATGAGTCAGTTCCGACTCGATGGCACCGGACAACAACAACAACAAATGTTAATCTTCTAGCTTTCTAATTGCTGTTTTTGTATTGTTCCCATGTTTTCAATCATTTTGTTAGTTTGGTTTCTGAATTTTCTATAGCTTTGTCTACATTTTCCTTGATTTCATCTGTATTTTCCTCAATCTTTCTCTCAATCTGCTGAATTTGTCTAATTAGCATTACTTTAAATTCTGTATCAGGTAATTCAGATACCATTTCTGGTGGTATATTTTCTGACTGCATTTTGGTTACATGTTTGAAACACTCTGTTTTGTTTCTTTGTGTAAGCTGAAATTTTCTGCTTTCTCTGAAACGTTATAGTGTTATATTTATATTTAGCTGATGATTTCATACTGGTGTATTCTCAGGCACACATCTGTCTCCTGGTAGATGTGGTAAAGACTGAAAGTGTGAATGCAATTAGTTCTCTGTTCACTGTATAGCATAGTTTAAGATAGGTTCATGCACCTCCAGAAGCAGAAACACTATGCTTGGCACTTGATCACAGGCAGAGCAGAGGCTACACAGAAGCCCCTGGTTTGGTGAAGGAAGGGACTGGTTGCACAAACACACACACCCATCTATCAAAAAGCAACAAGAAAAAAGCAGAACTGCACCCTCTAGCCCCCAACCTCCAGTCGTGTCCTATACCTGTATAGGCCCAATGAAATACTTAAAAGTGAAAGAATAAGAATCACAACCCCTACATCCGTCCAGTGCTTGATAATGACAATTCCTCTTACTACTTGATGGTGACACTCTAATACTGAAAAGACATGCTTTTGCTTTTCTATTTTCCTAGGTAAAGGGGGTTTTAATGGTTTTCACTTGAGTTTTCTTACCATAATATCCCTTACTCTATATGTCAGGAATCCAATGCAGGGCTTCAGCCAACTGCTGTATATGTCTATTTCAATTATGCAGTCCTGAACTGTAGAAATTACTACAGAATGGGTGTAGAGACATACTAGACCCCACTATGAAATGAACCTGAGTTAAGACTCAAATGATAACCCCACCTTTACATAAACCTATTCTTACTGGTTAATTACAATGACATTTTGGGTCTCCTGGATTCAGTGTAAATTAAGAGCCGGAGTCCAGTAATCCCTGAAAAATCATGATTTTCTTTTCCTCAGTGAATAATTACTCTCGTGAAAGTTTGTAGACCTCTTTGGGAATGGATGAGAGAATGGTTAATAGTATCAATTTCTGGTATTGTAGTGGGGTGTTTTTTTTTTTCACAAGAGGATCCACTGTCCTCTTCATTCAAGGGGTTGTAAATCTGCAAATTGGTTCATTTGTTTCAGATGATTGAGAGGCCATGACACTTTATTTTGATCATTCAAATTAGACTGCCATTCACTTGACCTAGAATTCTTCTGCTTGTACAGATGAAGTGAATGTTACTAGAATTTCCAATGCTGTAAGTGCACATGGAGTCCTGGTGTGGTGCTTTGGGTTAATGCGCCAGAATGCAAAGTCCTTTGAACTGCAAGATTGGCAGTTCAAGATCACCAGCTGCTCCATAGAAACCCTATACATGATCGCTATGGGTCAGAATCAACTTGACAGCACTTAACAACAAAAACAACATAAGTACATATGAGCCAGAATATTCTGATTTTAACTTTGACTATGCTATTCATTATATTAGCCATGTCCATTCTCGTCTTTGTGAATTAAGTGCTGCCACTTGGTGCGTGCCATCACAAAGTCCAATCAGCCCAATGTAGTTAAATTCAATTAGGCCAGATCCCACTGTCAAATATGACTTACATAAAATAAAAATCATAGACATCTTCAAGGATGCTGTGGCTACTTTCACAAATGTGATCCTTATTGTTGTAAAATGTATGTCCTCTGTATATGTGTGGATCTATGGGTCTAAACTGATCAAGTTAATCCAACATCCTCATTTCCCTAAACTTTGGATACCTTCTCCTACAGTATACCAAAGCAAGTCTGGTACTTCAATTTGATTTAGTGTAGGACACACATAATACATGCTTCAGTGATCAAACCAAATAAATGATTAGATCTTTTCCTTACCTCCCAAGCTAAAACATTTATGAAGTGATCTGTGCTTAGTAGACTGATAGTAATAAACTCAGACTGATCCAACCTTATATTTCTTGCACCATTATCCCATACATATTCTCCATGTTTCTGGTTGTACATATTAGAAAAATCCATTGTTCTTTAAGGGAACAACTTTAAGGGATACATACATCTTCCTGGTTCACACTTTATACTTCATCTTTTAGGGCTCTATGGGACTTAAGTCTAACTGTAGATCTAGAAGTAAAAATGGGTGTTGAAGATGGTATCTGGAAACATTCAGCAATGTCTCCTAAGGCATCTGCCTCATGTGATATCCCTAGATAATTCTTCAGGCACTGCTTGAGGTGATATCTCAGACAAAATCTCATTAGAAGGGAGTAAGATGGCTGGTTCTGTTGCCAGGAGTGATTTAATGAAATTTAGGAACTCGGTGTCTCCAGATTCCTGATTATTGATCCTTATGTCCCCATCCCAAGGTAAAGTATTCAAATTATTCTTAATCAATGCCATCACTTTAACTTAGGTCATGAAGGCAAGTATCACAAAATCAAACAATCTATTGTACTGGGCAAATCTGATGCAAAAGACCATATCAAAGTTTTAAAGAGCAAAGATGTCACTTTGATGATGAAGATGCACCTGGTCCAAGTGATGGTATTTTCAATCACCTCAAGTTCTAGTGTGGCATTGGAGAATAATGGACTTCTGGTGTGGTGTTGCCAGTTCATGCGGTAAACTGCAATGTTGGTTTGGACCATTAAGGCCAGCAGTTCTAACTCACCAGCTGCTCCTTGGAAACCCTATACAGGGTCATTATGAGTCAGATCCTGACTTGATGGCACTTAGCAACAACAACAAACAGCAAAGTTGGCAGTTCAAACCCACTAGCCAATGCTCAGAACCTTATACAGAGTCATTATGAGTCAGAGCTGTCTCAAAGGCACTTAACATTAACAACAACAATATGTTGAAACTGGATGATGAATGAGGAAGACCAGAAAGAACGGATGGATTTGAATTATGGTGTTGTAAAGTATTAAATGGACTGCCACAGTGGAGCCAAAATGCTTTTTAGAAGCAGGGAAAGTGAAACTTTGTCTCAAGACATGCTGTCAAGTGGGATTAGTCTTTGGAGAAGAACGTCATGTTTGTGTTAGGGAGTGTTAGAGAAAAAGAGAAAGACCTTCAACAAGAATATTTCACACAGTGGCTGCAACAATGGACTCTAACATGGACTGTGAGAATGATGTAGGGCCTGGTATAGTTTCATTCTGTTGTCCATAGGATCACTTTGCATCAGAAGCAAAGCATGAGCTACCTAAGCCCTCACGCTGTGTGACTAATAACAACAATAATTAAAAGTAGTGATTTACTGCTAATTGATCCTTGTATTGCTCAAGGTTGAGAAATGCTCAAATTACTGTACTTAAGCTACATAATATTTTTTAAAGTCCTCCTGAGAGGAGTGAATAACCATCTTCATTACTGAATCCAATTAAAATTACTATGCCTAGCTTGCTGCATCAAATTTTACTATTTTGGTAGAAGTATTTTTATCTCTTCCTCCAGTTCCTAGAAGTGTTGTTTCTTTCTTTCTTTTTTAATTACTCTTAAACTATATCAACAAGTAAATTACACTGTCTTTATTCCTGGTTCCCTCTGGTCCTCATAATTTGTCATTTGTGTTTTATTGATTTTTGGTAGAAAAGGAGTAAAATTGACATTTAGAAATCGTGGCTTTTTTTCCTTTGTATAAACTATCAAGTTTATATGCTGTAAATTATTTAACAAGTGGTGCTGTGGGATAAATCACTGGGCCATGAGGTCAGTTTCAACCACGAGGTCAGTGGCTCAAACTCACCAGCTGCTCCTTGGAAACCTCATACAGGGTCACTATAAGTCAGAAGAGACTCGACAGCACTGAATAACAACAACTTGTTTAAAGTTTGCCAAATTAAGAAGTTTTCTTGACTACAAATACAAAGCTCAGTTTTTTGTGCTATTTATAGACAAAAATGATAAACCTAAGGGACAAATGTCAAATGTAAATACTATATATACAATTGAATATATGTATTAGTACTTTAGATCTTTAAAAGATTTTTACAGTTTTAAAAGGGAAAATACTAATGGCCTAAACGTGAATAACCTTTTTTCTCTAATTTATAGGCCCCAGTTAATATTTAAAGAATTGTGAGACCTTTTATTGTAATCTTTTCCATTGAGTTTGGGAAATCCCTTCATTTGTTGGCATAGTCATTCCAATAATTTTTATTCCAGGTTAAGAATCAAAGAAAGAAATTCAACTGCACAGATAAGATTCTGTCTGAGGACTCTTGTTCCTCCCACATGCCTTGTCTGGTCTCAGAAAATGAATCACCATGTGCATCCCTGCCCTAGTCAGCCTCTCCATGCAGTGCCTGAGCCCCAACTACCAGTTGCAAACACTTATAGCCAAGTCCTAGAAATTTTAGTCTGGCTGAACCAGAATAGATGCTCAAAACTGGTAACATTAGTCTCCAAAAACCCAAGAATAGACCATTCTGACCTCTGGATCCCTAACTACCCAGAATGTCTGAAAACCTGCATGATTCTCCTCACTCTCATTAAGAAGAAAGTAACTGGATGGCCGCCACAGGCCAGTCTGGGACCATGGACCCCACACTGGAATTTTGAGTGGATGCAGTCTCCTACAATGACCTAAGTCTATATCTGGGGACCATTTAGATTAAAAGAAGTCTTGTATTTCACCCTTCCTCCAAAGCATTGCTTATTGGAAGCAACCAGAACTGTAATTTTCAGACAAGAGGTACCAATACATTTTGCTGGAAAAAAGAATGATCAGTGAAACACCTCATCTTGACATCCTGACTTAGAACCAGACCTCCAGACTCTCAGACCACCTTGGGCCAAGACAGAGATCATATGAGATGACTCCAACTTTCTCTCCAGGGACTTTGTATCATATTGATGAGAGAGTTTCTTTAACTTTTAATGAATTAGAATGCTGTTTGTTTTTATTACCATAGCACAACAGGAAAATAAATAGTGACCATTTGTTTTTGTTAGCAAATGGCATTTTTTAAAGGTTTGAAAGCTCTTATATCTCCTGTATCTTGATAGCTAGATACAAGCACACACTTAAAGTCTGCCAGACTCTATGTATATGCTTTTCATAGCATAAGGGATTTCGTTTTCAGAAACAACAAATCACTTTCATTCATTGAAATCAATAGAAACATTAAAAAGAAGGGAATGAATCCTGGAAGTTGTGTCAGAACACTGGAAAGAATATCTTCAGTTTGAGTTACATGGTTTCATTTTTAGAAATATGATCACATAGAATTTATATGGTAAATAATGAGTTTTTAGATACTGGAAAGCCACTAACCACTTAGCTGAGAATGCTATTTCACATAGACTGAATAACAACACTCTGTATGATATTGATGAGCAAATTTCCATAACTTTTAATGAATTAGAATCCTGTATGATTTTACCACCGACGGGCAAACAGGAAAATAAAAGTGATCTATTGCATTTGCATTGTTAGCTAGTGACTTTTTTTAAAGGTTTGAAAGCTCCCATTCTCCTGTATCTTAGATCTTTCAGAAACTTTATGTATATGCTTTTTGTAGCATACGGGAATTCGCTTTCAGAAAAAACAATTCACTTTGGTGAATTCAAATCAATAGAGGTTTTAGAAAGAATGGAATGAATACTGAAAGCTGTTTCAGTCAGAAAACTATAAAGAATATCTTCGGTTTGAGTTACATGGTTTCAGTTTTTAAAATATGATCACAGAATTTGTGTGGTAAGTAATGAGTTCTAAGGTATGTGAGTTTGATTTACCACACAGCCGGAATGCTATTTCACATGTAGTGAATAACACTTTGTATCATATTGATGAGGGAGTTTCCTTTATTTTTAACGAATTAGAATGCTGTATGGTTTTACTGCCATTGCACAACAGAAAATAGAAAGTGACCGATTGCTTTTGTTAGTGAGTGATTTTTTTTTAAAGGCTTGAAATCTACCATTATCCTGTACCTTGATGATGTTGTTGTTGTTATGTGCCGTGGAATTGGTCCGACTCATAGTGACCCTGCACAGGGTTTCTGAGGCTGTAAATCTTTATGGGAGCAGAAAGCCTCATCTTTCTCCCACAGAGCAGCTGGTAGTTTCGAACTTCTGACTGTAAGGTTAGCAACCTGATTTGTAACTACTACGCTACCACTACGCTACCAGAGATGTTGTTGTTGTTGTTGTTACGTACCGTGGAATCAGTTCCAACTCATAGTGACCCTGCACAGGGTTTCCGAGGCTTCTTTATGGAAGCAGAACGCCTCATCTTTCTCCCACAGAACCGCTGGTAGTTTCAAACTGCTGACCTTGCGGTTAGCAGCCCAACTAGTTACCACTACGCTACCAGAGCTCCTTCTACCAGAGATAGATAGATACAAATACAATCATACAAACTTCCAGAAACTCCATGTAAATGCTTTTCGTAGCATACCGGAATTCGCTTTCAGAATAAACAAATCACTTTGGTTAATTTAAATCAATGGATGATTTAGAAAGAAGGGAATGAATTCTGAAACTTGTGTAGGTCAGAACACCGTAAAGAATGTCTTCGAGTTACATGGTTTCCATTTTTAAAATATGACCAGGTAGAATTTGTATGGTAAATAATGAGTTTTTAGATAACTGGAAAGCCTCTAAAAACTCAACCGAGAACGCTATTTCACATAGACTGAATAACAACACTTTGTATGATATTGATGAGAAATTTTTCATAACTCTTAATCAATTAGAATACTGTAGGTTTTTACAACCGTTGTGCAAACAGGAAAATGAAAGTCATCTATGGAATTTGTTAGCAAATGACTTTTTAAAAAAGGTTTGAAAGCTCCCATTTTCCTGTGTCTTGATGATAGCGAGATACAAATGCAATATTACAATTCTTCAGAAAATTTTACAATCCTTTAGAAAGTTGAGGTATATGCTTTTCATAGCATATGGGATTTCACATTCAGGAAAGAAAAAAAAATCACTTTCATTCATTGAAATCAATAGGAGCCTTAAAAAGAAGGGAATAAATCCTGAAAGTTCTGTCTGTCAGGACACTTTAAAGAATGTCTAAGGTTTGAGTCACATGGCTTCAGTTTTAAAAATATGATCACATAGAATTTGTATGTAAATAATGCATTTGTAAATACTGGAAAGCCACTAACTAACCACTCAGCCGAGAATGCTATTTCACATAGAATGAATAACAACTCTTTGTATGATATTGATGAGACAATTTCCATAACTTTTAACAAATTAGACTGCTCTATGTTTTTACTATCATTATACAACAAGAAAATAAAAAGTGATGGATTGTTTTTGTTAGAAAATGACACTTTGTCATCCGGTGACAGAAAGGAGACCAATTGATGTCTACCCCACTGTACTCCCACCCACTGCCTGTTCCCCATCTGATATCTCTTGGATGACCCCCACTAAGGCCATATTTGGAAACACCATTCCAAGACATGGGCCTTGGTACCTGTTAAACTTACTATACTAAAATCCCTCTGGGCCATGACGTTTCTTTTAAGGTGGAGAGACACAGGTGACCTGTGTCTCTGTTAAAACCCAGCAGTGGCTTTGCAGAAATCCTATAAAGGGTAGATATGAGTCAGAACCACCTCAATGGCACCTATGCAACAACTACAAGATGCCAGAGTCAGAGGAGCCTTCTGAGCACCAGAGTCAACTTCAGTCCACTATTGACTATCCATCTACGTACCTCATAGATGATTCTGGTTGATATTTCTGTTGCAGATTCTGCTCTGAATTCTTCAAAAAATTTGCATATAAAGACCTCAACATTGTCTCCAAGAAGCTGCAGCTGCCCTTACATTGACTTTTATTTGCTAATGTATTTCAATTTGCCTATACATATATTTTCCTTATAATAGTTAATGTAACTTTCTTACTGATAATTTCCCTCATGTGTTTTCTACATTATATTTAAGTCATTTAGAGTTATAGGTATGACTTTTCTGTTTATTTTCTATTTATCTATTTTTATGGTGATATACTATTAGCTATGGAAATTCATATTGTATTAGTACTATTATTAAGGTGCCCTCATGGCATATTAGTTAAGCTCTCAGCAACTAACCTAAAGGTCAACAATTTAAAACCACACAGTGGCTAGCTGATTGCCCTAATCCTGGTAATCTGCTCAAGTAAGATTACAACTAAAAAAGCCTATGAAGCAGTTCTACTCTGTCACTTGATGTATCTATGAATGGGAACCAATGTGAGAGCAACCAACAACATCACCGATTACATGGTATTAGTTTCGTAGTGTTCATTAGAATTCCAGTCATACACATGGCTTTCAATTCAGATAGATATGAACATATTTGGCCACACTAATAGAAAGTGTCCACCACTCATTTGCCACACTGTGGTGCCTTGCATGTTACTGTGATTGTAGAATCCATGCCACTAGTACTTTAAATCCAGAAGCCTTGGTAAGGTAGTATTTGAATCTGTGCTGAAAGAAGTGAAGCCAGAGTGTACCTCGGAGGACAGGAAAATTAAAGAGAGGAACATTACTCAGCATATCCCGAGCTGAAGAAAACATTCAAGCCATGACTTTCAATATTAATGGATTCTATGGGCAATTTTTTTTGCTAAAGGTAATACAGAAACGGCTACAATCATACATTGACAGACAGCTTCCAGAGGTTCAAGTCAGATTCAGAAGAGGCTGTGGAATGAGGGATATCATTGCTGATGTCTGTTGGATCTTGGCTGAAAGCAGAGAATATCAGAAAGATGTTTACCTGTGCTTTATTGACTAAGTGAAGGCTTTTGATTTTGTGGAACATGACAAGCTATGGACAACATTACGAAGTAGGAGTATTCCAGAACACTTAATTGTGCTCATGAGGAATCTGTACCTGGACCAAGAGGCAGTTGTTTGAACAGAACATGGGAACACTGAATGTTTTAAAATTAAGAAAGGTGTGTGACAAGGTTGTAATCTTTCACCATACTTATCAATCTGTATGCTGAGCAAATAATCCGAGACTGGGTTCTATGAAGAAAAATGTGGTATCAGGATTGGAGGAAGACTCATTAACAACCTGCAGTATGCAGATGGTACAACCTTGCTTGCTGAAGGTGAAGAGGACTTAAAACATTTACTGATGAAGATCAAAGAGTATAGCCTTCGGTATGGATTATATGTCAATGTAAAGAAAACAAAAATTCTTACCACTAGACCAATAAACAACATTCTTATCAATGGAGAAAAGACTGAAGTTGTCAAGGACTTCATTCTTCTTGGATCAACTATCAACACTCACGGAAACAGCAGTCAAGAGATCAAATGATGCATTGCGTTAAGCAAATCTGCACAAAAACTTTTTAAAGTGTTGAAGAGCAAAGATGTCATCTTGAGGACTAAGATATTCTGCTCACTGCTCTGTGCTGACTCACAGTAAGTGTTTCATAAATATCTGATGGAAGGAATGCTGGGGTCTGTCCTCCCACCCACATCTTCTCCAGGGCACTTATGGTGGCTCCATCTCTAATATGTGCATCCAAGTGTTGCTGTAGGATTAAACACTGGACTGTGAATCACAAGGTCAGAAGTGGTTCGAGCCCACCAGTCACTCTTCAGAAGAAAGATGAAACTTTCTGCTCCCCCAAATATTTATAACCCTGGAAACCCTATGCCCTGTCTCTATGAGTCGGCATTGCCTCAACGGCACTTCACAACAACCGTTCCTCCAATCATAACTTCTACAGAATCAGGTAGTGAGTAAATACTTCCCGTGGCTCATCCATATACTCCTGAAGTAACCCTATATGGTCCTTTTAGAGGAGCAAACAAAAACTCAGAATCCCTACTGTGCTGTGGAGTGGGCAGGCACTTACTTTCTTGAAAAGTCCTTCTAACACCTGTTTGGTGGAGCCAAAGGAAGGACTGGTAGGTGTTCAGGAAGGTTGAGATATAGGAGGTGTCATTTTCCTGCCAGTCACCAGGGGATCCACTAATATTTCTATTGTAAATAGATTATATGTCCACAGTGAGGACTTTGTATGCTGGTTCTGCACTGGCACCTGGTCACCCTGGAGGTGAGACAAAGGAGGCACATACATTCTGGTGTACCACCATGAACAACTAAGAGGGTCAGAGGTTGAAACACACATAGAGAATCCCTAAGCCATATACCATTATCATCATTACAACTACCTTTGCAAATCTCAAATCTCTTGATCTCCCTTTCAGGAATTCCTCTCTGTCCCACATGTATCTCTTTCCCCAGTGGGCCTTACGTCATTTTGACCACTTCCTGTCTTAGTAGTTAGGTCATGATTTCCTACCTATGTACTTAATTGAGACCTAGGTTGGTTGGGAAGGATGTGATACTGCCCAGTTGGGATCACAATGGTGGCTAGACATGGATTGGTCTCCCGGGGTCCAGCTGTGTTAACTTTGGCTTTTACTTGCCAGTTGGCCTGAAGATTCAGTGATGAGGTTGGATCCAATGTCCAAATCTTGGAAATATGTTCTCACTCCATGAATTTCTGAGTCTATCACCTCTGGATATCAGTAAACAGCAAGAAAACATCTTTATTCTCTTGAACTTCTTTGCCCAAATGAACTGGGCAGGGGGTGTTTTCTTTTGAATTCCTGTTTACAAGAGTTCCAAGTGTGGTCACTTCCTGTGTCCTTTACCTAGGTCTTCTCCTTCAATAAGACCTCTTTAAAGTATCTTTGGGTTCCACACTCCTCTCCCATGTCATCTCTATACATATAGACAGATAAGTCAACACCAGGGTTCCTATAGCCTTTCAGGAAACCCAGGTACACTCAGTCCCCAGTTTTGACTAAACAGAGCTAGGTTTAGGGCTTCTCCCACTTATCAGTCATGTGACTCTTGACAAGTTATTATGACTCTCAGGGCTCCCCAGCACCCCAGTCTATACAATGGGGATTATGCTATTAGCATCTACATTCTTGGGACATCATCATGTGTGTCTCAAGTAATATCTGTGAAAATCATGGGCTGATACCATGTGCAACTAATGCATCAACTTAGAAAAATTACGAGAGGTGGCAGGAAGCAGTATGGATTACTTGAACAAGGGGCTGGGTTCTGGAGGTGGGATTTTGGGAAAGCTGCTTCTGCTCTTGGTCACATTTCTCTGTCTGCACCATAAGGCCTTAAATAAAAATCAGACACCATCACTCACTCACCTAAAAGCCTCCAGTGGCTTCCATTATATTTAGAATCAGATCCCTTTGACTCATCTCAGACTCAAACTGGATCCCAATGATCCTGTTCTGCACATATATTCCTGAGTATTGTCCACTTATTCAGGGTGGAGTGGACTAAATGACTGCCTTCTAAAGACTACAACCGGGCAAGATACGTGGGAGTTTGGGCTTGCACTCTCTCTATCTCTATTTACTCTGTGGAGGAGCTGTGATAGTATGAGCAGCCCTGAGAGGAAGTCCATGTATTAAAGATCCAAGTACTAAAAATCCAAGGGAAAACCCTGACTACAGATAGAGTGGAATTGAGACTCTTAATCCAGCAATTCACAAGAAAGCAAAACCTGCCAAAACACGTGGAGGCGTTTAGAAATGCATTCACCCTGGCTGGGGTTGGGTTGAAACCACAACCCTTGCCTCCAGGGAGACCTTGAAGCAGAAGCTCCAGCAGGACCAGGCCCCAGTCCTTGAGTAGCAGAAACTGTGACACATTTTATGTTTTTTGTTTTGATGCTTTTTGATGTTTTCAGGTAATGTCACAAGACTACAGTTTGCACAGGATCAGACCCTGCTCTGCTCCAGCTCCCATTTTTCCTCCTAGGTTCTCAATGGATACACTGGCCACCAATCATCCTGTGCTCTAGACAAACTCACCTGGGCCTCTTTGTCTCTGTTCCAGTTGTGATTTCTCCTTGGCACCCTATTCCCACCCTTGTGCAGGGCTGGCACACTCTTGCCATTCTGGTCACTGAATAAGAGTCACTTTAGTGACATCTTGCAGACCTTCCCACCTAGTAGCACCCAAGTCCCCCTCTCTGCCAGCCTGTTGTATTTTGCTCTGGAGCTTTCTTTTACAGGGATTGACAGTCTTTGTCTATCTCCCCTCCTAACTGTGAGCTGCTGTAGGGCTGGGACCACATCCGTCATTATCAGTCAGCACTACACCCCGAAAATAGTACCGGTGAGGAGTCAGAACCTAGTTAATGAATGAAGGTTGGGATGTTTGCTGACCAGCTCAGATTGTGGAGGTGAATCTTAATAAAGGAGGGGCAAGCTGGGTCTGAGTCTGAGGAACTGTTAGAATGACCTCTGGATGACTCCTCCCTGCTTCTCTGGCTGCTGCAAAGCTTGTGATCATCTCTGGGAGAGGAGACTACCTGCCCCCTCGTGGCCATTTCTAATACTGCAACCCCAGGTAGTTGTGTGCAGTGGAGTGGGTTCTGATTCATAGCGACCCTGTATGGACTTTCTGGGGAGCAGCTGGTGAGCTTAAACCACCTTCTTGCAGATCAAACTAACCTTGCAGTTCAGCACATGAACCTGAAGCACCACACCAGCATTTCAGGTTAATGTGCTGTACTGTAGAGAACATACCTGGTTCCGGTGTCTTCAGGACAGCTTCTCTGAAGGGCCTGATGGGAACAGAAGAGACCTGTAGAACCCAAGGGTAAAACTTCCCTTGCAATCTTCTTTGTCTCTACTGTCTCAGGATGCCAGGTTCACACAGGACACATCCTCACCACAGCCAGGCCCATCCCACATCCAAAGGAGGATCTTGAGGTTCCCACAAGGATTGGTCTTTATTCTGGAACTGGACACTTAGAACAATGCTCTTTCATGTTCTACCCTACCCAAACCTTATGACCCCCAGCCACAAGAATCCCTGCTCAGATTTCTAGTCCCCACCAGGGACTAGAAAGCATTTTTCAATGCCCACAGAGTGAAGTGTGTCATCAATGGAGAACCAAGGCCAGCAGACACCATTCTTGAGTCTGTGTGTGGGTCACATGGAACATCCATTGCAGACCCATTTCCACAGAGTGAGACTAAGGCCTTCCTTTCTGTGTCCTCCTCCATGTTAGTGAGGGTTTACACTGGTTCCAGATTCCCAAAATGTAGAACTTCAGACCCTGTCATCTGGAGGCTGCTCTGTGTGCACTAGGCCTTCACAGCCTGTATCTCATTTAAAGGAAGTGTATGTCCAAATTTTGCTAAGAAATAGTACTGAGATCCCTGCAGCTGCCCTCACGTTTCTTCGCTTCTTCTCAGTGTCAGTGGAGGGTGGTCTAATTTTAGGACATGCAGCAGGGACCCGGTATCTCTGGAGCCTTGGACAGGTGGGATCTTGTCATTGGCGCATGCCTGCAGTTTGCTTGTGGTAGTTGATGTTCATGCTATTGAGGATTGAACAAACCTTTATAATGTCAGGAATTTGCCTTGCCCACAAGGAGATTTGATTGTTTGTGGAAGATACTCCAAGTTTGGTGGATTTTAATAGACACATTACCTAGTACTGAACTTTGCATAACCATTTGATAACTTTGCCTACAGGTTGCACTAATAGGCACTTTCTTCCTTTACCTTATGCTTTAGGAGTAGATTCAGGGTTGACAAACTGCTTTAAACACAGTGTTAAATGCTTTTCTGAATTGCAATCTTTTCACTTCCCTGATAAGCCCCATAACTGAGGAGTTCTGTGAGTTCATTGTTATGAATTGTTGAATCCAGATGTGAAGCAGAGAGTGCTGTAGAAGGGATGGTTGCTGACATAATAGAGTAAAGAAGGTTGTATGGTGGAGGCAAGACTGACCTGTGTTTCATAAGTATCAGCCTCTGGCTGACTTTAAATTGGATTCTTTTTCCTCCTGTTGAAGCCAGAGAAAGTCAGACACGATCCCCTCATGGTTTTTTATCTTGCATATGTGGCATAAAGTGTACATGGATGTGTGATGCATTATCTTTTCTTTTGTAACTGTTGAATTCAATTTGCTAACATTGTACTGATTTATTGAGGTAATATATTTTCTTCTATTTTGGGGTCTCTACAAAGTGTAGAGTCCCTAAGAATCTGAGATTCTCTTCCGCAATTCTTTTGATCAGTAATCTTTGATCAAAATATTCAGTACTAGCAGCTGGGCACTATCCAATTCTTTGCATCTCATGGCAAAAGAGGCATCTAGACACACAGTTAATATCCTTCTCCACTTCCTGACACACATCCCTCCTTTATTGTTCCACATAAATAGAGACCAATTGGATTAATAATTGCAAGCTTTTAAGAATCCAGACACTCTACAACAAACTAGGGAGTAGAAAAGAAGCACTAAGTAGGCTGTTTAGATAATTCACTCCTTATGTGATATGAAATTATAAGCTCAAATCCAAACAAAGGAGCCAAATCCTATGAGGTGTTGAGTTGTACACAGGCAGCCTCAGTAGCTAATCCTTTTGTTTAAGATGGCCATAGTTATAAGATGCAATGATTGGCCTTTCTCCATCCACAAAGAAGAAAAGTCAAGAAAATCAAAGACACACAGAAACAATAAGTCCATTGAACTAATGGACTGTACATTAGTTTCCACAATATGCAAACCAGAAAAACTAGATGGTACACAGCTACCTCGATAATCTGTTCTGAGAGGAATCACATTAGAAGGTCCTGGATACAGTGGGAGAAAAATTTGAAACAAAACAAAAAATCATAGAAAAATATCAAGTGTACCAGTCAAATAGAGACTTGTGCAACCCTGAAACTATGTCTGTTAGTAATATTCTAGGTCTGGAAATGAATTTACCCTTGACTCAGTGTTAGCCAAACAGTAACAGCTACAGAAAGGGAACTTCAGCATAGGGAGGAAAGCACACCTTAGAATACTTGATCATTTGAGATCACAAGAGCAGCATTTACCCAATTACAAGATCAAAGGGGTGAGGAAAAATGGAGAAAGGGATAAAGAAACAGAAGGAATCTAATAAATGATGTTATATTGAGGAGTTGCAATCAATGTGTTGGCACAAAATGTACAGAAATTCTTGAATCCAATATTGATCTGTTCTGTAAACCTTTACATAATTCATAATAGAACCTTTCTAAAATAATAATAATAATAAGGAATATATATATCATTAAAGAAACAAAAAAGCCAAAAAGAAGTTAATGATATCAAATACAGATCTCATGTCTAATGCCCGTCACTGGGCTCTGTTACATCAATGCTCCTCCAAAGCAAAATCTTATTAAATGAGCAGAACCATACGGACAGTATTTTGCCCTGGCAAGACCTTCAAGGCACCTCCAAAAAGCAAACATACTGATGTTTAAAGTAAATTTTATTAAGTGATGTTAAGGTCAAGCACCCACTTCAGACTCACCATTAAGACACTAACTTAATTTACTTACTGAAACTCAAAAGAAAAATCTCAGCAAAAATTAGAATGTATTCAAGTAGAAAATCCATTTCCATATTATTAAAAAAAAAAAATCTCTAGTGTTTACCAACTACTTTGCCAATAAGAAGTTGCAATGGAGAACACCTATGATACCTGGTCTTAAAAACTACCCATCCAAACACTTCTCCAGTGAGGTTGTCCAATATAATCATGAAAGTAAAAATCAGATGCTCAGAAGAAAACAAATTAGTATGTGTATCTCTGAGAGTAAAGTAAAGATTTCAAAGATTACTGAAAGGGAGAAAATGACTTCCAATTCAATCGAAAGCTATACAGCTGTGGCACTGTGGATCCACACTAGACAGAGAACCACAAGGTCAGCACTTTAAACCCACCAGTTACTCCTCAGAAAACCTATACTGGTCACTACGAATGAGAACACTTTACAACAATAACAGCATACTTGGAAAAATGTTTTTACAGATGAAGTAAATATTACTAGAATTTCCAATACTATAAGTCCACGTGGAGTCCTGGTGTAGTGCTTTGGTTTAATGTGCCAGACTGCAAAGTCCTTTGAACTGCAAGGTTGGTGGTTCAAGCTCACCAGCTGCTCCTCAGAAACTCTATACAGGGTCTCTATGGGTTGGAATAGATTTGATGGCACCTAACAACAACAACATGAGTCCAGATGAGCCAGAATATTCTGATGTTTATTTTGACTATGCTGTGCATTATATTAGCCATGTCCATCTTGTCTTTGTGAATTAAGTGCTGCCACTTGGCCCTTGCCATCACAAAGTCCAATCAGCCCCTTTGTAGTTAAATGTCTTAATTTAATTAGGCTAGCTCCCACTGTCAAATATGACTTACATAAAATAACAATCATAGAAGTTTTCAAGGATGTTGTGGCTACCTTCACAAATGTGTTCCTTATTGTTGTAAAATGTATGTCCTCTGTTTATTCTATGTGTGGATATATGGATCTAAACTGATCAATCTAATCTAACATCCTCATTTCCCTAAGCCTTTGGATACCTTCTCCTACAGTATACCAAAGCAAGTCTGGTACTTCAGTTTGATTTACTGTAGGACACCACTTACTTCAGTGATCTAACCAAATAAATGATCAGATCTTTTCCTTAACTCCCAAGCTAAAACATTGATGAAGTGATCTGTGCTTAGTGGACTGATAGTAATAAACTCAGACTGATCCAACCTTATATTTCTTGCACCATTGTTGTTGTTGTTGTTAAGTGCCGTCGAGTCGGTTCCGACCCATAGCGACCCTGTACAGGGTTTCTGAGGCTGTAAATCTTCACGGGAGCAGAACACCTCATCATTCTCCCATGGAGCGGCTAGTAGTTTTGAACTGCTGGCCTTAAGGTTCGAAGCCCAATTCATAACCACTACGCTACCAGAGCTCCATTATCCCATACATATTCTCCATGTTTCTGGTTGTACGTATTAGAAAAATCCATTGTTCTTTAAGGGAACAACTTTAAGGGATACATACATCTTCCTGGATCACACTTTATACTTCATCTTTTGGGGCTCTATGGGTCTTAAGTCTAACTGTGGATCTAGAAGTAAAAATGAGTGTTGAAGATGGTTCCTGGAAACATTCAGCAATGTCTTCTAAGGTATCTGCCTCGCATAATGTCCCCAGATAGTTCTTCAGGCACTGCTTGAGGTGATATCTCAGACAAAATCTCATTAGAAGGGAGTAAGATAGTTGATTCTGTAGCCAGGAGTGATTTAATGGAATTTAAATTTAATGGAACTCAGTGTCCCCAGATTCCTAATTATTGGTCCGTAAGTCCCCATTCCAAGGTTCAGAATCCAAATTATTCCTAATCAATGCCATTACTTTAACTTAGGCCATGAAGCCAGTTGTCATGAAATCAAACAACGTATTGCGTTGGGAAAATCTGATTCAAAAGACCATATCAAAGTGTTAAAGAGCAAAGATGTCACTTTGATGATGAAGGTGCACCTGGTCCAAGTGATGGTATTTTCAATCACCTCAAGTTCTAGTGTGGCATTGGAGAATAATGGACTTCTGGTGTGGTGTTGCCAGTTCATGGAGTAAACTACAATGTCGGTTTGGGCTGTTAAGGCCAGCAGTTCTAACTCACCAGCTGCTCCTTGGAAGCCCTGTACAGGGTCATTATGAGTCGGATCCTGACTTGATGGCACTTAGCAACAACAACAAACAGCAAAGTTGGCAGTTCAAACCCGCTAGCCAATGCTCAGAACCTTATACAGAGTCATTATGAGTCAGAGCTGTCTCAAAGGCACTTAACATTAACAACAACAACATGTTGAAAACTGGATGATGAATGAGGAAGACCAGAAAAAACTGATGCATTTGAATTATGGTGTTGTAAAGTATTAAAGGAGTCCTGGTGTGGTGCTGTGGGTTAATGCGCCAGACTGCAAGGTCGGCAGTTCAAGCTTACCAGCTGCTCCTCAGAAACCCTGTACAGGGTCACTATGGGTTGGAGCCGACTCGACGGCACTTAACAACAACAAAGTATTAAATGGACTGCCACAGTGGAGCCAAAATGCTTTTTAGAAGCAGGGAAAGTGAAACTTTGTCTCAAGACATGCTATCAAGTGGGAATAGTCATTGGAGAAGAACGTCATGTTTGTGTTAGGGAGTGGTAGGGAAAAAGAAAAAGACCTTCAACAAGAATATTTCTCACAGTTGCTGCAACAATGGACTCTAACATGGACTGTGAGAATGATGTATGACCTGGTATAGTTTCATTCTGTTGTACATAGGATCACTTTGCATCAGAAGCAAAGCATGAGCTACCTAAGCCCTCACGCTGTGTGACTAATAACAACAATAATTAAAAGTAGTGATTTACTGCTAATTGATCCTTGTATTGCTCAAGGTTGAGAAATGCTCAAATTACTGTACTTAAGCTACATAATATTTTTTAAAGTCCTCCTGAGAGGAGTGAATAACCATCTTCATTACTGAATC
>NW_006408861.1:2196542-2201579 GCF_000296735.1 Chrysochloris asiatica | reverse complement strand
AGCCAAGTCCTAGAAATTTTAGTCTGGCTGAACCAGAATAGATGCTCAAAACTGGTAACATTAGTCTCCAAAAACCCAAGAATAGACCATTCTGACCTCTGGATCCCTAACTACCCAGAATGTCTGAAAACCTGCACGATTCTCCTCACTCTCATTAAGAAGAAAGTAACTGGATGGTCGCCACAGGCCAGTCTGGGATCATGGACCCCACACTGGAATTTTGAGTGGATGCAGTCTCCTACAATGACCTAAGTCTATATCTGGGGATTATTTAGATTAAAAGAAGTCTTGTATTTCACCCTTCCTCCAAAGCATTGCTTATTGAAAGCAACCAGAACTGTAATTTTCAGACAAGAGGTGCCAATACATTTTGCCAGAAAAAAAAAAAAAAAAGAATAAATAATGAAACACCTCATCTTGACATCCTGACTTAGAACCAACCAGACCTCCAGACTCTCAGACCACCTTGGGCCAAGACAGAGATCTTAAGAGATGACTCCAACTTTTTCTCTAGGGACTTTGTATCATATTGATGAGAGAGTTTCTTTAATTTTTAAGAAATTAGAATGCTGTTTGTTTTTATTACTGTTGTACAACAGGAAAATAAAAAGTGACCATTTGTTTTTGTTAGCAAATCACCTTTTTTTAAAGGTTTGAAAGCTCTTTTATCTCCTGTATCTTGATTATTGTTGTTGCTTGGTGCCATCAAGTTGGTACCAAGCCATAGCGACCTTGTGCACAGCAGAATGAATCACTGCCCGATCCTGGGCCAGCCTCACTACTGTTGCCACACTTGAGTCCATCAATGCTGCCACTTGCCAATCGATCTTGTTGGGGGTCTTCCTCTTTTTCTCTGACCCTCCACCTTACCAAACATGATATCCTTCTCCAGCAACTGGCCCCTCCTGACAATATGTCCAAGTGATGAGGTGAAGTTTGGACATCTTGGCCTCTAAGGAACACTCTGGCTGCACTTCTTCCAAAATGGATCTATTGGTTCTTTTGGCAGCCCATGGCACTTTCAGTACTCTCCTCCAACACCATAACTCAAAGGCATCAATTCTTCTATGGTCTTTCTTATTCACTGTCCAGGTTTCACATGCATATGAGGTTACTGAAAACACCATGGCTTGGGTCAGGCACACCTTAGTCCTCAAGCTGACATCACTGCTGTTGAACACTTTGAAAAGTTCCCGTGCAGCAGATTTGCCTAATGCAATACGTCATCTGATCTCTTGACTGCTGCTTCCATGAGTGTTGATAGTTGATCCAAGAAGAATGAAGTCCTTGACACTTCAATCTTTTCCCCATTGATAAGAATGTTGTTTATTGGCCCAGTGGTGAGGATTTTTGTTTTCTTGATATTGAGATATAATCCATACCGAAGGCTGTGCTATTTGATCTTCATCAGTAAATGTTTTAAGTCCTCTTCACTTTCAGCAAGCAAAGTTATATCATCTGCATATTGCAGGTTGTTAATGAGTCTTCCTTCAATCCTGACGCCACTTTTTTCTTCATAGAACTCAGCTTCTCATATTATTTGCTCAGCGTGCAGTTTGAATACGTATGGTAAAAGTATACAATCTTGTCACACACCTTTCTTAATTTTAAAGCATTCAATGTTACCAGTCTGTTTGAACAACTGCTTCTTGGTCCAGGTACAGATTCCTCATGAGCACAATTATGTGTTCCGGAATATTCATACTTCACAATGTCGTCCATAGCTTGTCATGATCCACACAATCGAAAGCCTTTGCATGGTCAATAAAGCACAGGTAAACATCTTTCTGATATTCTCTGCTTTCAGCCAAGATCAAGATCCATCGGACATCAGCAATGATATCCTTCATTCCACGGCCTCTTCTGAATCCGGCTTGAGACTCTGGAAGTTCTCTGTCATTGTATGATTGTAGCTGTTTCTGTATTACCTTTAGCAAAACTCTACTCACATGAGATATCAAAGAGATTGTCCGATGATTTCCACATTCTGTTGGGTCACCTCTTTGGAATGGGTACAAATATGGATCTCTTCTAATCAGTCAGCCAGATAGTTGTCTTCCAAATTTCTTGGCAGAGATGAGTGAGTGCCTCCTGTGCCGTCTCACTTTCTTGAATGATTTCGATTTTTATTTGATCAGTTCCTGGTGCTTTGTTTTTTTGCCAATTTCTTCAATGCACCTTGTGCTTCCTCCCTAAGTATCAATGGCTCTTGATCATATGCTACTTCTTGAAATGGTTGAACATAAACCATTTCCTTTTGGTACAGTGACTCTGTGTATTCCTTCCATCTTGATGTTTTCTTCATCATTCAATAATTTGCCCAGAGAATCTTTCAATAATGAAAGTTGAGTCTTGAGTTTTTTCTTCAGTTCCCCAGCTTGAGAAATGCTGAGTGTGTTCTTCCTTTTTAGTTTTGTGATTCCAGATCTTTGCACATTTTATTGTAATATTTGTCTTTGCTGATCTTTGAAATTTCTGTTCAGCTCTTGGACCTCCTCGTTTCTTCCATTTGCTTTAGCATCTACACTGGAGAGCAAGTTTCAGTGTCTCTTCAGACATCCATTTTGACCTTTTCCTTCTTTCTTGTCTTCTCAATGACTTTTTGCTTTCTTCATGTATGATGTTCTTCATGTCATCCCACAACTCTTCTGGTCTTTAGTGTTTAACATATCAAATCTGTACTTGTATCAAGATACAAGTACAAAGTTGTACTTGTATCTTGATAGCTAGATACAAGTACAAACTTAAAATTTTCCGGACTCCATGTATATATGCTTTTCATAGCATAGAGGATTTTGATTTCAGAAACAACAAATCACTTTCATTCATTGAAATCAATAGAAACATTAAAAAGAAGGAAATGAATCCTGGAAGTTGTGTAGGTCAGAACACTCGAAAGAAGGTCTTCGGTTTGAGTTACATAGTTTCACTCTAAAAAATATGATCACGTAGAATTTGTATGGTAAACAATGAGTTTTTATATACTGGAAAGCCACTAACCACTCAATCAAGAATGCTATTTCACATAGACTGAAGAACAATACTTTGTATAATATTGATGAGCAAATTTCCATAACTTTTAATGAATTAGAATACTGTACATTTTTACAACCATTGTGCAAACAGGAAAAGAAAAAGTGATCTACTGGTTTTGTTAGCAAATGACTTTTTTTTTTTTTAAAGGTTTGAAAGGTCCCATTCTCCTATGTCTTGATAGCTAGATAAAAACACAATCTTAAATCTTTCAGAAACTCTATGTATATGCCTTTTGTAGCATATGGGAAATCACTTTCAGAAAAAAACAATTCACTTTGGTTAATTCAAATCAATAGAGGATTTAGAAAGAATGGAATGAATCCTGAAAGCTGTTTCAGTCAGAACACTGTAAAGAATATCTTCAGTTTGAGTTACGTGGTTTCAGTTTTTTAATTCAGTAGAATTTGTGTGGTAAGTAATGAGTTCTAAGCTACGGGAATTCGATATACCACACAGCGTGGAATGCTATTTCACATATAGTGAATAATAACACTTTGTATCATTCTGATGAAAGTTTCCTTAATTTTTAATGAATTAGAATGCTGTATGTTTTTACTACCATTGTACAACAGGAAAATAAAAAGTGACCAATTGGTTTTGTTAGCAAATGACTTTTTAAAAATGGTTTGAAAGCTCCCATTCTCCTGTATTTTGATGATAGATACAAATACAATCTTATAAACTTCCAGAAACTCCATGTAAATTCTTTTCGTAGCATACAGGAATTCACTTTCAGAATAAACAAATCACTTTGGTTAATGGAAATCAAGAGATGATTTAGAAAGAAGGGAATGAATCCTGAAATTTGTGTGGGTCAGAACACTGTAAAGAAAGTCCTCATTTTGAGTTACATGGTTTCAGTTTTTAAAATATAACCACATAGAATTTGTATGGTACATAATGAGTTTTTAGGTACTAGAAAGCCTAACTAACCTAACTAGCCACTCAACTGAGTTTCACATAAACTATATAACAACTCTTTGTATGATATTGATAAGAAAATTTCCATAACTTTTAATGAATTAGAATGCTGTATGTTTTTACTATTGTTGCACAAGAAAATAAAAAGTGACCAATTGTTTTTGTTAGCAAATGACATTTTGTCATCAAGTGAGAGAAAGAAGACCAAGTGATGTCCCCACTACCCTCCCACCTATTCCCTGTTCCCTATCTGATATCTCTTGGATGACCCCCACTAAGGGATGCTGATATTTCAAGGCCATATTTGGAAACAGCATTCTGAAACATGGACATTGGTACCTGTTAAACTTTCTATGCTAAAATCCCTCTGGGCCACAAGCTTTCTTTTAAGGAGGAGAGACACAGGTGACCACACAGGTTAAAACCCACCAGTGGCTTTGCAGAAATCCTATAAGGGGTAGATATGAGTCAGAACCGTCTCAATGGCACCTAAGCAACAACTACAAGATGCCAGGGTCAGAGGAACCTTCTGAGCACCAGAGTCAATCTCAGTCCACCATTGACTGTCCATCTATGTGCTTTGCCAGTGATGATTCTGGTCCATATTTGTGTTGCAGATTCTGCTCTGAATTCTTTGAAAATTTTAGATATAAAGACCTAAACCTCACCTCCAAGAAGCTACAGCAGTCCTTACATTGATTTTTATTTACTAATGTGTTTCATTTTACCTATACATATATTTTCCTTATTATAATAGTTAATGTAACTTTCTTGTTGATAATTTTTCCTCATGTGTTTTCTACGTTATATTTAAGTAATTTAGAGTTATAGGTATGACTTTTCTGTTTATTTTCTATTTCTCTATTTTTATGGTCATATACTATTAGCTATGGAAATTCATATTGGGTTAGTACTATTATTAAGGTGCCTTCATGGCATATTAAGAAGCTCTGGTAGCGTAGTGGTTACGAATTGAGCTGTGACCCATAAGGTCAGCGGTTCGAAACTACCAGCCGCTCCGCGGGAGAAAGATGAGGCTTTCTACTCCCGTAAAGATTTACACCCTCGGAAACCCTGTAC
>NW_006408861.1:2194780-2195962 GCF_000296735.1 Chrysochloris asiatica | reverse complement strand
GCGGACTGTGCCTGCCTGAGCCACTTCTGCCCTGCCCAGTTGACCCGTGTGTTCCTGGGGCCCGCCGGGCGTGTGCGCACACAGGCGAGCAGCTCCCAGCCTGCTCGAACCACGTACCGCGGGCCTGCCAGACACACAAAAGCGAGCGACCCGCCTCCCGCTGAACTGAGCAGCATCCCTCAGGCACCGACTGTGCCTGCCTGAGCCACTTCTGCCCTGCCCAATTGACCCGAGTGTTCCTGGGGCGCGACGGGCGTGGGTGCACACAGGCGAGCAGCTCCCAGCCTGACCGAGCCGCGTCCGCGGGCCTGCCAGACGCGCGAAAGTGAGCGACCCACCTCCCGCTGAACAGAGCAGCCTCCCTCAGCAATGCCGGGCGTGCATCGGCAAACAGCTCACCTCATGCTCAACTGAACCGCGGAGCCCAGGGGCAGGCAACCCACCTCCTGCCGTGAGCACCCACTGGGGAAGCCCATTTGGGTCTCCCCTTTATTTTTATTATTATCTTTTATCTTAGAAGGTTCAGCAGGAGCCCCGATGTGGCCCTGAGGGCTGGGGTGCCACTACAAGGTCACCTGAATTACAGGGTCAGGGGTCCACGCCCACCAACCGCTCCTCGGAAACCCTATAAAAGAGCATTAGGGGAGGGACGTCTGGCGCTACCCTGACCCAGCAACACAGGCTAGCCCACTGCCTAACCTCCAAGGCTCAAACACTGCCAGAAAGGCACAAGCCGGCATTAGCCAGCACAAGAGGAGACGCCCTGAGGAGATTTTTACCAACAGCAACAAGGCAATCCTGCTGTCCCCTGGCAGATTAAGGGACTAGTCTGCAGAAACCTTTGAACTGTAGGGTTGGAAGTTTGGGCCCACCAGCTGCTCCTTAGAAACCCTATAAAGGATACATGGTTTGGCTTACTTCTCTTTCTTTATTTTTGCTCTGCGCGTTAAGGGACCAGACAGCAGAGCGCTTTGAACTGCAAGATCGGTACACCGCCCCCACCAGCTGCTCCTTATAAAACCGATAAAGGGTTTTTTTTTGTTTTTGTTGTTTTGTTTTTTTTCTTTGCTGTTGTTTGTTTTTACTATTATTACTTTTTTTTTCCTTTTCCTCTGTTCTCTTTCTTTTTGTATGTGTGACTAGAGGCTGCCTTGTTTAATCTCATTTTTTCTGGGGCTGAAT
>NW_006408861.1:2171151-2180696 GCF_000296735.1 Chrysochloris asiatica | reverse complement strand
AAGCAGTTCTACTCTGTCACTTGAAGTATCTATGAATGGGAACCAATGTGAGAGCAAAAAACAACATCACCGATTACATGACATTAGTTTTGAAGCATTCATTAGAATTCCAGTCACACACATGGCTTTCAATTCAGATAGATATGAACATATTAGGCCATACTAATAGAAAGTGTCCACCAATCATTTGCCACACTGTGGTGGTGCTGTGATTGTAGAATCCATGCCACTAGTACTTTAAATCCAGAAGCCTTGGTAACATAGTATTTGAATCTGTGCTGGAAGAAGTGCAGCCAGAGTGCTCCTCGGAGGCCAGGATGGCCAGACTTCATTTCTCATACCTCGGACATATTGTCAGGAGGATCAGTCACTGGAGAGGGATATCAGTGGAGGGTCAGAGAAAAAGAGGAAGACCCCCAGGGAGATGGGTTGGCAATGTGGCAGTATCAATGGGCTCAAGCATGGCAACAACTATGAGGTTGGCCCAGGACCAGGCAGTGCTTCCTTCTGCTGTGCATAAGGTCACTATGAGTCAGTATTAACTCAGTTTCACCTAACAACAACAACAACAACACCAGTATTTTAAATATCACCAGAGTCTCCTATGGTGGCCAGGTTTCAGTTAAGCTGCCAGACTAAGATAGACTAGGAGGAAGGTAAGACAGAATATTTCTGAATATTTAGCCACTGAAAACCCTATGAGTAGCAGTGGAACACTGTCAGATGATGAAGAGGACCAGGATACATTCAAATATGATGCTGGAAGGTAAGACCTTCAGGTTGTATGAAATTCAACCTAGGACTGGGGAAGGGCTGTTTCCTCAAAGTAGAGTTGATGGTGATGATGCAAATGCAGTAAAGCTTTGGGGATCCTTCATTTGTTGATGGGGTACAACTCAAAATGAGGATAAACAGCTGTAAACATTCATTAATCATCTAATCATGGAATGTATGAAGTACATTGATAAATGACTTTGAACACAATGAAACAGGACCTATGAGTATCGATATCCAAGCCATTAGTGAGCCTAAATGAACAAAATGGCATTGGCCATTCTGAAACAGACAATTACATTGTTTATTATTCTGGGAAAGACAAATTGAAGAAGAATGGCATTGCATTCATCATCAAAAATAGTTCGAGATCTACCTTGAAGTACAACGCTGTCTGTGGTAGAATAATATGTGTATCCCTACAATGAAGACCAGTTAATACAAATATTATTTCAATTTACATACCAACCACTTATGCCACTGATGATGAATTCTGCACTTTCTTCAGTCTGAAAGTGCTCAAATATGAAATCATGATGTATTGATAATCAAAGATTAGAATAAAAAAGGGAGGATTATTGGAAAATATGGCCTTGGTGATAGAAACGATGCTGGAGATCACATGATAGAATTTTGCAAGTCCAATGACTTCTTCCTTGCAAATAGCTTAAAAAGTGCCTAGACACGTGGATTTTACCAAACAGTATACACAGAAATCAAACTGACTACATCTTTTGGTAGAGACTGCAGAAAAGCTCCATTTCATCAGCCAAAACAAGATCAGAGAGAGACTGTGACTCAGACAATCAATTGCTGGCATGCGAGTTCAGGCCGAAGCTGAAGAAAATTCAAACAAAATTCAAAATGGGACCGTGAACATATTCTACCTGTATTTAGAGATTGTCTCATGAACAGATATGATGCATTAAATACTAATAATTGAAGACCAGAAGACTTGAGGGATGACATGGAGATCATCATACAGACAGGAATCAAAAGATCATTAATAAGACAAAGAAAAGAAAGAAAGGAAACAAATGGCTGTAGAGACTCTGAAACTTGCTCTCCAGAGAAGAAATGCTAAATCAAATGGAAGAAATAAAGAGATAAAGTGATGAACAAACAATTTCAAAGTGCAGATCAAGACAAAGTCAAATGTTAAAATGAAATATGGAAACACCTACAGTTAGAAAATGAAAAGAGAAGAACATGCTCATCATGTCCCGAGCTGAAGAATACATTCAAGCCATGACTTTCAATATTAATGGATTCTTTGGGCAAATTACTGAAGGATGCAGGAAAATCATCAAAGAAAGATGGAAGGAATATATAGAGTCACTGTCCGAAAAAGAAAAGGTCGATGTTCAATCATTTAAAGAGGTAGCTTATTATCAAGATCCAAAATACTGTAAGAAGAAATCCAAATTGCTCTGAAGACACTGGCAAAGAACAAGGCTGTATGAATTGATGGAATATTGAAATTGTTCAATAAACAGAGGCAGTACTGGAGGTACTCAATCATCTATGGCAGGAAATTTGGGAGACAGCTGCCTAGACAAATGATTGGAAGACATTCATATTTGTGTGCATTCCAATGACAGATAACCCAACAGAATGCATAAATCTTTGGATAATACCATTAATATCAAATAAAAGTAAAATTTTGCTAAAGACGCTTCAAAAATGTTTGCAACAGCATATTAACATGGAGCTACCAGAGTTTCAAGCACAATTCAGAGGAGGACATGGAATGAGAGATATCATTGTTGACATCAGATGGAACTTGGCTGAGATAAAAAATTAGCAAAAGCATGTTTACCTATACCTTATTGACTAAGGCTTTCATTTGCATGGATCGAGACATGCTGTGGACAACGTTGTGGAGAATGAGTGCTCTGGAACACTTAATTTTACTCATGGGAACCCATAAAAAGATCATGAAGCAGTTCTTCAAAAAGAACCAAAGGAACAGTGAATGTTTTAAATTTAGGTAAGGTGTGCCCAAGGCTTGTATTGTTTCACCATATTTGTTCAATTTGTATGCTGAACAAATGCCCCAAGAAGCTGTCTTATATGAGGAAGAAAGTGGCATCAAGACTGGAGGAGGGAGACAAGAGGAAGGTGAGACCTGGAGACCCCTGAGCCCATGGACAAGTAGATACCCACAGAGGCCTAGAGCTGAGAGTGACGCATCCAGCTGATATGAAGTAAGGGGAGACATACAAGAATGCCCAAATTTGCAGACAGTATCTATTCAACCCAGCTTTGATGGCTGGATGATCAGAACTCAACTAGAGGAAAATAGGGTGGGGCAGTGGGGGGAGGGAGAATTGATAAAGGAACCAAGTGTAAATTGCTCTAATTTGATGAACTTGACTATATTTGTGGATGTAGTAGCTCAGAATATCAATTGAAAGGGAAGGAGTCTTTGCACCAATTACCAGTATTATCCACTCTGTATAAAGATTTGATATTATTGCTGTTGTTAAGTACCGTGGAGTCAGTTCTTATTCCTAGTGACCCTGCACAGGGTTTCTGAGGCTGCAAATCTTTACGGGAGCAGAAAGCCTCATCTTTCTCCCACAGAATAGCTGGTAGTTTCTAACTGCCGACCTTGAAGTTAGCAGCCCGATTCGAGTAACTTAGACATTAACTATCTAAAATGAGGTGTTGGGCTAAAAATCACTAAATGACTGGCTTGCAAGTTTTCAAGAGGGAGTTAGTGTCAATGTGCATGGGAAGGTAGAATCCCCACTGAATAATTTTCATTATTCTAGATGGGTCTGGTGAAAGGAGATGGGAATTAGATACTTATGATTCAATAGTGAGTAATTGCTAACATGACTAATTGGGACTGTCACCATTGTAAAGGTAGAAGGTTTGTTTAAAAAAAAAAACAAACAAACTACTCAACAGTAGCCATGATTCTTGATCATAGCTTATAAGTTTATTTGATTAAAAAAAAAAAAACTTGCCACACAGAGTACCATTTCAGACTATTTGTGTACACATAAACAAGTGATTAAAGACAATGAACATAAATAGAATGAAAGGAAACAGAATAAACTGACTCAGGTTTGATATGGTTATGTGAGAGAGGAAGAAATTCCCTTCTGAAAATGTCAGTGTAGTACATGTAGGGTGGTGGGGTGAGAGGTGGGATATGACAAAGAGCTGAACCGCTGGGCGTCATCAAGGTCACTTCACTTCAGAATCCACATTCCACAGGGTTGTCCACCACAGGTCCACACAGAGCTCTGTGTGTCTTACTCTACTATCTTCCCCTGAGTCATACCTCCTGTCTTCCCCTGAGTCACACCTGGAATAAAAGTAGATTGGCAGGAAGGACTGTAAGTAAAAGGTTGGCACAAGCTACAGGCTCTTACTCAAAACATGAGGTGTGAAGAAACCTCTGAAAATTGCCAGAAATATTTTACAAATGCACTTACTAAGTTTGATTTCTGTCACCAGTTATCAATACCATCAGTCATGAAGAAATATAATCCAAGTCTGCAGTTTACACATCTGAATACTGTTCAAGGAACAGTGGTGTCATTTTAAATTGTAACCTACTCAGTTCTTGTCAAAGCCTTAAAGTCACAAGTTGCAGACATCTCCCTTCCTGTAGCTTCAGGGGACACTTCAAAGCACCCCTGACCCTTCTGAAGTGGGTGCTGGGAGTCCCTTGAATCCACCACAGACACCCCACATGGCAATGCAAGCATGTTCCAATCAGTCACTTGGTTAAAGGAAGAGAAATTTGCTGAAAAGTGTCAGCACTTTAGTTATCTTCATAACCACACCCAGGTGCCCTCAGACTGAGGTGCCTAATTTTCTGTTGTCCCAAGTACAGTTAAAGTGTACAAACATTGCTACCTGAACACAAGGGAATAGTGACCTAGAAAGCCACCATATGGCCCACAAATATAATCTATGTCCCCTTGAAAGACTAACATCCAGGTCCCTGGGTTGGCAATAGTACCACCCACTTACAGGAGTGTCTTCCCTCTTGTTGCACCAAGAACCACATCCATGAGTGCCATCTCTGCTCTTAAGGAGGACTGCAGTTGGGGGGATATCACTGCATATTAGGTTTCAAGTAATGGTGCATCCACCCCCATTATTGTTGACCTTACCAGCTGCTAGCTAAACCCATACAGCTGGATTTCCCTTTGTGGCAAGAGAGGCCAGCAGGCGTGTGCAGGTGCAAAATGCCTGCAGCACCGATATTACCAAGTGCTTTCCCATTCAAGAATTAAACAGGCCTGAATACACTTAGTTTCTGAGATAAGATGAAGTTGGGTGCATCCAGGGTGGTATGGCATTAGACAATGAGGGGTGTTTATACAGAAAGGGGCAGGACCACAAGAGCTGCTCTTGGGCTTCCTTCCAGGCTAATAGACATGCTGGCTGCCCATCTCACTGGAACTGAAGCATGAGGAGTCAGGCAACATAGCTTGGCTGGCCCACCTCCAGGCACACACCTCTTTTCCCCTGTCCAACAATCTGGCTGTTGACCTCTGACTACATTTCCTCCAGCATCCCATTGAATCTCCAAGTGGAAAAGTGTCAGCCTCTATCATCTTACACCCCACCAACCTGATCCACTAGAAAAATCCTACCATGCACACTGACATTCTCTCCACCAGACCAACAGTCCTTCATTCCCATGTCCCCCCAGGCATAATGCTTTCCCCAGAAGGAAGAAGAGAGAGGCCAAGCTCTCTTCCTGCCTGCTGCTGCTGTGCCCTGAGCCTCATTGAACTTGAACTGCCCCCAAAACAATCCCTCATCATATAATGACCACCATACTCACTTGCACTGTGGGACAGGAACAGCAATAGATATTACTCTGTTATTCCCACAACTGATACTTCATTGTGCAGGCTTCACAGCACCTTAGGCAGTCTGCAGCCACAGCTCTGATGGAATTGTGTATCTCTGGCTCTAGTTGGGACAATCTGTCTCACCATTGAATCATCCTGGCACCAATCAACCAAGTGCAGCACCCATTAAGACTGAGGAGTTCTGGTTTGGGTGGCAGCAGAGACAGCCAGGTAAGAAAGGCTCCATGAGGAAGGGATTGAAAACTCAGAGAAGCTGTGCTCATGGAACAACACCAGAGCTCTGGATCTAGCATACAGTCCAGGGTGTTTGTTTCCCACACACGCACGTGAAAAAATCACAATATAAAGGAAAGTACTTCGAGTTAGGAAACACTTGAGACAGGACTCCCTCTGTGGGGTCCCCCACCCGGGTGGAGTTCAGAGAGCAGGGCTTCAGCCATACTGGCACAGGGAACCGGCACTAAAAGCGGTATAGGGACATTTGAAAAAGGAGGTGCGGGGATTCTACACATGTTTTCCTCAGCTTCGCTGTCGTACCTTCTATGACCAGCCTGGACACCTTCAGGTGGGTGGGTGCACACACACACCAAAAAAAGTCCAGTGCTGAGCCCAGTTTTCCCACGGAACAGAGTTTGGTGGCTGCTTATGACATCAGCCCTGGGGTCACAGCCCTAAAATTAGCTTGTGCAGGAAAAGGACCCGTTACATCAGCCTATCTAGCAAGACAATAGCAGGCCCATCAGGCCTGACAGACAAACCATAGAACAATCTGTAAAATCTCAACATAAAAGGATGCAACTATCTCGAGAACTATGCTGTGCACATGCAGATACCTAACTGAACTTCATAGACAAAAATAGTAGACAATCTTTCTCCCATTAACTTCTCAATATTTATCTGAGCACCTCTACAGTGGTGACTAGAGGAGGGGCCTGAGCAAGCAGACACCGCAAGCACTGCTTGAGGTTTCTATGGTGCACACACATGGTCTGTGCTGACTGGACAGTTGGCCACAGTTTTATTTTTGTTTCAGAGTGGTGGTTTCTGTCTCTGCTTTTGTATTGACTCTGCTTTTGGTCCTTTTAATCACAAACTTTTCCTGGAGGTGGGAGATTTTCCTCCCTAAGTTACCCAAGAAGAGACAGCAATCATGGCCATATAGCCAAGCTACAAGCATACCCCATAATATTCCACCATTGAGACAAAAGCCAATAACAGCTGCTAAGCATTACATGCAAAAAGGGAAGCTTATCTCCTGATCATATCCACCAAGAGACAACCAATAAGCTAAATAACACAACAATAAACATCCATTTAAGAATTTTAAAAACCCACATAACTACAGGAAATGACAAACAAAAGATCTTAAACTCAACAAAAGATCTCAAAACATGTCCCAAAACAGAAAAGAGTAATTGAGACAAATGGGCTGAAGACAGACAAAGGCTCCCCAGAAGAGGAAGAGCGGGTTTTGGATTTACCTGAGAAGGAATTCAGAAAAATGTTATGGAAACAAATTCAAATGCTCCGAAAAGGAGTGGAGGAACACAAGGAAGAAGTCAGGAAATTACTACAAGATCAATCAAACAAGATTGATACAGTATTGGAAACAATTCAAAACCTACAAAAAGAGGTCCAGATGATTAATAATAAAATATCATAAATGGAATATCAGAAAAAGGAAAGGAGGAGAATAGAAGAGATAGAAGCCAGAACTAGCGAGCTGTAAGATAAATATCTCAATACTAATATGGAAGAGCAAGAAGAAAAAAGGATTAAAAAAATCTGAACAGAGTCTAAGATTCATGCTGGATAACATGAAGAAAAGAACAACTTAAGAATTATTAGCCCCCCATCCAAAAAAAAAAAAATCTAAAGAGGATAGAGAGAAACACTGTAAACTGATGATATATAGTGGGGATAATAATCAATGTAATGAAACAAGCTATATGAATGGTTGAATGTGAAGCTGATGATGTGCCCTGTAAACTTTCACTCAATGCAAAATAAAAACATTTAATAAAAAATAAAAAATAAAAGAATTATTAGCATTCCAGAGCAGGAAGAACCACAGAAGTCCACAAAAGAGATAGTTGAAGAGCTTCTGGAAGAAAAATTTCCTGACATCTTGAAAGATGAGTAGATAAACATTCAAGAAGCCAAATGTACCCCAGGAAGGATAGACCCCCAAAAGAAAGTCACCAAGACATATAATAACCAAGCACTCCAAATTCAAAGACAAGGAGAAAATCCTAAAAGCAGCCACGGAGAAGAGAAGTGTCACAAAAGCAAGCAAATCAGATTAAGCTCTGAATTCACAGCAGAGACCATACAGGAAAGAAGGAAATGGGGAGACATATACAAAAACCTGAAAGAAAAAACTGCCACTTCTGGTTCTGTGCGACAACCAGGAAAGTCAGATAGGAGAAAGCTCCGGTGAGAAACGAGGGGGATCTCACGAAGGAAACGTTCATGTACCAGACCCACGGCTTTTGAACCATCATAAGATCTAATATTTCAGTCTCCTGAACTCGCATTTTTGAGAAGTCATTCTGCAAAAGAAAAAAAAAAAAAAAATGCACATATTGGGACTGTCGCCCACAGGATTGAGGGTCGCTCCTGTGACTGCAGAGTTTAGAGGGTGGGACTAAGGCCAGCCCGTTCGGAAAGCAGCATTTCCAGCAGGAGGACAAAAGGGGGTCCCTGGACAAAAAAAACCCACAAGAAACAACATAGCTCCTGACCTGCCTCCCCCCCCCCCCATATCTCCCTGTCCTTGCTTGAGATCTCAATAAAAATCAGGCAGGGGCAGTTCACCTACACACAGAGAGAGGAAGAAAGGCAGCGACTTTGACTCCATCCACCATCCACGTCCCTGCATCTAAGCCTCCTGCCCCATTCCTAAGTAGCAGCAAGAATATTCCAGCAGCTGTTCTGGCAGGACAGGGAACAGAAAAAGTTAACCAAAGCCACATATCCGCTCCAAAGTGGTGATTACTTTCCCTGCATTTATATTACTTCTACTTTTAATCCTTTTGATCACACATCCTTCCAGGAGGTGAGAACTTCTCCTCCCTACGTTGTATAAGAAGAAGAACCAATCCTGGCAATATAGACAAGCTATAAGCATATAACATAATACTCCACCACTAAGACAAGACCCAACAACATCTGCTACACATTATAGATGACAAGGGAAGACCATCTCCCACTTATATTAATAATAATAATAATAAAACAATAACCATGACCAATAAGAAACAACAAAATTTATCGAAACACATCCAAAAACAGAAGAGAGCAGCTGACACAAATGAACTGGAGACAGAGAAAGGCTTTATAGAGGAGGAGGAGCGGGTTTTGGATATGCCTGAGAGGGAATTCAGAAGAATGATATGGAAACAAATTCAAATAATCCAAAAAGGGGTCAAAGAAAATCAGGAAGACGTAAGGAAAGTACTGCAGGAACAATCAAATAGGATTGACACAGCATTGGAAACAATTCAAAACCTCCAAAAAGATGTCCAGGTGATCAATAATAAGATGTCAGAAATAGACAATAGGTTGAAAGGGGAAAAAAACAGACTAGAAGAGACGGAAGCCAGAACCAGTGATCCAGAAGACAAATCTCTCAACACTGCCAAGGTAGAAGAACAAGCAGCGAAAAGGATAAAATAATCTGAAGAGAGTCTAAGATTCATGCTGGATAACATGAAGAGGAATAATGTAAGAATTATTGGCATTCCTGAACAAAAAGAAGCAGAGAAGTCCACAGAAGAGATAGTTGAAGAGCTTCTGGAAGAAAATTTCCCTAACATCTTGAAAGACGAGAAGATAAACATTCAAGAAGCCCAACGTACTCCAGGAAGGATAGACCCCAAAAGAAAGTCTTCAAAACATATAATAATCAAGCTCTCCAAAATC
>NW_006408861.1:2164382-2171051 GCF_000296735.1 Chrysochloris asiatica | reverse complement strand
AAGCAAATAAGATTAAGCTCTGACTATTCAGAACAAACCATGCAGGCGAGAAGGCAATGGGGAGACATATACAAAGCCCTGCAAGAAAAAACTGTCAACCAAGAATCGTCTATCCAGCAAAACTATTAATCAAATATGATGGTGTAATCAAAACATTTCAGGATAAACAGAATTTGAGAGATTTTATCAAAACCAACCCAGCACTTCAAAACATCCTAAAGGGAGCTCTGTGGACAGAGAACCAACAAGAATAGACGACAAACAGAGATTAACAGGTATGGCAACACCACCTGGAATACAGCTAACAGATAGGGAGGCCAGAACAGAACGAGACTACAACGACAAACTCAAAAGAACAGGGAGATCAACTGAAGGGACAAACGCAGCAATGGAAGCCCAGGTGGTGGGGATGCCAGATAAATTACAGGTTATAATGGAGTATCCTAAATGCAGAGAAAAGTTAGTAGACTACAAGGTAACCCCAAAGAAAGTTAACACTCCACAACATATCATAAAAACAAATTCCCAAGCAGAATAAGCGAACAGAAAAGCTAAGAGGTAACCGACCAGAAACAACTCAAAGGACATAAAACCAACACAACAAAGAAAGCAGTACCAAAGAACAAACAGCACTGCCAAAAAAGTAACATAATGATAGCAATCAATTAATACTTATCGATAATTACATTGAATGTCAATGGATTGAATGCACCAGTGAAGAGACAAAAAGTGACAGAATGGATAAGAAAACAAGATCCATCAATATGCTGCCTGCAAGAGACACACCTTACACACAAAGACAAAAACAAACTAAAAGTTAAAGGATGGAAAAAATTTACCAAGCCAACTGCAACAATAAACAAGCATGAGTAGTGATACTAATTTCCAACAAAGTAGATTTTAAGATAAGTACCAACATAAGAGACAAAAAAGGGCACTATCTCATGATCAATTCAGATGCCTTTAATTTCTTTATCATGCCGTATAGCTCTAGCTAAAACTTCCAGCCCAATATTGAATAGGAGCTGTGATAAAGGGCATCCTTGTCTGGTTCCTGTTCACAGAGGGAAGTCTTTCAGTTACTCTCCATTGAGTGTGATGTAGGCTCTTGGTTTTGAATATATGGTTTTGATTATGTTGAGGAATTTCTCTTCAATTCCTATTTTGCTGAGTGTTTTTATCAGGAATGGATGTTGGATTTTGTCTAATGCCTTTTCTACATCAATCAATGTGATCATGTGGTTCTTTTCTTTTTTCTTATTTATATGATGGATGACGTTGATCGTTTCCCTAATGGTGGGACTGAAAAATGGTCCAACCTCTCTGGAAAGCAATATGGTGCTTTTTCAGAAGGTTGAAAATAGAAATACCATTCGATCCAGCAATTCCACTACTGGGTATCTACCCACAAGACGAACGAGCCACAACACAGGAAGATATATGCACACCAATGTTCATAGCTGCACTATTTAAAATAGCAAAAAGATGGAGTCAGCCAAAGTGCCCATCAACTGCAGAATGGATAAACAAGCTGTGGTACATACACACAATGGAGTATTATGCTACCTTGAAAAATAACAAGGAAGCTGCATGCCACTTCCTAACATGGATGAACCTTAAGGACATTATGTTGAGTGAAATCAGTCAGTCACAAAAGGAAAAATATTGCATAGGACCACTATTTTAAAAGACTAGGAAAAAGAACCCATACTAATCCACTAAAGTGGACTCTTAGGGGGTTGGTAGGATGTAGGGGTAGGGATAAGGGTGGGAAGGGAAGGTGGAGCACAAGGCAGGGAATAGACACAAGATAATTTGGGTATTGGGTAGGGGGGCAATATACAAGAAGGGAGAGGGGAATCGAAGAACAAAGCAGATGGGAGAACAAATAGGTATAAATGGGCTAAATGGGACAGAGGTAAAAAATAATGTAGGCACAGCTTTGGAACAACAGGGATCTGGAATACAGAGACTGAGACAGGGATGGAATGGGGAAAAGGGGGGAATAATGTTAAGATGCTTGGCTGCCTTTTCAATCGTGGTTTTCCTTGCAATACATTATAAAACAGACACTGGAGGGGGAAAGAAAGGAATAACCAGAAATATCAACATGGAAAGCTTGTAAGCCTGTCTTCTGCCTATAACTGATTGGAATACCTAAAATGTGTCCAATGAAGGAGGTTTACTGAGGCGCCTCTGCATTACATGGGAGTATATGTGGAAGCCCGAACCACAACCATACCTTCAGAGATGGGAAATTTCTCCACTTGAAAGGACAAGCAGACCATCCGGGAGCAGTTAGAAAACCAGAAGATACCTCTTGAAAGAAGGACCTACAGGAAAAATACAAAACAATAAGGGCAGTCCGACTGTTACCACAAAAACATACCGGTGGCTTGCTCAGGAGACATCAAGGCAAGTGATTGGGTCCTCTCAGTGCAAATTCTCATCCAACACTAAGACACAAGGGAAATATACACTTTGACTGACAACCACGCACGTCACCCAGAAGAGGAAGTGACCAAAGAACATCAATGAAGGGGTAAGCTAAGCCCTACATTGTTCAGCAAACTACTATGAGCCCGGGTGGAGACCTGGTCAGCCAGTAGCGAGGCAACATCTGGGGACTCATGGGCTCAGGGTCAATGACACAGCCACAGAGGTCTAGAGTGAAAAGTGGGGCGGCCAGCCGATAAAAAGAGGCCAGACAGACATAAGAACACCCACACTTACAGATGATACCCATTTGACCGGACTTCAATGACTGGATAAACAGAGCTCAACCCTAAGAAGAAAGAAGAGGAAAAAGCGTCATCTGATACAATTCGATAAACATGACCCACACCTATAAATGCAGTAGCTCAAAAAGGAAACAAGTCCCTACTGCATGAACTATACCCACCCCCTCCACACAAAGGGTAGACAGGGATAGGCAACTTGGACATTGGCTACCCAAAGTGGGGGGAGGGATACAAAAGCAAGAAGTGACTGGCTTACAAGTTTTCAAGAGGGAACCTAGATCCAGAGGGTGTGGAGGAAGGTAGAGTCTCCAGTGAATGGTGTCCAGCCTGTCCAGGAAGGGCTGATGAAACGATATATAGATGGGTCTCTTGTGATGCAATGGTGAATAATTGTTATCGGGACTGATTGTGAGGGTTGGAAATCTAAAGATGGACATTTTGTAGCAAAGAGGGGAGTGATTGGCTTATCATTCTGGAAGTGGAGGACTCTGGGCCCATCAATGGAGAAGAGCAAAGAGTAGAATCCTACCCAAAGAGGCAGCGAGGCCTGAGATGGAGGCAGAGAAGACAACATCTAGAGATGGTGGGGTTGGGGACTCGGGATCAGGAGATGGAAAGGGGCTGAGGACTGTGGTGGTGGGGGGAGATGCAGGCTTACAGGGTACACCCCTTGGTTGGGTGAGGGCACATGGACAGGATGACAACTATGCCAATGAAATGATAGATGATGGAATGAATGTAAAATTGATGTTCTCCCATGTACACTATCACACAATTCACAATAAAATATTAAGAAAATAAATAAATAAAATAAAAAATAAAAACATATTAGTTGTGGAAACAAATAGATAAATAAAAATAAAATGAGGGGGCAATAAAGGCACAAAGTGACTGGTTTACAAGGTTTCAAGAGGGAGCTTAGTTTAAGAGTGTGGAGGGAAAGAAAGAGTACCCACTGAATAGCTATCATCTTGTCTAGATGGGTCTGGTGAATGGAGATAGGGATAAGATTTGTAAGATTCAATAGTGAATAATTATTATCATGACTAATTGTGACTGTCACAATTGTAAAGGTAGAAGTTTTGTAACAAAAAAAGTGGAGTGGTTAATCTTACAGTCCAGAAACAGAGGACCCTACAGCCATCAAGAGAGAAATGCACAAGTAGAATGCGGGACCTTATCCAGAGAAGCAGCAGCGCCAGAGACGGAGGTAGAGATGGGGGCATGAGGGGGGAGCAGCTGAGGACTCTAGATTTATCGACTAAGAAGAGAAGAACTAAGAGCAGGTGGCCAGGAGCAGACTTGCAGAATGTGCCCTTTGGAAATGTAAATTATTACATATGCCTGAGTGGTTTGTGTGTGTGTGTGTGTTTTAAAAAGCTGAAGTGGATAAAGAGAAATACTGTCAACTGATGGCATATGGAGGGGATTATAATCTATGTAATGAAACAAGGTATATGAATTGTTGAATGTGAAACTGATGATGTGCCCTGTAAATTTCCACTCAATCTACAATAAAAACCTTAAATTAAAAAAAACTTAAATTAAATGGAACGCATAAACATCAGTATCCTAGGCATTAGTGAGCTGAAATGAATAGGAACTGGCCATTTTGAATCTGAAAATTACATGGTTTACTATGCCAGGAATGACAAAGTGGAATGGCATCACATTCAATATCAAAAAGAAGTTATCAAGATCTCTCTTGAAGTACAATGCACTTTGTGATAAAATAACATCCCTATGCCTACAAGGCAGACCAGTTAATACAACTAGTATTCAAATTTATATACCAACCACTAAAGCCAGTGATGATGAAACAGAAAAATTTTACCAACATCTTCAGTCTGAAATTGATCAAACATGCAATTGAGATGTATTGATAATTGCTGGTGATTGAAATGCAAAGTTTCAAAACAAAGATGAAGAAGAATCAGTAGTTGGAAAATACGACCATGGTGATAGAATGATGCTAAAGATTGTATGATAGAATTTTTCAAGAACAATGATTTCTTTATTGAAAATATATTTTTTTAAACAACATAAAAAAATACTATATACATGGACCTTAGCAGATGAACTATACAGAAATCAAATTGACTACATCTGTGGAAAGAGATGGTGGAAAAACTCCATATCTTCAGCCAAAACTAGGCCAAAGGCAGACTGTAGAATATACTATCAATTGCTGATATGCAAGTTCAAGCTGTAGCTGAAGAAAATTAAAACAAATTCATAAGAGCCAAAATAAGACCTTGAACATATCCCACCTGAATTGAGAGATATCCAAAGAACAGGTTTGATGTATTGGATACTAAAGATCAAAGACCAGAAGACTAGTGAGATGACATAAGGAATATTACACAGAAAGAAAACAAAAGATCATTAAGAAGACAAGAAAGAACGAAAAGACAAAAACGGATATCAGAAGAAACTCTGAACTTGCTCTCCAGCATAGAGATGCTAAAGCAAATGGGAAAAATGAGAAGGTAAAAGAGTTGAATAGAAAATTTAAAAGGTCAACTCAAGAAGTCAAACGCAAATATTAGGATGGCGGCTCGGGTGGAGGTACAGTGAAAGTCGCCGTCAGCAATAACACAGAATACCAGGCAAAGAAGATCCAGGTCAGAGCTCCAAAACTCAGAACCACAGAGATAGGACAATTTTAAAGGTTTGAAGGCTTATAGCTTGTGGAGTTTGGAGCTGAAGTAAAAACTCACGTACTTTTGAATCTGCCGGGACAGGCTCGGAGGCCTGAGCTGACATCCTGGGTGAAACCAAGTGGCAAGACCAAGGGGGAGCAGAAACACCACAGAAAAACGCCCGGGGAACCATGGGACAAAGGTGGACAATATACTTGGTCAGTTTTTGCTCTGATTTTCTTTTTTTCTTTGGTGTCTGGTAACTGGTACATTCACTGTTTGCCCAACTCTATTCTAGTGAATAGAGGGAGATCCTGAGCTGAGTGGCCACCTCCCCATCCTCACTGCTGGTGGATTCTTCTGCCACGCATGCATACAGATATTCAGCCCAAGCGAAGGCCCTGAACTTTTAATATCTGTTTCCTTTTTGTTCTGTTTTTTTGTTTTGTTTTGTTTTGTTTTTTGTTTTTTTATCACGGGAAAGAGTAGGAGAGGGCTCAAGGGAAGGAAAGAGAGTTTAAAGGCAAAACAGTCCAAAGGTTGGATTGGGGCCTGAGATATAGCATGACAACCAACACTGGCAACTTGGAATCTCTCAGGCAGCTTTGAAGACAGGAACTAAGAACATTAAACCCCTACTCATATTAAGCTACAGATTTTTTTCCCCTTCTTTTTCTTCTCTCCCTCCTCTCCCTTTTCTGTGATTAGAGACTGCAGTATTCAGTCTTGTTTTTGTTTGTGCTGCTTTTTCTTTCTTTTTTTCTTTCTCTCATCCCTCCCCCCCTACACACACACACACACACACTAGTGTTGGTTTGCTGTTATATGCCCCCACCCTTCTGCCTTTGGAGGACTCTTTGTCTCCTTATGTTACACAAGAAGAGTCAGCAACTGCTGCCATATAGCCAAGCTACAATCACACTCTATAAAACACCAAAACCCAGGCAAGAACCAATAGCAGCTTCCATATACCAGGGAAACAGACAACACCTGTGAAAGTTACTCTGAGTTAAGCAATAAGAAGAATGAAAAGGGAAGCCCACATCCTGATCTCATATTCCTGGAAGCAATCAGAAAACATAAAAAAAAAAAAAAAAATACTCAATTAAGAATTAAGGTCACAGATAAACATTAAACATGTCCAAGAAGCAAAAGCAGATGACCATATCAGCACATGTCCAGAAAAAAGATAATATGTCTAAGACAAATGACCTAGAAGTAGACCTGGACTCCATTCTGGAGGGAGGGCAGGCCTTGGAAATGCCTGAGAAAGAATTCAGAAAAAT
>NW_006408861.1:2127630-2147653 GCF_000296735.1 Chrysochloris asiatica | reverse complement strand
AGAAGGAGAGCGACTGTGTGCTGAAGACTTGGGCGGGTAGCGTAGGGGGCAGTCTTGCAGGGTATACCCTTTGGTAGGTTGATGATGCATGGAGGGAATTGGAACCATGGCAATGAAACGATATACGATAGAATGAATGTAAAACTAATGTTCTCCCATGTAAACTATCATATAATTCACAATAAAACATTTTAAAAAATCAAATATTATAGTGAAATATTATAGTGAAAGACTGGGAGTTAGAAAACAAAAAGGGAAAAACACACCCAATGTTTCTCAAGCTGAGAGACCTAAAGAAAAAAACTAAGCCTCGATTTGCAATATTGAAGGATTCTACCAGCAGCTCCGCGGGAGAAAGATGAGGCTTTCTACTCCCGTAAAGATTTACACCCTCGGAAACCCTATACATGGTCGCTATGGGTGGGAACCGACTCGATGGCACATAACAACAGCAACAACAATGGGCAAAATGGATTCCTGGTGTGACGCTGTAGGTTAATGTGCCAGACTGCAAAGCCCTTTAAACTGCGAGGCTGGCAATTCAAACTCACCATCTGTTCCTTGGAAACCCTATACAGTGTCACTATGGGTCAGAACTGACTCAATGGTACTTAACATCAACAACAAATGGGCAAAATATTGAATGATGCAGAAAGCATCAAAAAAAGATGGAATGAGATACATGAAAACCACCACATAACATGAGGACATTATGCTGAGTTAAATTAATCACACACAAAAAACAATTGCATAAGGTTAGTATTGTAAAAGGTTAAGAAAAGTTGTTGTTGCTGTTAGGTGCCATCGAGCTGGAACCAACTCATAGCGACCCTATACACAACAGGACGAAACACTGCCAGGACCTGGGCCAACCTCACAATTGTTGCCATGCTTAAGCCCATTAATACTGCCACTTGGCCAATCCATCTCACTGGGGGTCTTCCTCTTTTTCTCTGACCCTCAACTTTACCAAACATGGTATCTTTCTGCAGTGACTGGTCCCTCCTGACAATATGTTCGAAGCATGAGAGACAAAGTTAGGTCATCCTGGCCTCCAAGGAGCACTCTGGCTGCAGTTCTTCCAACACTTTTTGGCAGCCCATGGCACTTTCAATATTCTCTTCCAATACTATAACTCAAAAGCATCAATTCTTCTACAGACTTCCTTATTCACTGTCCAGCTTTCGCATCCATATGAGCTTATTGAAAATACTATGGCTTGGGTCAGGCACACCTTAGTCCTCAAGCTGACATCTTTGCTCTTCAACACTTTGAAAAGATCTTGTGCAACAGATTTGTCCAATGCAATATGTCTTTTGATTTCTTGACTGTTGCTTCCATGAGTGTTGATAGTTGATCCAAGAGGAATGAAGTCCTTGACAACTTCAATCTTTTCTCTGTTGATAAAAATGCTGTTTATTGGTCCAGTGGTGAGGATTTTTGTTTTCTTTACATTGAGATGCAATCCATACCAAATGCTGTGCTCTTTAATCTTCATCAGTAAATATTTTAAGTCCTCTTCACTTTCAGCAAGCAAGGTTGTATCATCTGCATACTGCAGGTTGTTAATGAGTCTTCTTCCAATCCTGATGTCACGTTTTTCTTCATAGAACCTAGCTTCTCAAATTATTTGCTCAGCATACAGGTTGAATAAGTATGGTGAAAGAATACAACCTTGTCTCATACCTTTCTTAATTTTAAACCATTCAGTGTTCCCAGTTACAACAACTGTCTCTTGGTCCATGTACAGATTCCTCATGACCACAATGAAGTGTTCTGGAATACTCATACTTCACAATGTTGTCCCTAGTTTGTCATGATCCACACAATCAAAGCCTTTGTGTAGTCAATAAAGCACAGGTAAGCATCTTTCTGATATTCTCTGCTTTCAGCCAAGATCCATCGGACATCAGCAATGATATCCCTCATTCCAAATCCTCTTCTGAATCTGGCTTGAACTTCTGGAAGTGCTCTGTCAATGTATGCTTGTAACTGTTTCTGTATTACTTTTAGTAAAACTTTACTCGCATGGGATATCAAAGATATTGTTTGATGATTTATGTATTTCATTGGGTCACCTCTCTTTGGAATGCGCACAAATATGGATCTCTTCTATTCAGTTGGTCAGATAGTTGTCTTACAAATTTCTTGGCATAGATGAGTGAGTTGCCTCCTGTGCCGCCTCACTTTCTTGAAAGATTTCAATTTTGTCTCGTCAATTCTTGGTGACTTTTTCTTTTCCAATTACTTCAATGCACTTTGGACTTCTTCCTTCAGGCTCATTGACTCTTGATCATATGCTACCTCTTGAAACAGTTGAACATCAACCATTTCCTTTTGATACAGTGACTGTGTATTTCTTCTGTATTTCTTCCATCTTATTTTGATGCTTTCTGCAACATTCAATAATTTGCCCAGAGAATCCTTCAATAACAAAAGTCAAGATTTGAATTTTTTCTTCAATTCCACCAGCTTGAGAAATGCTGAGTGTGTTCTTCCCTTTTGGTTTTCTGACTCCAGATATTTGCATATTTTTTTGTAATATTTGACTTTGTCTTCATGAGCTGACCTTTGAAATTTCCTTTTCAGCTCTTGTACCCCCTTTATTCTTCCATGTAGCATCTCTACACTGGAGAACAAGTTTCAGTGTCTCTTCTGACATCCATTTTGATCTTTTCCTTCTTTCTTGTCTTCTTAATGGCTTTTTGCTTTCTTCATGTATGATGTTCTTGATGTCATCCCATAACTCTTCTGGTTCAATCTCTGTTATTTAATGTATCAAATCTGTTCTTCAGATTATCTCTAAATTCAGGTGTGATAATTCAAGGTCATATTATGGCTCTAGTGGACTTGTTTTCATTTTCTTCTGCTTCTGTCTAAGTTTGCATATGAGCAATTGATGGTTTGTTCCACAATCTGCCCCTGGCCTTGTTTTGGCTGATGATATGGAACTTTTCCACCGTCTCTTTCCACAGATGTAGTCAATTTGATTTCTGTGTATTCCATCCATATATATAACCATCTCTTATGCTATCTAAAGAAGGTATTTGAAATGAACAAATAATTGTTGTTACAGAATTCTATCATGTGATCTCCAGCATAATTTCTATCACCAAAGCCATATTTTCCAACTACTGATCCTTCCTCTTTATTTCCAACCTTTGCATTCTAATCACCAGTAATGGTCAATACATCCTGATTGCATGTTTTACCAATTTCAAATTGAAGAAGTTGGTAGAATTCTTCCATTTCTTCCTACTTGCTTTAGTGGTTGGTGTGTAAATTTGAATAATAGTGGTATTAACTGGTCTTCCTAGTAGATGCATGGATATTATCCTATCGCAGATTTCATTGTACCTCAAGACTGATCTTGATATGTTTTTCTTGATGATGAATGCGACACTATTCCCTTTAATATGTCATTCATGGCATCGTAATGTGGTTGTTATATTCAAAATAGCCAATACCAGTCCATTTCAGGTCACTACTGCCTAAGATGTTGATGTTTATGTTTTTTATTTCCGTTTTTACAAATTCCAATTTTCCTAGATTTCATACTTCTTAAATTCCATGTTCTGATTATTAATGGATGTTTATTGCTGTTTCTCTTCATTTTGAGTGGTGCCCCATCAGAAAATGAAGGTCCCAAGGGCTTTACTCTCACTGGCTTTACTCCATTTGCATCATCACAGTGAACTGTGCTTTAAGGAGGCAGCTCTTCTCCAGTCACATTTTGTTTGCCTTCCAACCTGAAGAGATCATTTTCTGGCACTATATCTAACAGTGTTTCTCTGCTATTCATAAGGTTTTAGTGAATAAATATTCAGAAGTAGTTCATCTCTCCTTCTTCCTAGTCTGTCTTCATCTGGAAGGTCATCTGAAACTTGTCCACTGTGGATGACCCTGCTGGTATTTAAAATACCAGTGGCATAGCTTTCAGAATCATAGCAATTCACAAGCCACCACAGTACAACAAACTGACAGATGAGTGGTGGTAAGAAAAGATACTCATACTAAAATAAAAAGAAAATAATTTTTTGTTAGTTACCAGGAGTGGAAGGGATGGGATGATAGAGCACAGATTAGGGGATAGACATGTCATATTAGGGTGTTGCAGAGAACAATATACAAGGAAGAAGAGGGCAATACACAAGAAGGGGGAGGGAGATGGAAGAACAAGATAGACAAGGGAACACTCAAATAGATTTGCATGGGCTAAATGGGACAGAGGTAAACAGTAATGTATGCTCAACCTTGGAACAACAGGGTTCTGTGATACAGGGATCGAGGCATAGTCTGAATGGGTAAAAGAAGGGAAATAATATTAAGATGCCTAACTGTCTTATGGATATTTGTTTCCCTTGCCTACCACTGTAAAATAGACGCTTGAGTGAGGTAGAAAGGAATATCGGGAAACATGATTACAGAAAGATTGTAAGCCTGTCTTCAACCTATAACTGATTGGAATACCTGAAAGGGGTTCTAGAACTTGCCCAGGGAAATAGGCTTCTTAAGGAGCCTTTGTAGTGTATAGACCTTAGGTAGAATCCTAAGCCCCATCCAGAACATTTTGAGGTGGGACATTCCCATTTGAAAGACCAGCATGGAGTGGCTAGAGGAATAGAAGATACATCCTCTTGAAACAGTTGAACATTGACCATTTCTTTTTGGTATAGTGACTCTGTATATTTGTTCCATCTTCTTTTGATGTTTTCTGCATCATCCAATATCTTGCCCATAGAATCCGTCAATATTGCAAATTAAGGCTTAAAGTTTTCCTTCACTTCTCTCCACTTGAGAAATGCTGAGTGTGTTCTTCCCTTTTGGTTTTCTAACTCCAGGCCTTTGCACATTTCATTGTAATATTTGACTTTGTCTTCTCAAGCTGACCTTTGAAGTTTTCTATTCAGCTCTTTTACTTCCTCATTTCTTCCATATGTTTTAGCATCTCTATGCTGGAAAGTAAGTTTCAGAGTTTCTTCTGATATCTATTTTCATCTTTTCCTTCTTTCTTGTCTTCTTAATGGCCTTTTGTTTTCTTCCTATATGATGATGTCATTCCACAAGTCTTCTAGTATATGATCTTTTGTGTCTAATGCATCAAATCTGTTCTTCAGATGATCTCTCAATTCAGGTGGGATATGTTCACGGTTATATTTTGGCTCTTGTGAACTTGTTTTAATTTTCTTTAACTTCAGCTTGAACTTGCATATGTACAATTGATGGTCTGTTCTACAGTTTGCTCCTGGCTTTGTTTTCACTGATGATATGGAGTTTTTCCACCATCTCTTTCACAGATAGACTCAAGTTGATTTCTGTGTATTCCATCTTGTGAGGTCCATGTGTGGAGTCATCTTTTATGTTGTTTAAAAAAGGTATTTGCAATGAAGAAGTCAATAGTCTTGAAAAATTCTATCATGTGATGTCCAGCATCGTTTCTATCACCAAGACCATATCACCAACTACTGATCCTTCCTGTTTCCATTGTTTGCATTCCAATCACAAGAAAATATCAATACATCTTGATTGCATGTTTGACCAATTTTAAACTGAAGAAGTTGGCAGACTTCTTCAATTTCATCATAACTGGATTTAATGCTTGGTGCATAAATTTGAATAATAGTGATATTAACTGGTCTTTTTTACAGGATAGCGTAGTGGTTACGAATTGGGCTGCGAACCTTAAGGTCAGCAGTTCAAAACTACCAGCTGCTCCGTGGGAGAAAGATCAGGCTTTCTACTCCCGTAAAGATTTACACCCTCGGAAACCCTGTACAGGGTCGCTATGGGTCGGAACCGACTCGACGGCACTTAACAACAACAACAATCCTGTCACAGATAGCACTGTACCTCATTACTGATCCTGAAATGTTCTTTTGGATGATGAATGCAATGCCACTCCTTTCAATTTGTCATTCCCAGTATAGTAAACATTGTCAGATTCAAAATGACCAATGCCCATCCATTTCAGCTCACTTCCAATTTTCCTAGATTCATACTTCAGACATTCAATGTTTCAATTATTAATGGATGTTTACAGTAATTTCTCTTCATTTTGAATTGTGCCCTTCAACATATGAAGGATCTAAAGGCTTTACTCCATTCACATCATTACAGCCAACTCTACTTTGAAGAGGCAGCTCTTCCCAGTTATATTTTTAGTGCTTTCCAACCTGAGGCACTCATCTTCCAGCACTATATCTGACAATATTCTGATGCTCATCATCAAGTTTCAATATTCTGGTGCTGACAGTGTTCCACTGCTATTCATAAGGTTGTTAGTGACTAAATATTGGCAAGTAGTCCGTCTCTCCTTCTTCCTAGTCTTTCATTGTCCATAAGTGAAGCTGTCTATAATTGGTGACCCTCCTGGTATTTAAAATACCGGTGGCATAGTTTCCAGAATCACAGCAACACACAAGTCACCACAGTATGACAATCTAACAGATGAGTGGTGGACCAGGAACATTAGTGGACAGAAAATTTAAGGAGGATGAGATTGGTTGTACAACTTGAAGACTATATTCAATGTCACTTAATGGTACATGTAGAAACTGTTGGTATGTGTTTTGTGTTCCTGGTATGGTGCTGTCAGATAAGCATTGGACTACTAACCTCAAGGTCAGTGGCTCAAACCCATCAGTCACTCCTTGGAAACCCTATATAGGGTTGCAAAGAGCTGGAACAGACTTGACAACACTTAACAACAACAACATTCTCAACAATAACAACAAAATTAATTAATTTATTTAAGCTCATAATGGATCACTGGTGTGGTGCTGTAGGATAAGCACTAGACTCATAACTGAAAAGTCAGTAGTTCAAACCCACTAGCCACTCTCAGAAACCCCACACAGGGTCACTATGAGTTGAAACCTACTTGATGGCACACAACAACGTGAAGTACAGTTCTATATGGACATAAATGGGGTCATCATTTTAAAAACAAAGAAACAAAATATCTTGGAAGTGATAAACTTGTGTGAAACAGAAATGTTGTATTAATTACAAAACCATTTTATTAAATATTTCAAGGCCCTGGAAGAGGCCTTGTTGAAAGAAATGTACTTTGCTTTGTTGTTGTTGTTGTTATTATGTGCTGTTGAGCTGGTTCCAATTCATAGCAATCCCGTATAGGATTTCCAAGGCACAGCTGGTGGGTTTGAATGCCAACTTTGTAATTTACAGTCCAGTGCTGATCCTATAGTGCCACAGCAGAAGTATTGATGGTTCAGTGGTAGAATTCCCACTTGGCATACATGTGGGAGACCAGTTCTGAGTCCTGGCTAATCCACCTCACATACAGCCACCACCCAACTGTCAGTGAATGCTTACATGTTGTATGATGCTGAACAAGTTTCAACAGAACTTCCAGAGTGAAACATACCAGGAAAAAAAGGACTGACAATCTTTAGATGTGGGAGGAGATGGACACTTTGGCTGTCTCCATCTTTTTGCTTTTGTAAATAGTACTACAATGAACATTGGTGTGCATATATATGTTCATGTTATGGCTCACATTTCTTGTGGGTAAATACCAAGTAGAGGAATTGCTAGATCATCTTGATGTCTCCCATGTCTAGCAACTCCTTTCCTCAATGTGTTTGAAGTTTTCATAATTTTGCCCTCATATACTCCACCACATTCGTGGATATATTTGTAACAAAGGTAAATATAACTGTACAAATATCCTCTGTCAAACATATGTATTCATTGGTATATTCCCATTGTCCCTCCTACACTCATTCAGTCAGCTTGTCTATCCATATCCACTTGTAGATCACCATTATTGTATGATTGAATATATAACAATATTTAATTCTGTTGTCCTCAGCTCTTAACCTCTCCCCATGTCTTCCCGTGTCAGTTTTTTTGCTGGCCTTCTTCTTAGTTTATAAGTTAACATAGGTCTACCTTATAGCCAATAATTTACCCTCCCTTCTCCTCCCACATCTATTAACCATCAAAGAATATTTCTTTTAGTGTGGAAATCTTTTCTTGACTTTTTACAATAGTGGTCTTACACAATACTTGTCCTTTTGTGACTGCTTTATTTCAATCATTGTAGTGTCCTCCACCACTCATCTGTTTGTCATACTGTGGTGGCCTGTGTGTTGCTATGATGCTGGAAGATATGCCACAGGTATTTTAAATACCAGCAGAGTCACCCATGATGGACAGGTCTCAGCTGAGCTTCCAGACTAAGCCAGTCCAGGAAGAAGAAAATGTGAATCATTTCTGAATGGTTAGCCATTGAACCTTATGAATAGCAGTAGAACATCATTTAATGTAGTGCCGGAAGATGAGCCCTTCAATTTGGAAAACACTCAAACATACAATTGGGGATGAGCTGCCTCCTTGAAATAGAGGCAACCATAATGATATGAATGGAGCAAAGCCTTCAAGACCTTCATTTATTAATGTGACACAATTCAAAATGGGAATAAACAGCTGTAAGCATCCATTAATAATCAGAACGTGAAATGTGCAAAGCATGAATCTAGGAAGGTTGGAAGTCATCAAAAATTAAATATAATGTATAAAGATAGATGTTCTAGGCATTGATTAATTTAAATGAACTGGTTTTGGCAATTTTGAACAATCAATCATATGGTTTACAATAAGAGCTCTGGTAGCATATTGGTTTACAAGTTGGACTGCTAGCCACAAGGTCAGCAGTTCAAATCTACCAGCTGCTCCATAGGAGAAAGATGAGACTTTATGCTCCCATAAAGATTTGGCTACTCTGGAGAAAGGACCTTGTCTCATTTGAGTGTCTGTTCATCATGATATTGATGTGGCTTGGCATCTATCTTTTTACTTGCTGGTTGTTTGCTCAGTCTTCTCTTTTTATATCTCCAAAGAGACTGGCTTAAAATACACTCTTATCCTTATACTGGCGTTCTGGTGTGGCCCTGTGGGTTAATGCGTGGGACTGAAAGTTGGTTTGAACTGCAAGATTAGTGATTCAAGCTCACCAGCTGCTCCTCAGAAACCCTGTATAGAGTCACCGTAGGTATCAACCAACTCGACGGCACTTAACAACAACAACACTTATACTGGAGTTCTAGTATGGTGCCATAGGATAAGAACTAGACCTCAAGGTTGGTTTGAACTGCAATATTGGTGGTTCAAACCCATCAGCCACTCCTTGGAAACCCTATATAGGGTCACTATGAGTCAGAACCAACTTGACAGCACTTAACAACAACACTTAAACTTACTGGATAGCACTTAACAACAATGCTTATTCTGTCTTGCTGACATAACAAAGAAATCCATTCCCAAATGGGGTTAGGATTTACAACACAAATTTTTATGAGGAACACTTCTATATACAAAACCAACCTTTTATATAGTCAAACATATATGTACAATATGACACAATCCCAATCCTATATTATTGTTGTTGTTAAATATCCATCTAATGGAATATTGTTGTTGTTATTGTTAAGTGCCGTCGGTTGATTCTGACCCATAGCGACCCTGTATTGGGTTTCCAAGGAGCAGCTGGTGAGCTTGAACCACCGACCTTGCAATTCAAATGACTTTGCAGTCTGACACAGCAGTCTACAGTGCCACACAAGAACGCCAATGGAATATTACTTAGCAATTAAAAGAACAATCTATTGCACATAATTTCAATGATTTTAAGAGCATTATACTGAATGGAAAAAAGCCATTCTTGAAATCATAACATCATGTGTGAGTCCACCTATATGGCATTCTGTAGAAGGCAAAATTATATCAACAGAAAACAAATCCTTGGGTACCAGGGACTAGGATTGGAGTCCTGGTTGCTGCTGTAGGATAAGCAATGGACTACTAATTTTAAGGTCAGCAGTTGAAACCCACTCCTTGAAAACTCTACAGGGTTGCTGTGAGTTGGAACTGACTCAACAGCGCTTAACAACAATAATAACTGAATTTGGGAAGATCCTGACCAAAAATGGACAACATGAGAGAGTTTTCATCTTTGTATCTTTATGTCATCTAGACACAGTAATCTATTATTTCTGTACTTGTTGTTAGGTGCTGTCAAGTAGGTCCCAACTCAGAATGACCCCAAGCACAAAAGAACAAAATAGTGCTTAGTCCGTCATCATCCTCACAATTGTTGTAGTGTTTGAGACCATTGTTGCTGCTGCCATGTCAGTCCATCTCTTTTTCATTAACCCTCTAATTTGCCAAGCATGATGTCCTTTTCCAGGTGCTGATTTCTCCTGACAACATGTTCAAAGTATGAGAGACCAAGTCTCACCATCCTTGCTTCCAAGACAGATTTGTTGTTCTTCAGATAGTCCATATAGTCAATATTCTTCACCATGTATATGAGGCAATTGACAATACCATGACTTGGGTGAGGTGTACCTTAATCCTAAAACTGGCATCTTTGCTCTTTAACACTTTAAAGAGGTTTTTGCAGCAGATTTTCCCAATGCAATATGTAGCTCGATTTCTTGACTGCTGTTTCCATCAGCAATGATTATGGATCCAAGTAAAATTAAATTTTTGACCACTTCAATCTTTTCTCCATTTATCATGATGTTGTTTACTGGTCCAGTTGTAAGGATTTTTGTTTTCTTTATATGAGTTGTAACCCATACTTGAAGCTCTATTCTTTGATTTCATCAGTAAGTGCTTCAAGGGATCTTCAGCAAGCAAAGATGTCTCATCTGTATATCTCAAATTGTTAATGAATCTTCCTCCAGTCCTGATGCTGTTTTCTCCATATAGTCCAGCATCTCAGATTATTTTCTTAACATACAGATTGAATAACTAACACACACCTTTCCTAATTTTAAACTATTCAGCATCCCCTTGTTCTGTTGAAACAACTGTCTATTGGTCTATGTAAAGGTTCCACATGAGCACAATTAAGTGTTCCCATTTTTACTATGTTTATTATGACCCATGCAGCGGAATGCCTTTGCATAGTCAATAAAGTATCATTCTGGTATCCTCTGCCTTCCACCAAGATCCATCCGTTGTCAGTGATGATATCTCTCATTCCATATCCTTCAGCTTGAATTTCGGGCAGTTGCATGTCAGTGTACAGTTGCAACCATTTTTAAACTATCTTAAGCAAAATTTTACTTGCATGTGACATTGTTCAATAATTTCCTCATTCTTTTGTATAACTGTCTTAATTACTAGTGTTGGTATAATAGATAGCTTTAGAAAACAAATTTATTCTCTCATAGTTTAGGAGGCTAGAACTTTGAATTCAGAGTGCTGGCTCTGAAGAAAGGTTCTTTTAGTATTTGCAAGCCTGTACTCTTTGGAGATCTTCATGTGTCTTGGCATCAATCTTTTTCTGGATCTAGAAGTTTCATAAAACAAGGACCCCAGGTCCAAAGGACATGCTCCACTCCTGGTTCTTCATTCTTGATGATAATAGGTCCCTCCTTCTCTGCTCACTTTTCTCTCCTTTTATTGTTTGTAAGTTTTATCTTACAAACAGGAAAACTCCTTTACATCGGATCCGAGTTGTGATGGGATTAAGAGTATGGCAATCCACCCTTCATCCTCTTATTGTTTGATCATATTAGATCACATCAAGGGGATTATCACATAACTACTATATTGCACCATAATTCAATGGCCAGACCACTGAGAAACATAGCCCAGGCAATCTGACACATTTTAGGGGGACACAATTCAATCCATGACAGTCACATTTCTTTGCAATGGGCACAAATATGAATCTCTTCCAAAAGATTGCGTCCAATGCTGCATCATTTGTTGAAACATCTCAGTTTGTATTCAGTCAATTCCCGGAGCCTTGCTTTTTCATTAATGCCTTAAGTGCAGCTTGGACTTGTTCCTTCAATACCATCAGTGCTTGATCTTATGCTACCTCTTGAAATGGTTGAATGTCAACCAATTCTTTATGGTCCACTGACTCTGTTATTCTTTCTATCTTCTTTTGATGCTTTCTTCATCATTCATTGTTTTGCTCCAGTTGTTGTTAAATGCCATTGTGTCGATTCCAATTCATACAGGGTTTCCGAGGAGTGACTAGTGAGTTTTTAACTGATGACCTTGTAGTTAGCAGTCCAGTACTTTGAACCTATCAAAATTGCAAGTTGAGGTTTGAATTTTTTTCTACAGTTGTTTCAGCTTGAGAAATACTAAGTGTGCTCTTCCCTTTTGATTTGCTAACTCCTGATTTGCATATTTCATTATAATACATTCATTTGTCTTCTCAAGCTGCCCATTGGAATCTTCAGTTATTTCACTTCATCATGCTTTCCTTTCTCTTTAGCCACTCTATGATCATAAGCAAGTTTCAGAGTCTCGTCTGACATTTCGTTTTGGTGTTCTCTGTCTTTCCTATCTTTTTAATGACCTTTTATCTTCATTTATGATATTCTTTATATCATATCAAGAATGATTTTCTTCATTTATGATATTCTTCACTATGAATATCTTCATTTATTATATTCTTGATGTCATCCCACACCTCTTCTGGTTTTTGGTCAATAGTTTCTAATACATCAAATCTGCTCTTAAGATGGTCTCTAAATTCAGATGGGATATACTCAAAGTCATATTTGGTTCTTGTGGAGTTGTTTTAATTTTCTTCAGCTTCAACCTGAACTTGCATATGAGCAATTGATGGCCCATTCTGCAGTCAGTCCCTGGCCTTATTTTGGCCGATGATACTGAGTTTTTTCATCATCTCTCCCCATAGATGTAGTCATTTTGATTCCTGTGTATCTCATCTGGTGAGCTCCACACTTGCAATGAATAAGTCCTTGGTCTTGCAAAATTGTATCATATGATCTCCAACTTTGGATTCCATTACAAATGCTGAATTTCAAACTACTGATCCTTCCTCTTTGTTTCCAACTTTCACATTCCAATCACCAGTAATTATCAGTGCATCTTGATTGCATATTTGATCAATTTCAGACTACATAAATTGATAGAATTCCTTGATTTCCTCATCATTGGCTTCAATGGTCAGTGTGTAAATTTGAATAACAGTGGTATTAACTGGTCTTCCCTGTAGACAAATAGACATTATCCTTTCACAAACAGCATTGCACTTCAAGATAAATCTTGGAATGTTCTTTTTGAGGATGGCTGTGATACCATTTCTCTTGAATTTGTCATCCCTAGAATAGTAAATCATATTATTGTCCAATTCAAAATTGCCAATACCAGTCTATTTTGACTCATTAATGTCTAGGATAACAAGAACCACAAAGATGTTCTAAAGACTGTCCAGTTGATAGTGTTTGTTTTGCCATGCTGATTTTCTGAATTATTAAAATTTCTTCCCTTGCATTTCTGGATTTCCCCATCTCATGGTGGGTCACTAGGTGGTGAACAAATCCTATTTACCAGTGCCTTTCCACACATTACTATTGGAATTAATTGGGACTCACAGAGTCCTGGTGTGGCACTGTAGGATAATCACTGGACTGCAAGGTTAGTTTGAACTACAAGGTGAGTGATTCAAACCCACCAAACACTCCATGGAGACCCTATACAAGGTAGCTATGGGTTGCAGCTGACTCGACATCACTTAACAACAACACAGTGACCCTATGTTATTATTGGTGTTGTTGTTAAGTGCCATTGAGTCAACCACCAGCCTTGCAATCCAAACCAACTTTGCAGTCCAGTGCATTAGTTACACCAGTTTCAACTCATAGAAACCCTGAATATGGTTTCCAAGGAGCAGATGGTGGGTTTGAACTGACCTTGAGGTTCAAACCAACCTTGAGGTCCAGTGCATTATCCTGCTGTGCCTCACCAGTTCTAATCTGTCCTACAGTGATCCTATAGCTGCTCCTTGGAAATCATACACAGAGTTGCTATGAGTCAAAAACTACGTGAAAGTTTTTTTTAATAAAACAGAGTTTTCAGAATTCCTGTTGTGGCACTGTAGGATAAGCACAGAACCCAAGGTTGGTTTGAACTGCCATGACAGGAGTTCAAACCCACCAGATTTTCCTCGGAAAAGCTACATAGGGTCACTATGAGTCAAAATCAACTTGATGACATTTAACAATAACAACATAGGGCTCTCAAGGCTGTAATTTTTACAGAAAGATGGGTGGTTTGAATGGGCTGGCACATCTTTCTCCCTCAGAGAAGCAAGTGAGTTCAAACTGCCATTCTCTTAGTTAGCAGCTGAGTGAGCAGCACTAAAACACAGTACCACCAGAAGTCGTTTAGACTTTCCGATCACTTTACCTTTTTAACTGCTCAAGGGATTCCCACTACAACTCATCTTTCAGTTTGTCATACTGTGGTGGTTTGTGTGCTGCTATGCTGCTGGAAGCTATGCCATCAGGATTTAAAATGCCATCGGAGTCACCCAGAGTGAATAGGTTTCAGTGGAGCTTCCAGACAAAGACACACTAGGAAGAAAGAGAGGCAGACTACTCCTGAATGTTTAGTCACTGAATAGCAGTGGAACATTGATAGAGTGCCAAAAGATAAACCTCTCAGGTTGGAAGGCACTCAAAATATGATTTGAGAACTGCCTCCTCAAGGTAGTTGTTGTTGTTAAGTGCCATCGAGTCGGTCTTAACTCATAGCCACCCTGTATAGGGTTTCAATGGAGCAGCTGATGGATTTGAACGGCCTGCCTTATAGTTCGCAGACCAGTGGAGTTGACTTTAATTATATGAATGGAGCAAAGCTTTCTAGGAAATTCACTTGCTGATGGAGCTTGACTCAAAATGAGAAAAAAACAGCTACAAACATCCATTAACACTCAGAACACAAAATGTACAAAGTATGAATCTAGGAAAATTGGTAATAGTTAAAAATGAAATAGAACCAATAAAGATAGTTATCCTAGGCATTAGTGAACTGAAATGGACAGGTATTGGCCATTTTGAATGAGACAATTATATTGGTCTACTATGCTGGGAATAAGGAACTCTGGTAGCGTAGTAGTTACAAATCGGGCTGCTAACCTCAAGGTCAGCAGTTCAAAACTACCAGATGTTCCACAGGATAAAGATGAGGCTTTCTGCTCCTGTACAGATTTACAGCCTTAGAAACCCTGCACAGGGTCACTATGAGTCAGAACCAACTCCATGGTACTTAACAACAACAACAATGCTGGAAGCATTTCAAGATCTATCACTAAACTCAGTATTGTCTGTAATAGGACAATATCCATGGTGTTGTATGATCAGCACTGGACTGCAAACAACAAGGTCAGCAGTTCAAACCCACCAGCTGCTCCTTGGTAACCCTATACAAGCATCATTATGAGTTGAAACCAACTTGATGACACTTAACAACAACAAGGATGACCAGTTAATACCACCATTGTTTAAATGTATGCACCAACCACTAAAGTCAGTGATGGTGAGTTCTATCTCCTTCTTCTGTCTGAAGTTAATCAAACATGCAACTAAGAAGCTTGTTAATCACTGGTGATTGGAATGTGAAAGTTGGAAACAAAAAGGAAGTATCCTAAGTTGTAAAATATAGCCTTGGTAATAGAGCTCACATGATAGAATTTTACAAGTCCAACTACTTATTCATTACAAATACGTTTTTACAACAACATAAATGGTGACTATACATGTGGACCTCATCAGATGGAATACAGAGGGATCAATTTGACTACATCTATGGGAAGACATGATGGAGAAGCTTAATATCATCAACCAAAACAAGGCCAGAGACTGACTGTGGAACAGATGATCAATTGCTCATATGCTAGTTCAGGTTGAAGCTGTAGAAAATTAAAACGAGCCAAAACTTGACTTTGAACATAGTCCACCTAAATTTAGAGGCCATCTTAAGAACAGATTTGATGTATTAGACTCTAATGACCAAAGACCGGAGGGGTTGTGAGAAGACATCAAGAATATCATACATGAAGAAAGCAAAAAATCATTTAAAAGACAGGAAAGAAAGAAAAGACCAAAATGAATGTCAAAAGAGACTCTGAAACTTGCTCTTGAACAGAGAATATCTAAAACTACTGGAAAAAATGATACACTAAAAGAGCTGCACAAAAAATTTCAAAAGGCAGCTCAAGATGACAAAGTTAAGTATTATAGTGAAATGTGCAAGACCTGGAGTTAGAAAACTCTAAGGGAAGAATATGCTCAGTATTTCTCAAGCTGAAAGAACCGAGAAAAACATTCAAGCTTTGAGTTGTAATAATGCAGGGTTCTATAGCAAACTATTGAATGGCACAGGAATTATAAAAAAGAACTGGTCACTGTTTAATCATTTCAAGAGGCAGTATATAATCAAAACCTATGATACTGAAGAAAAAAGTCCAAGCTGTGCTGAAGGCATTGATGAAAAACAAGGCCCTGGGAATTGATAGAATACAAATTGAAATGCTTCTACAAACTATGTTGGACTGGAGGGGTTCACTCATCTATGCCAAGAAATTTGGAAGAAAGCTAGCTACTTGGCCAACTAACTGGAAGATATCCATGTTTGTGCCCATTCCACAAAGAGGTGACCTGACAGAATGTGGAAATCATCAAACAATATCATTAATATTATGTGCAAATAAAATTGTGCTGAAGATCATTCAAAAACTGTTGCAGCAGTACATTGATAGGAAGTTGTCAAAAATTCAAGCTGAAATCATAAAAGGACATGTTGTTGTTAAGTGCTGTTGAGTCAACTCTGACCCATAACAACCCTGTATAGGGTTTCCAAGGAGCCGGTGAGCTTGAACCACCAACCTTGCAGTTCCACAGCACCACACCAGGACTCCACAAAAGGACATAGAACTAGGGCTATCATCGATGACAGCAAAAGGATCTTAGCTGAAAGCAAAGAATACTAAAAAGATGTTTACCTGTGCTTTATTGACTATGCAAAGGCATTTGACTATCCACATATGTGCTCATGAGAAATCTGTGCCTAAGCCAAGAAGTAGTTAACAAGGGGCTAATGCATGGTTTAAAAACCAGACTTGTATCCTTTCACCATACATACTCAACCTACATGCTGAGCAAATAATCCAAGAAGCTGGATTTTATGAAGAAGAATGTGGCATCCAGATTGGAGAGTCATTAACAACCTATAATATGCAAATAATACAACTTTGTTTGCTAAAAGAGAAGAGGATTTGAAATACTTGCTGATAATGATCAAAACCCTTGTGGATTATAATTCAATGTAAAGAAAATAAAATTCCTCACAACTGGACCTGTAAACATCATGATAATGGAGTCGTGGTGTGGCACTGTAGGACAAGATTGGGACTCGTCTGAAACCTTATACAGGGCTGTTATGAGTGCTGTAATTGACTCAAAAGCAATTAACGATAATGGGAACGAGGTGGCTCTGTGTGATAAACACTGGACTTTGAACCACTAGGTTAGCCCACCAGCTGCTCAGCGAGAGAAAATTGAGGCTTTCTGCTCCTGCACAGATGTACGGCTTCAGAAACCCTGTACAGGGTCATTATGTGTCTGAACCCACTCGACGGCACTTAAGAACAACAGTCAGAGGAAGGACTGAAATTGTCAAAGATTTCATTTTACTTGGATCGACAATCAATGCTCATAGAAGCAGCAGTCAAGAGATCAAAGCATTAGGCAAACCTGTTGCAAAATACCTCTTCAAAGTGTTAAAGAATAAGATGTCACTTTGAGGATTAAGGTGAACCTGACCCAAGCCAAGGTATTTTCAATTGCTTCATATGCATGTGAAAGCTGGACAAGGAATAAGGAAGACTGCAGAAGTGTTACATTTGAATTATGGTATTGGTGAAGAATATTGAATGTACCATGGACTGACAGAACAAACAAAATTTTGGAAAAAGTTCAGCTCCATTGTACCTTGGAAGCAACAATAATGAGATTTCATTTCTTGCACTTTGAACAGGTTGTCAGGAAAGACCCATTTCTGGAAAAGGATACCATGCTTGGTAAAGTAGAGGTCAGCGAAAACAAAGAAGACCCTCAACCAGATGGATTGACACAGTGATCACAACAATGGACTTACATATAACAATTGTGAGGATGGCATTGGACCAGGCAGTGTTTCTTTCTGGTGTACATAGAGTCACTATGAGTTGGGAATAACTTGACAATCACCAAATACAAGAAAGGAAAAAAGAAACATGCCAATCTGCACACCTACACCATATTTCTATACAAGTAAGTCGGTTTGAACTGCAAGGTTGGCGGTTCAAGTTCAACAGCCATTTGGAAACCCTATACAGGGTCTCTATAGTTTGGAACCAACTCAACAGCACTTAATAACAACAACATCACCCATTTAAGTCCCAGTGGAGCAGTCGGTTAACCATCGGGTTGCTAACCACATGGTAGGTGCTTCAAACCCACCAGTCACTCTGCTGGAGAAAGATGAGGCTGTCTGCTTCCATAAAGACAGACAGTCTCAGAAACCCTTTGGATCAGTTCTACTGTATCCTATATAGGACCATTATTAGAATCAACCTCAGGCAATGGGATCATTCATTTAGGAACCTTAGTGGCATAATGGTTAAACACTCAACTGCTAACCAAAAGCTCAATGATTTGAACCTACCAGCTGCTATGCTAAATGTTGCACTCTGCTTCTATATAAATATTATCTCCTTGGAGACCCTATGAGGGCATTCTACTCTGTCCTGTGTCACTATGAATCAAAATCAATCAACAATACTGGGTTTGGTTTTGATAAATATCATTTACAGAAAGGTCAGTCCCCCAGCTACAATTCTGAGTTTATTCAGGGTCTTCTGCTATAGATCAACTGCATCTGCAAGGTTCCAGGTGAAGTCCTGGCTATAAGGGAACAGTCATTTCTTCTTGTAGTGTCAGGCAGTGAGTGAAAGATGCAAAACACCAAGAAGCAGACACTATAGAAGGATTTGTCAATGCAATGTCTTTCTTGTTTTCAGAGTCCTAGTGTGGCATTATAGAATAAGCACTAGACTACCAATCACAAAGTTACCCACCAGTCACTCCTCAGAAACCCTATACAGGGTCACTATGATTGGAACTAACTTAACAGGACTTAACAACAACTTCAATGTTAGGGTCCTGGTGTGGCACTACAGGACAAGCTCTGGACTACTAACTGTGAGGTCAGCAGTTCAAATCCACCACTCTTGGAAACTCTATACATAGTTGTTATGAGTCAGACCAACTTGACGGCACACAACAACAATAGCAGTAATTCCATGTTAGGTAATAATCAGATATTCCCTACACTGGCTCCCCAGGCCTCTGCTGGTGAGTTTTCTTTCCTGGAATTATTTCTTGAAGGAAACCTCATCTGAAAAAGGCAGACTGAGATAGATTGTGTTTCCACATAAGCTTCAATGCATTTCCTGGACAGCTTACTGCCAGTACTCACACCTGAGATGACCCAAAGCGATGGCAGTCATTCTTATTCCTCATTTAGTCTGAGAGTGCCACCTCTGAGACTTACTAAGTAAGAAGTTCTCATGACAAAGAGCCAAAATGCAGGCTTCACTGAACCTACTCTTGTTAAGAAACAATAGTCATCAAGTCACTTCCAACTCATGGTGATCCCATGTGTGTCAGAGAAGACTTATGTTCCATAGGATTTTTTTTTTTTTAATGTTTTATTGTGAGTTATATAGTAGTTTACATGGGGGAACTTTAATTTTACATTCATTCCGTCGTATATCATCTCATTGCCATGGTTCCAATCCCCTCCATGCATCATCAACCACCAAAGGGTATATCCCAGAAACCTACCCCCTACACTTCCCCCTCCTCCCCCCAGTTTTCAGCCCACAGTCCCTTTCCCTCTCTGGGTCCAAGGACCCCAGTCGCTTCATCACTTTGCGTCATCATCTCTGCCTCCATCTCAGGCATCTCTGTTTCTCTGGGTAGGGTCCTGCTCTCAGCTCTTCTCCATTGATGGTCCCAGAGGCCTCCGCTCCTATCCTGGAGAGTTAATCACTCCCTTCCTTGTTACAAAACTTTTACTTTTGCATTTCCTAACCTCTGCTGGAGAACGAATGATAGATTTCTGCAAGACAAATGATTTGTTTATTTCAAATACCTTCTTTAGACAGCATAAGAGA
>NW_006408861.1:2121035-2122188 GCF_000296735.1 Chrysochloris asiatica | reverse complement strand
TATTTTTGTTTGTGTGGTTTTCAAAATGTTTTTTAGTCCATGTAGTCCCATCATTAGTGTCTTCACATTTGTCCCAAATTTTTCATTGATGACCTTCATAATCCTGGGATTCACATTTAGATCCTTAATCCATGTTGAGTTGGTTTTTGTACAAGGCGTGAGGTGAAGGTCTTGTTTCAGACTTTTGCATATCGTTTTCCAGTTCTGCCAACACCATCTGTTGAAGAGACTATCCCCTCCTCATGGGACATATTTTGGTGTTTTGTCGAAGATCAATTGGCTGTATGTACATGCGTTAATTTCTGAATTCTCGATTCTGTTCCATTAATCTATGTACCTTTCATTGTACCACTACCAAGCTGTTTGGACCACTGTAGCCGTATAGTATATTTTAAAGTCGGGGAGTGACAGGCCTCCAACCTTATTCTTTTTCTTAAGCAGTGCTTTGCTTATCCTGGGTTTCTTTCCTTTCCAAATAGATTTTGTAATTGCTTTTTCCATCTCTTTGAAGAATGTCATTGGAATCTGGATTGGTATTGCATTATATGTGTAAATTTCTTTGGGCAATATTGACATTTTCACAATGTTAAGCCTTCCTATCCAGGAGCATGGTACATTCTTCCATCTTTGTAAGTATCTTTTGGTTTCTTACAGTAGTGTTTTGTAGTTTTCTTTGCATAAGTCTCCCCATTGTCTTCTCGCTTGCATGGTTCCTGCTGAGAGATCTGAGCTTAATCTGACTTGCTTGCCTCTATGTGTGACCTTTCTCTTTTCTCTGGCTGCTTTCAGAAGCGTCTTCTTATCTTTGAGTTTGGAGAGTTTGACTATGATATGTCTTGGTGATTTTCTTTTGGGGTCTGCCCTTCTTGGAGTACGTTTAGCCTCCTGTACGTTTATTTTTTTCACTTTTCAGGATGTTGGAGAAATTTTCTTCCAGCAGTTCTTCGACTATTTCCTCTGTGGACTTGTGTAATTCTTCTTGCTCAGGAATGCCAATAATTCTTAAGTTATTACTCTTCATGTTGTCCAGCATGAATCTTATACCATCTTCAGAATTTTTTATCCTTTTTTGTGTTTGATCTTCTATCTTAGTGGTATTGAAAGACCTGTCTTCCAGCTCTCTGATTCTTCCTTCCATCTCATCTATTATATT
>NW_006408861.1:2107631-2119735 GCF_000296735.1 Chrysochloris asiatica | reverse complement strand
GGCACGAACCACCGACCCTGCAGCTCAAAAGGCCCTGCAGTGCGTCACCTCAACCCACAGCACTGTGCCGGACTCCTCTCAAACCAGTGAAAACAACAAAGCAGACCACATATGATATGCATCCGCGTCCCCAGCACAGAGCCTCCAAGGAGCGGCCCGTGAGCTTGAACCACCAACCCTGCAGACTGAAAGGCCCTGCAGTGGCACCCCTATCCACAGCGCTACAATGGGACGCCTCTCAAACCAGTGAATGTAAGCCAACCAAATAGGACACACATCCGTGTCTTCTGTATAAGTTTTCCAATGAGTGGCTGGTGGGCATGAACCACCGACTCTGTCCCACCGACCTTGTCATTCAAAAGAGTTGGCAGTGCAGCATCTCAACCCACAGCACTATGCTGGGCTCCCTCTCAAACCAGTGAAGAATGGCAGACCAAACCCGTGTCTCAGCCTGGCCCAGGTGTGTAAGCTCCTGGCAGAGGAAAGCACCAGCTGTGGGGGCAGGTCCCGGCCACTCGGCTAAGCCCCCACCTCCACTCACCCAGATGTATGTGGGCAAACCATGAGTGCACCCACTCCCGACACCAAAAGAAAAAAAAAAACAAGATCGGAAGCACCCAAAATCAGCAAAGCACACCGTGTACCTTTCTCTCTCCCCCCACCCCAAATGTTCCTGCGGAGCATTTCCAGAGTGTCTCTGGCCCCAGGATGCTGCTGCTCTGTCTCACCCAGGATGTGGGCCCAGTTCTCCTAGCCTGGCCGGCGGACTCAAGGGTACGCGACCTCCCACCTGCGCTCCAAATTCCACTGGCTACAAGCCTCCAAGCCTACAAAGCACGCCTATCTCTGTGTATCCAAATCCCGGAGCTCTGTCTTGTCTCTTTTCTGCCTGGAATTCCCAGCCACTTTTGACTGTGACCTTCACTATGCCTGCAATTCTAAAGGCTTTGTGGTCTGGTGGATTTAACCACAGCAGGGGTGCTTTGTTATTGGTATTAAGCTGCTACTCAGCTTGGGCTAGCCTAAACCTTGATGCTTTCATGGGCGGGCCTGAGGCTAGGAGGCTGGGCAAAGGGCTGGCCTAGGCTGAAGAGGTGGGGGATGGGCTTCATGCTTGTAGGCAGATGGGGTCTGTTTTTGATGATGTCTAAAATGCCTCTCTTTGTCTCCCTGTGCCTTGAGCCCCCCAATTTGTCCTATATACTCACCAGTAATGCCCAATGTGGCAATGAGGACCCCCCTGGGATGGACTATGTTGGTTCCTGTGGCCCCACCAATTCTCTGAGAGCATCAGCCCTTTGAATGGGTCTGCTCAGGCCCTGCTAGGTTCTGCAGTGGGCGGGGCCTTCCCCGGGAAGGAGCCTGGAGCAGGTGGGTGGAAGTTAAAAATGCTCGTAACTCCTCAATAGTTTGATCCTTCAAAAAAACGAGTTCATAAAGTTGCAGCCTAATGTTTTATGTTTGCCCAAAAGCTGTCTGTCTACCAGGCGGGGCCCCTATTTGTGATACCACCCCTTCATTTCTCCTGAGCCCGCATACCTGTCTTGCCCAGTCAGGGAAGTGCCACCTCCTCCTCCACTAGGCCTTTCTTCTAAGGCATATCTGAATGGGTTTGGAGCTCAAAACTTTCAGTTAAGCAGCCAAGCATGTTAACTATTTGTACCACCCAAGAACTCTATGTGATCTCCACAGGGATGTGTTCAGCTCATGGTGATTTGGTCAACATATTCAAGCCTTTTCTTAGAGAGTGAATCTAACATATACGAAGGGAACTTGATTAGAACAAATTGGGTCAAGGAATGACACACAGCAGGGCCAAGCAGTGAGCTGGAGCAATGAGCTTCACAGCAAGTGTCAAGTATGGGAGTCAGGGGTCAGGCTGGAAGTTCCTCCTGACTCACATAGCTAGCAGTAGGCTGCTTGCTCACACGTTGTGAAGGCTGATGAATCTTGAAGAACTGGAGGTCAGATGATGACGAGACAGATGTAAGATCCAGAGCAAACAAGCAAGTCTTGCCAGAACATTCATATATATTGAAATCTATCAAACTATAATATTACACAATGGCCAAACCATCGAGAATCATAATTCAACCAAGTTGACAGATGGCCTTAACCATCTCACGACTTCTATAATTTGTTCACTTGATGGGTGGAAAGCAATATCCTTTTTTTGTTTAGAACTGCATTTCTTTGATTATGAATGAATTTCATATATTTATAAACTACTCAAGTATTTTCAAAAAAGTTAGATCCTTCCTTCACACTTTACACAAAAAAATTTTTTATCAAACTCCTATTAAAAACAAGCATATTATAGAAATGTTACAAGAAAACACAGAACTTTCTTAACCATAAATTTGAGGAAAGATCTTCTTTGCAAGATATAAACAAAAAGGCTGAATGTGGGGGGAAATGGCAGATTTTACTACATAAAGAATTTTAGATAATGTACAATTGTTGCTACGTGCCATGGAGTCAATTCTGACTCATAGCGACCCTGTGTAAGGTCTCTGAGGAGTAGCTGGTAGGTTTGAACCTCTGACCTTATGGTTTGTAGCCCAGTGGTTATCTTATAACACCACACCAGGACTCCATAATGTATAAGAAAAGATAACAAAATGAAGTTTTTTTAAGTGACACAATAAAACAAAATATGAATAACATAAAAAGAAATAAATACAAGAGGACTTCACACAGTTTGTGGGAAAATTGAATTAAAAGATAAAATTAGAAAATACAAACTTCATTTCTCAACATAACCTCCATCAAGTTCAAGACAACTTTGATAGTGATGATAGTAATAGCCATGTAATCCAGAACTAAGGGTCCTGGAAATTTAACTTTCAATTTAATTTTGTTAATTTAATTAATAAAATTTAGTTCAATGCAGTGTTTTTACATTAACTGAAGAAAATTGATCATCCTTTAAAGATTTTTTAACATTAGGAAACAAATCAGAAGAAGCCAAATCAGGACTGTAAAGTGGATGTCTAATGACTTCCCATTGAAACATGCAAAACAATTGTCCTTGTTTGATGAGAGGAATAAGCGAGAACATCATCTTGGTGGAGAAAACCTCTCTGGTGAAGATTTACCAGGCATTTTTCTGTTGAGCTTTAGCTAAATTTATCAAAACACTCTTATAATAATCAGATCTTATTGTTCTTTGGCCCTCCAGTGAATCAGCAAACACAATGCCTTGAGCATTCCAAAAGACAGTTGCCATAATCTTCACTCTTGACCATTCAATTTGTTTAGACTAGACCACTTCTAGCTCTTGGAAGCCATTGCTTTGATTATATTTTGTCTTCAGGATACTACTGGTAAAGTCATGTTTCATCTTCTGTTGCAATTCATAGAAGAAATTCTTCAGGATCTTCATTCTATTTGTTAAGGATTTCCATTGAGAACAGTACTTGTCTGCAGTGGATCTGGATGCAACTGTTTTGGCACCCATAAACAAGAAAGTTTATTCAACTTTAATTTCTGAGTCAGAATTGTGTAAGCTGAACTAATTGAGATGTGTATGATGTTGGCTTTTTACCATTGGTCTTCAATTAGGACAGGAACAAGATTAATTTTTCCTCACAAATTGATATGGATGGTCTGTCATAGTGGACTTCATCTTCAGCATTGTCTCAACTCTTCTTAAAACAATTTGTTGCTGCTGTTGTTGTTGTTAAGTGCCATTGAGTTGGTTCTAACTCAAAATGGCCCTTGTATAGGGTTTCTGAGGCTTTAAATCTTTGAGGGAGCAGAAAGTCTCATATTTCTTCCTTGGAGCAGCTGGTGGGCTCAAACCTTGGACTTTGTAGTTCACAGTCCAGTGCACATTGTATAGAGCCACTACCTGTAAAGTTATCCATTTCTAAATGGTTGATATATTTGGGGCATTGTCCTCATGAATTTTTTTTAACTTTTTATAGTGAACTGGGTTAAGGTTTACAGAGCCAAACAGTTTTCCATTCAATAATTCCTACACATTTTGTTTCATGTCACTGATTGCAATTCCCACAATGTAACATCATTTGTCCCTCCCTGTGTTTCCCATTTCTATTTTCCCTTCTTTTCTTACCCTTCTAAACTTTGTCCTTGGGTAAACACTTTCCTTTTGATCTCAAATGGTTGGTTATTCTAGAAGTATATACCTCCCTAGTGTTAATGTTCCCCTTATTGACCTGTCTATTGTTTGGCTGAAATTGTGAGCCACAAGGGTGAATCCCCATAAACTTTTTATAACATATCAATTATTTCACCATTCTGCCTTCCAAGCTGCAGCATAAATGATAATGTTTGTTCTTGCTTCAATTTTAGCAGAATCCACATTGCTCTGATATAGACTCTTTTCAAATTGATGTGCTTCAAACTAGATCTTATTCATACATGTTATAACAAGTTAGTGTAGTTTATTCTGGCAGAAAACTTTTTTGAAATTCATATATAATTTCTTCATAATATGCATTTTCCTGGAGTTTTTTGAAGACCTTCTTGTATGTAAAATATATATAAATCATGTACAAAAAGGAAAAATAACTATATGGGGAAATGGGCAAAAGATAATAACAAGCAATTCACTGAAGCTATTTTGTTGTTCTTGTTGCTGTTAGTTGCCATTGATTCAGTTCTGCTTTCATGGTGACCCCATGTACAATAGAAGAAAGCATTGCTCGATCCTTCACCAGCTTCACATTGTTGGTCTACTCGAGTTTACTGTTGCGGCCACAGCATGTTTTGAGTGACTTCCGATGTAGGGGGCTCACCTTCCAGCAGTATATCAGACAATATTCTGTCATGATCCCTAAGGTTTCCACTGGCTAATTTTCAGACTTGGATCACCAGGCCTTTCTTCCCTAGTCAGGACATTCATTGAAACCTCTCCACCATAGGTGGCCCTGCTAGTATTTGCACTACTAGAGACACAGTTTTCAGCTTCATAGCAACCACAAGCCTTTACAGTACGTCAAACAGACAAATGACAAATATAAATAGGTGATAAGGATAAACAGAGTCTATGTCACTACTGTTGTGGCTGCTACTTGCTGTCAAGTCTGACTTGTGGCGAACCCATGTGTACAGAGCAGCACCATTCCATAAGGTTCTGAAGCTGACCTTTCTTTCAGAAGCAGATTGCCAGGTCTGTCTTCCAAGGGGGGTTCAAACCACCAACATTTCAGTTAGTAGTCAAGTGTTTAACCATTTGTACCACCCAAGGACTCTCATTTCACTACTAACTGGGGAATCATCAAATAAATCCATCATAATGCATCATTTCTCTAGCATCAGAGTAGCAAAATATTGACCATGGGCATGCAGTTATATAACAGGCACCTGTGATTTCCATGGGTGGGAGTTTAAATCTCAGTGAGGGTGGCCTGACTATCAAGTCATGGAATGCAAGGAAAATAAACCAAGTAGCAAATCCAGTATTAACTTATATTTTGTTCTGAAAAATATGTAAATTCATGGTCGAAATTGCTTTTCAAGTTCTACTCTTTAGCCTCCTGAGTCTTCTAGAAGCCTCTGAACACACACACACACACACACACAGACCACTTTTTTAAAATGTAGAGAATCATCAAGGGACACTAAGACAGTGGTCCTCAATGTGGGGCCCTACACATAAAACATAATTCAGTACAAGACTAGCCTCAAGATTCAGCCAGTGCTGATAATAAAGTATAAAAAATAAAAAAAAAAACCCTCAGTTTTAATGATTTTATCCAGAATATTGTATTCAGATCTTAAATTTTTCTGCTCCCTGAAAAAAGGCAAGTACATTCACATATTCTTTTCCTCAATCCAGATTTGAGTTACAAAAAACCTTCAGATGATTGTGTTGTGCTTTCATTCATTTTATCACCTCTAAAAATTGTCTCCTACCACAAAATATGGAATTCTAGTGTGTCACTGCCACCACTTTTCTGTCAGTTTGTCATACTGTGGTGGTTTGTGAGTTGCTGTGATTCTGGAAGCTATACCACCAGTATTTTAAATACCAACAGGGTCACCCATGGTGGAGAGGTTTCACATGAGCTTCCAGACAAAGACATACTAGGAAGAAGGAGTGACAAAGTACTTCTGAATATTTAGTCATTGGAAGTCTTATGAATAGCAGAGAAACACTGTCAGATATAGTGCCAGAGAATGAGCCCCTCAGGTTGGAAGGCACTCAAAATGTGACTGGGGAAGAGCTGTCTCCTCAAAGTAAAGTTGACCGTGATGGTGCAAATGGAGAAAAGCCCATCTGAGTAAAACCCACAGGACCTTCATTTACATATGCGGCACAACTCAAAATGAAAACAAACAGCTATAAACATCCATTAATAATCAGAACATGAAATGTACAAAGCATGAACCTAGGAAAATTAGAAATTGGCAAAAATGAAATAGAAACATGAATGTCAATACCTTAAGAATTAGTTAACTGAAATGGACTGGTATTGGCCATTTTGAATCTGAAAACCACATGGTTTACTATGCTGAGAATGGCAAATTAAAGAGGAATGGCGTTGCATTCATAGTCAAAAAGAACATTTCCAGATCAGTCATCATGTACAATGCTGTCTGTGATAGGATAATATCCATGCACCTACGGGTAAGCCCAGTTAATACCACTATTATTCAAATTTACACACCAACCACTAAAGCCAGTGAGGATGAAATAGAAGAACTTTACCAACTTCTTCAATCTGAAATTGATCAAACATGTAATCAAGATGTATTAATCATTACTGGTGATTGGAATGCAAAGGTTGGGAGCAAAGAGGAAGGATCAGTAGTTGGAAAATATGGGCTTAGTGATAGATATGATGCTGGAGATCACATGATAGAATTCTGCAAAATCAATGATTTCTTCATTTCAAATACCTTCTTTGGGCAGCATAAGAGAATACTATACACATGGACCTTGTCAGATGGAATTCACAGAAATTAAATTGACATTGAAAGAGATGATGGAAAAGCTCCATATCATCGGTCAAAACAAGGCCAGGGGCAGATTGTGTAACAAACCATCAGTTGCTCATATGCAAAGTCAAACTGAAGCTGAAGAAAATGAAAACAAGTCCATGAGAGCCAAAATATGACCTTGAATATATCCCACATAAATTTAGAGATTATCTGAAGAACAGAGTTGATACATTAAACAAACACTAAAGACTGAAGGCCAGAAGAGTTGTGGGATGATATCAAGAGCATCATACAGGAAGAAAGCAAAAAGTCATTGAGAAGACAAGAAAGAAGGAAAAGGTCAAAATGGATATCAGAAGAGACACTGAAACTTGCTCTCCAGTGTAGAGATGTTAAAGCAAATGGATTCTTTGGGCAAATTATTGAATGATGCAGAAAGCATCAAAAGAACATGGAAGGACATAGGGTTTCTGAGGTTTTAAATCTTTATGGGAGAGAACAAGTAAGATGGCAGATCAGGTAGTGAGGAGATCCGTCAGCAACAACACAGAATACTGGATCAAGCAGGCTCAGGGGATGCTGCCAGAACTCTGAGCCACAAAATAAAGGAATATTTAGAAGTTTAGAAGGCTTACAGCTAGGGGAATTTGTAGCAGAAGCAAGAAATCTATTGATTTCTAATCCAAGATGCTCAGCTACTCCTGGAACTGTCATTTTGGACAAGACCAAGCAGGGGAAGGATCAGAGCATCCACGAACCTGACAGAACCACAGAGCTAAAGGTATGGATGCTCTTCTTTTTTTTTTTTTTTTTGTATCTGTTTATTGGTCTCTCATTGGCTGCACAGCTCAATTCTGGTGACTAGAAGGGGTGCCTGAGTGAGTGGACACCACAGCCCCACCCCTGGTGGAGTCTACTACTACACATGCACACAGATCTCCTCAAAATTTAAAGTGACAGTTTCCACTTAAAACCAAATGGCAGTGCAAAATGGCCACAGCTGGCACTGAACTGGTGGGAAAAATCACTGGGAAAAAAGGCCTGAATGGGGATTATGAAGCGGGACAGGCAGACTAAAAAGGAAATAGGCCAAAGATTAAATCCTGGGTTATGTCACGACTAATAGTGGCATCTTGAAATTTCTCAGGAAGAAGGGTGAAAAGCGAAACCATCTCCTGATCACATCTATCCAGAGGCAATCAGAAAACATAAAAAATACCAAACTAACACCCATCTAAGTATTAAGGCCACAGATAACTCCTGAATATGCCCAAAAAACAGAAACAGATGACCATATCAGCACATGTCTAGAAACAAGATAAAGTAACTGAGGTAAATGAGCTGGAGGTAGACCTACGTACCACACTGGAAGATGGGCAGATTTTGGAAATGCCTGAGAAGGAATTCAGAAAACTCATTATAAAATGTATCAAAATACTATACAATGGACTTGAGAAAAATAAGGAAGAAATCAGGAAAGCACTACAGGAACAATCAATTAAAATAGATACAGCATTGGAAACTATTCAAAACATACAGAAAGAGGTCCAAATGATTAATAATAGAATATTATTAATGGAAAATACACTGAAAAAGGCAGAGGAGTAGAATTGAAGAGATAGAAGCCAGAACTAATGAGCTGGAAGATAAATCTCTCAACACTATAAGATAGAAGAGCAAACAGAAAAAAGGATAAAAGAATCTGAAGAAGACCTAAGATTCATGTTGGACAACATGAAGAGACATAACTTAAGAATTATCGGCATTCTAGAACAGGAAGAATCCCACAAGTCCACAGAGGAGATAATTGAAGAGCTGCTGGAAGAAAATTATCCTAACATCCTGAAAAGCAAAAAGATAAGCATTCAGGAAGCTCAATGAAACCCAGGAAGGATAGACACTAAAAGAAAATCACCAAGACATATCATAATCAAACTCTCCAAAATCAAAGATAAAGACAGAATCCTGAAAGTAACTGGGAAAAGAGAAGTGTAATATACAAAGGCAAGCAAATCAGATTAAGCACCGATCTCTCAACAGAAACCATGCAGGCAAGAGGGCAATGGAGAGACATATATAAAACCATGAAAGAAAAAAACTGCTGACCAAGAATCCTCTACCCAGCAAAGCTGTCAAACAAATACAAAGGTGTAATGAAAACATTCCAGGATAAACAGATGCTAAGGGAATTTACAAAAGCCAATCCTGCTATGAAAAACATCCTAAATGGAGTTCTGTGGACTGAGAACCAATAAGAACAGACAACAACTAGAGAATGACGTAAGTGGCAGCATCACCCTGAACTCAATAGACAAATGAAAGAGTCAAAAACAGAATAAAATTATAAGAACAGAGGATCTGGGAGGTCAGTCTATGATCAAAACAATTACAATGTGAAAGAAAGTAAAAACAGAGAAACAGAGATCCAGGTGGTGAGAAGGTCAGGTAGATTACAGGATAAAATAAACTGTCTTAAATGGAGGGAAGAGTTAATGGAATATAAGGTAACCACAATAGTGGGGTTGGGTGGGGGGAGATTTAGTTCAGGTTTGGGGGAGGGCAATACAAAAGGGGGTAGGAGGTGGAAGAACAATATAAATAGGGGAACACTGAGGCAGGTTTGCATGGCCTAAGTAGGACAGAGGTAAATAGTGATGCATGTTCAACCTTGGAACAACCGGGCTCTGTGATACAGGGATCTATGTATAGTTTGAAGGCAGGAAATAATACTAAAATGGTTAACTGTCTTATGAATATTGATTTCCCTTGCCTACTATTGTAAAATGGATACATGAGTAGGATAGAAAGAATGTTGGGAAACATGATTACAGAAAACTTGCAAGCCTCTCTTCAGCCTATAACTGATTAGAATAGCTAAAAGGGGTCCTAGAACTTGTCCTGTGAAATAGGCCTCTTGCAAAGCCTTTGTAGAGTATAGGAGTTTATGTGGAATCCTGAGTCCCATCCAGAACATTCTGAGCTATTACATTCACACTAGCAAGGACAAGCAGACCAGCCTGAAAACCACAAGAGCAATAGAATATATATCTTTAAAGAAAGATCATCAGGAAAAACCCAAAACAAAAACGTCAGCATGACTGGCTACGACAAAAATAGGCAAGCTGTTCACTGGGAAGTAAGCAATCAATTTCCTTCAGGACAAATTCCCCTCTAAGACTGAAACTCAAAGGAAACACATGAACAGGCATGTAAACCTGCTGGCAACCACATTGGTCTACTGGTGAGTGGAAGAGGCATAAAGGCAGCAATGAAGAAATGGGCTGAGTTCAACCACAGTCCATTGACTCCTGTTGACCTGGAGATGAGAGACAAGAGGAAGGGTTGGTTGGACCAAAGTGTGATGACCTGGGGACACTTGAGACCATGGACAAGGACATAGCCACAGAGGGTTAAAGCTAAGAGTGAAGCATACGGCTGATATGAAGTGAAGGGAGATGCTCAAGAACACCAAAACTTGCAGACAGTACCCATTTGACCTAGCCTCAATGGCTTGATAATCAGAACTCGACTAGAAGATTACCAAATGGATAAAGGAAACAAGAGTAAATTGCTACAATTTGATGAACCTGCCATATACTCATGGATGTGGTAACTCTAAATACCAAGAAAGAGGGAAGGAGTCATCACATCAAGTACCAATGCTATCCCCTCAGGACACAGGGTAGATAGGGACAGGCAACTTAGACATTGGCTACCTAAAATGAGGGGGCGATAAAGGCACAAAGTGACTGGCTTACAAGGTTTCAAGACGGAGTTTAGTGAAAAGCAACAAACAAGATGGCGGATTGGGTGGAAGTGCAGTAAGGAGCTCCATCAGCAACCAAGCAGGCTCAGGGGATGGTCCCAGAACTCTGAACCACATATAAAGGAATATTTAGAAGGTTGGCAGGCTTACAGCTAGGGGAATTTGTAACAGAAACAAGAAATCCATTGCTTTCTAATTCAAGACGCTCAGCTGCTCCAGGAGCCACCATCTTGGGTGAGACCAAGTGGAGGAAGAATCAGAGCAGCCACAGACGCCTGACATAACCACGGAGATAAAGGTGTCAACATTCGTTTCTTTTGGTATCTGTTCATTGTACCCTTGCTGTCTGCACACCTCCATTCTGGTGACTATAGGGATGACTGATCTAGTGGAAACCCCAGCCCCACATACTACGCATGCGTACAGATCTCCTTGAAATTTAAAGAGACAGTTTCCACTTAAAACCAGCCACAGCTGGCCCTGAACAATTTAAAACTAGAAAAAAGACCTGAAAAGAGATTGTAGAGCGGGAAAAGCAGACAAAAAAGGAAACAGGATGAAAATTAAATCCTAAGTTATGTCACAATGAACAACAGTGGCATCTTGAAATTTCTCAAGAAGAAGAGTGAGTAGGGAAGCCTATTTCCTGATCACATCTATCCAGAGGCAATCAGAAAGCATAAAAAATATCAAAATACATACTCATCTAAGTATTAAGCCCCCCCCCCAAAAAAGCAGATGACCATATCTGCACATGTCCAGAAACAAGATAAAGTGACTGAGGCAAATGAGCTGGTGGTAGACGTACACTCAATACTAGAAGATGGGCAAGCTTTGGAAATGCCTGAGAAGGAATTCAGAAAAATGATTATAAAATGTATCAAAACACTATCCAATGGAGTTGAGAAAAATAAGGAAGAAGTCAGGAAAGCTCCACAGAAACAATCCAATAAGATAAATACAGCATTGGAAACAATTCAAATTCAACAGAAAGAGGTCCAAACGATTAATAATAGAATATCAGAAATGGACAATACACTGAAAGAGCAAGGGAGTAGAATTGAAGAGATAGAAGCCAGAACTAGTGAGCTAGAAGATAAATTTCTCAACACTACCAAAATAGAAGAACAAGAACAAAAAAGGATAAAAAATATATATATATATGAAGAAGCCTAAGATTCATGTTGGACAACTTGAAGAGGAATAAGGTAAGAAATATTGGCATTCCAGAACAGGAAGAATCACACAAGTCCACAGAGGAGATAGTTGAAGAGTTTCTGGAAGAAAATTTTCCTAACATCCTGAAAAGTGAAAAGATAAGCATTCAAGAAACTCAACGAACACCAGGATGGATAGACCCTAAAAGACAATCACCAAGATATAAAATGATCAAGCTCTCCAAAATCAAAGATAAGGACAGGATCTT
>NW_006408861.1:2080179-2106666 GCF_000296735.1 Chrysochloris asiatica | reverse complement strand
CTTCAGCCTATAACTGATTGGAATACCTAAAAGGGGTTCTACAACTTGCCCGGTGAAATAGGCCTCATGCAAAGCCTTCACAGAGTATAGGACCTTAGGTGGAATCCTGAGTCCCATCCACAACCTTATGGGGCGAGACATTCCCACTAGAAAGAACAAGCAGCCTGGAACAGCTACAGTGACAGATGATACATCTTCATGATGAACCTGACCTATAATTAGAGCGGTAGTTACTCTAACTACCAACAGAGAGGGGAAGAGTCTTCAAATCAAGTATCAATGCTATCCGCTCTGTGCACAGAGTAGACGTGGACGGGCAACTTAGACATTGGCTATCTAAAATGAGGGGGCAATAAAGGCACGAAGTGACTGGTTTACAAGGTTTCAAGAGGGAGCTTAGTTTAAGAGTGTGGGGGGAAAGGAAGAGTCCCCACTGAATAGCTATCGTCTCGTCTAGATGGGTCTGGTGAAAGGAAATGGGATAAGAGTCGTAAGATCCAATAGTGAGTAACTGTTATCATGACTAATCGCGACTGTCACAATTGTAAAGGTAGAAGTTTTGTAACAAAAAAAGGGGAGTGGTTAATCTTACAGTTCAGAAAAAGAGGACCTTAGGACCATCAAGAGAGGAACGCACAAGCAGAATGTGGGACCTTATCTAGAGAAGCAGCAGCACCAGAGATTGAGGCAGAGATGTGGGCATGGAGATGGGAATCGACTGAGGATTCTAGATTCATGGGAAGAGGGGGATCAATAGCTGGTGGTCAGGAGGCAGACTTGCAGAATGTGGCCTTTAGTGGTGTAAATGATTATATATGCTTGAGTTTTGTTTTTTTCTAATTTTTTAAAAGCTAAAGTGAATAGTGAATAGAGAGAAATACTGGTAACTGATGATACATGGAGGGGATTATAAGCATTGTAATGAAACAAGATGTATAATTTGTTGAATGTAAAACTGATGATATGCCCTGTAAACTTTCACTCAATCCACAATAAAAACCTTAAAAAAAAAAAAGAAGAAGAAGAAGAAGAACAAGATGGAAGGAACACACAGAGTCACTGTACCAAAAGGAAATGGTTGATAACCACTTCAAGAGGTAGCATATGATCAAGAACCAGTGAAACTGATGGAGGAAGTTCAAGATGCATTGAAGGAATTGGAATAGAACAAGTCACCAGGAATTGATGGAATAAAAAATGAAATCTTTCAAGAAAGTGAGGTGGGACAGGAGGCACTCACTCATCTATGCCAAGAAATTTGGAAGACAACAATCTGGCCGACTGATTGGAAGAGATCCGTATTTGTGCCCATTCCAAAGAGAGGTGACCCAACGGAATGCAGAAATCATCAGACAATCTCTTTGATATCCCATGTGAGTAAAGTTTTACTAAAGGTAATACAGAAACAGCTGAAAGCATACATTGACAGAGACCTTCCAGAGGTTAAAGCTGGATTCAGAAGAGGCCGTGGAACAAGGGATAGCATTGCTGATGTCTGATGGATGTTGGTTGAAAGAGAATATCAGAAAGATGTTTACCTGTGCTTTATTGACTAAGCAAAAGCTTTCGATTGTGTGGATCATGACCAGCTATGGACAACATTGTGAAGTATGAGTGTTCTGGAACATTTAATTGTGCTTATGAGGAATCTGTACATGGACCAAGAGGCAGTTGTTTGAACAGAATATGGGAACGCTGAATGGTTTAAAATTAAGAAAGGTGTGAGACAAGGTTGTATTCTTTCACCATACTTATTCAACCTGTATGCTGAGCAAATAATCCGAGAACCTGGGTTCTATGAAGAAAAACATGGCATTAGGATTCGAGAAAGACTAATTAACAACCTGTGATATGCAGATGATACAACCTTGCTTGCTGAAAGTGAAGAGAAGTTAAAATATTTACTGATAAAGATCAGAGACCACAGCCTTCAGTATGGATGGCATCTCAATGTAAAGAAAACAAAACCCTCATCACTGGACCAATAAACAACATTCTTCTCAATGGAGAAATAATTGAAGTTGTCAAGGACTTCATTCTTCTTGGATCAACTATCAACACTCACAGAAGCAGCAGTCAAGAAATCAAATGACGTAATGCAGTAGGCAAATCTGCCACACAAGTCCTTTTTAAAGTGTTGAAGAACAAAGATGTCAGCTTGAAGACTAAGGTATGCCTGACCCAAGCCATGATATTTTCAATAACCTCATATACATGCAAAAGCTGGACAGTGAATAAGGAAGACCATAGAAGAATTGATGCTTTTGAGTTATGGTATTGGAGGAGAATATTGAAAGTGCCATGGGCTGCTAAAAGAAGTAGTGCTCCTTGGAGGGCAGGATGGTCAAACTTCATCTCTCATACTTTGGACATATTGTCAGGGGGCACCAGTCGCTGGAGAAGGATATCATGTTTGGTAAGGTAGAGGGTCAGTGAAAAACAGGAAGACCCCCAGCGAGATGGATTGGCAAAATAGCAGCATCAATGGGCTCAAGCTTGACAACAATTGTGTGGTTGGCCCAGGATTGGGCAGTGTTACGTACTGTTGAGCATAGGGTCACTATGAGTCGCTACTGACTTGATGGCACCTAACAACAACAGGTGTGTCACTGTAGGACAAACACTGGACTGCTAACCATAGATTAGCAATTTAAACCAGCTGCTCCTTAGAATCCCTATACAGGGTCACTATGAATCAGAACTGCACTTAACAATGTTATTGTTGTTGTTATGTGCACTTAACAATGTTGGTTGGTTGGTTATGTGCTGTGGAGTCGGTTCTGACTCATAGCGACCCTGTATAGGGTTTCCGAGGCTGTAAATCTTTACGGGAGCAGAGAGCCTTATCTTTCTTCCACACTTAACAATAACAACCTCTAAATATAAAGGAGGCCTGGTAGCATAGTGGGTTTCACATTTGACCAACACTTCAGCTGTTCAATTGTACTAGCCACTCCATGGGAGAAAGATGAAATATCCTTCTCCTGGAAACCATATATCGGATGGTTGTGAATCAGAACTAACTCAAAGGCAGAAAATCACTACCACCACCACCTCTAAATATAAGCTTCATGAGAGTGGAGACCTTAACTACGTTCTTTACTTCTGTCTCAGGACCTAAAATAGTGCCTAGCAGGTAATGTTGTTGTTAAGTATCGTCGAGATGGTTCTGAACCTAGGTACTCAATATATACTTACTAAAAAAAATGAATTTCCCAGTGTCTTTCCACAGGCTGCGCTCTCCCCTTCCTCCCTCTTTCTCTTGTGTACACACACACACACACACACACACGCACACGCCTCTCTAATGAATACTGCATGTACTTAATTTTCCAATGGAGTCTTGGTGTGGCACTGTAGGATAATCACTGGATTGCAAACTGCAGAGTTGCTAGTTCAAACTCATCAACCACTCCTTGGAAACCCTATACAGGGCTGCTTTGAATAGGAACCAACTCCATGGCACTTTACAAAAATTTTCCAGTGTGATTTATTTGCTGAAAAATCACCTTTTGCAGTTTTTGTCTGTGAAAAGGAAGCTAACCAAGGTATATCTACATGCTCTATTGTATAGATACTGATAAGGAAAAATATCCAAGACTTTTCAAACTTTAACAAGGAAGTCACAGGACATTTCCAGCTTTGCCTTGCCCCCTGCCTCTGCTCTACTCATACCTGTTTGCTTTCAGTTTCTTGAAATGCCTTTGTCTGTGCTATTCCCTCTGCTCAGAGCTCACTCTCCTCCACACCTTCCTAGCACATGCCAAGGTTAAGATCTTAAATCTGTTTGTACAGATATGAAATTAATATCTGTATTTCATCCAAGACAGTGTCATGAAAACTGAGTCTGGTTTTGCTTACCCTTTTATTTTCAACAGTCTCTGTCATATGTTGCTGAATGAATGGACAAAAAAAAGGCTATGGTAATATAACACTAACATTTTCTAAAAGCCATAAGTATGAATGTAAATACTTTGGAAAGGGTCCAGAAAAATACACACCAAATATTAAGGGTTTACCCCTGAAGAGAGTGGTTGTGAGTAAAAAAAGAATGTATTTTCCTCTTATTCTTTAGTATTCCTTACATATTTTACAGCAAGGATGCATTGAGATGTTACTTATATCATAAAACATAACCACAAGTTTCAGAAACACGAACAACATTGTGCCCTGATTATTTTTATGGTAATGACATTGCTGACTTTCCTTGCTGATCAATGTGTAGAATTCTATTAGGCACATCAGTGTATACATTTCTAACCACCAGCTCATTTCCTTGGGAATCATATGTCTATAACCATGGTTGGGATTGGGTAACCAGATTACTCTCCATAGAAATTCAGATTCAGATTTAAATGTGCATTTAGTCACAAGAATAAAAAAAGGGACACATTGTTAGACTGTGTAGCCTTGTAAACCTCTTAAGAGTTATTGTGTAAACCTGCAATTGGGAAATTCAACTCAAAGGAAAACAGTAAAGTAGATAGGGATGTTGTCAGACTTGTCCTGCTTCTTGTTGATCCTGAATGTTTTTCCTCCAGAAACCCTTCACTTAATTCTAATCAAGATGTTCAAGAAGATAGCATGCCACTCCTAATTTTCCTTGGCTCCTTCCCCATCCAAACATGATGTCACTTAGGTTCAGGACTAGCATTGCCACACACCTGAACATCGGAATGAAGAAAGATTAATGCACTTTAATCTGTGACATAAAAGACCAGTGACTCTGTTTCAGAGTTTAAGGTTTCTGTTTCATTGTTGAAGTTTTCAGATAAGAACAAATATTAGGGAGTTTCATATTAAAAAATAAAATGGAACCCACCTCAGGACTGGTCCAGGCTTTAAGTCAAGGTTACAGTCTGTGAGGGGGATGGAACCCTGCATTTTGCAGACCACCTTGAATAAGATGGTGAACATGTCAACTTTCCAGATCAAATAACAATGCAGGAATGTGAGTAGGACTGAGGGGATTGTGAGGAATCTAGAGTGTGGTGCTGTGGGTTAATGTGCCAGACTGCAAATCTGTTTGAACTGCAAGGTCAGCGGTTCAAGCTCACCAGTGGCTCCTCGAAAACCCTATACAGGGTTGCTATGGGTCAGAATCGACTCGACGGCACTTAACAACAACATCAACAGAGCCCACCCCACCACCCTTGGCACCACCAGTGGTTCCACAAACTTCTCAGTGAACCCCTTCTCTAAGCACCTTCCAGACAGTGCTGCTAACATGGTAGCTGATAATGTCTCTTGTAATGCTCTCTACCCATTTCACATTTGATATACTCACCCCGTCTAGAAAGGAACAGATGGCAATCTACTTCCAAAATTTAGCCAGTGAAATCCCTATGGATCATAACTGAATACTGTCTGATATAGACAGTGCTGGAAAATACACTCCCTAGGCTGGAAACCACTCAAAATATGCAATGTCTCCAACATTGGACTTGAACACACCAACAGTTGTGAAGATGGCACAGAACTGACAATGTTTCCTTCTGTTGCACATAGGGTTGCCAAAAGCTTGCACCTCCTTGGTTGCAACCAACAACTACCTTTGTTTGACAGGAAGATTCAAGTCATTTCAACCGATTCTGAAGTTTACCCACAGAGGCCAAGGCCACTGTGACGGCCACAAAGGTGAGTGAGTGGCAGTGAGTCTCAGTGTGAAACCCTCTTCAGGTACAGAGTGGCAGTGAGTCTCATCTTGTGAAACCCTCTTCAGGTACAGATGAGGAAACTGAGGTCAAATGAGATAGAATGCCTCATCTGAGGGCACTGAGTGAATGAGCACCAAGCACTGGGGAGCAGTGGTGGCCTCTTCGTTCATTGTGTAAAACCTTTCCTTTAAAATGCTGCTCCTGGATGTAGGAGGAAGAAGGAAGATGAAATAGTAAGTGCATGTCCTGGGATCCTTTTTACATATTCACTCGGTATTAATTTTGTTCCATGTTACTATGAATGTTTTCTTCACCCGAGATGACCCAGATGAAGAAACTAAGATGCTTGTCTGCTCCTATCTCAGCTGGGGATTGTGTTAGGTCCATCTGGGGCAAGTTGTTCCCTAAATTGGTCTGAACTCATCCTATGATGTCCTTTTGAAACTGGCTGCATGCCTTTCTGTTCCCACTGAATCTGGAATTTTCCTAATGACAACTGCCACTTATGACTGCCTGTTAAACTGTGGTAGGTGCTTTCACATAGATAAAACCACATGATCTTTCAGGAGGAAATTACCTACCATCCTCATTGTACTGATGTGCTGCTATTCATTATTATTTAGTTAATCCCACCTGTAGTTGTTGTTAAGGATTGTAGAGTTGGTTCTAACTCATAGCAACCCTGTATAGTTTCCAAAGGTGCCCTGGTAGCGTAGTGGATTATGAGCTGGGCTGCTCATTGCTACATCAGTAGTTCAAATCTACCAGTCACTCCATGGGAGAAAGATGAGGCTTTCTGCTCCCATAAATCAGTAGTGCAATACAGAGTCACTATGAGTTGGAATTGGAACACAACCAATCAATAGGGTTTCCAAGGAGTGGGTGGTGGGTTTGAACTGCCATCCTGTAGTTAGCAGGTCAGTGCTGATCTTACAGCACCACACTAAAATGAAAACTATTATGACTGTTGAAAATGAGAGAGAACAGGAAGCACAACATAAATAAAAACAAAAAATTTTGTGTAAAAAGTTTTTCTTTTAAAAAATAAGGATTTATTTTTCTGAAATAATATTAAAAGTCTGGTTGAGTTGTGCAGCATGGTTCTAAGCATTTGATAAGCATAGCCTCACTTATTCCCCACAGTCACTCAATGAGGCGAGTTCTATTACTATCTCTGACAGATGAGGAAACAGTGAGTTTCTAAAACCTCCCTGGGTTCACACAGCTTGAAAGAGAGGGGTGAGGGATATAAGTCCATCCTCTTACTACTTCTAAACCCCCTCACTTTTCCCTGACATTAAGCACAGATATTGCAGATTCAAGGTTCATCTTCAAAATCACTTTTTTTTGTTGTTTACGAAACATTAAACTCACAGTTCCATCTGGTATAAAATGAGAAACTCAAGTGTGTATATGGCTGTCCCTCTAAAAACAGTATATGTCCCACAGTCCTTGTGGAGAGTCAGCCAGCTAGCTGCACACAACTCCATCAGATATGATGAACATAATCCACAGGGCCTGTTTTTCTGACTTATTCATTTTAGCAATGCAGATCAACTTTCTATGTTTTCCATGTTTGTTAAACGTGTTTCTTGGGTCTTATGGGAGTGCATCACTATCTTTTCCTTCCCAGGAAGTTCAATTTCAATTCAATGTTGCTTCCTTTGACAGAAGAGAATGGTACTCATACTTGAAGAGGGTAAAATTTTGTTCTTTCTAGGAGGTAAAAAGAAATTGATGAGCAGATTCTAGATATAGGGTGGTGGTGTCAGTGCAACATACCTGATTCAGGAGTAACTACACCGATCAACAGCTTTGAATTGGAGAGACAAATACCCAGTGGCTCTGCTACTATGACAGCTTTGGACAGGTGTGTCAGGGCAGAGACTCACAGCTGGTGGAGCTTCATAGGTTGTAATGCCCACTCTGAGTCCATTCAGAGCTCACTCATAGTCCCTGTGAGAAGCTGTTGTTGCTGTTGTGAAGTGCCATCGAGTCAGTTTTGACTCATAGCAACCTTGTATAGGGCTTCCAAGGAGCAGCTGGAGGGTTGGAACCACCAACCTTGCAGCTCAAATCGACCTTGTGGTTCAGTGGTTAGCTTACAGTGCCACACCAGGACTCAGTGGAATAATTTTCTGTCTTCCAAATAGTAATCTGACATGGAAAAAGAAATGGCATAGGTATGGGAAGGATAATAGTAGTATGCCCACAAATATATATAGGTTGGTGTTGTTAACTGCCATGGAGTCAGTTCCAACTCATAGTGACCCTGTATAGGGTTTCTGAGGAGTGATTGGTGAGCTTGAACCACCAACCTTGCAGTTCAAACAGCCACACCAGGACTCCAATGGATAGAGTATATTTGTACACTGGCATTTACTTTTGCTGCAAACATATCCATGAAAGTGGTGGAGTATTTGTTGTTGTTGTTATGTGCCGTGGAGTCGGTTTCGACTCATAGAGACCCTGTACAGGGTTTCCAAGGCTGCAAATCTTTATGGGAGCAGAAAGCCTCATCTTTCTCCTGCGGAACAGCTGGTAGTTTCCAGGTTTGCAGCCCGATTCATAACCACTCGTAGTGGTTACGAATCGGGCTGCGAACCTTAAGGTCAGCGGTTCGAAACTACCAGCCGCTCCGCGGGAGAAAGATGAGGCTTTCTACTCCTGTAAAGATTTACACCCTCGGAAACCCTGTACAGGGTCGCTATGGGTCGGAACCGACTCGACGGCACTTAACAACAACAACAGCAATGCTACCAGAGCTCCTTAACAATATTATGAAAACTTCTTAGACATTAGCAATATTATTAAAAAAATTTTTTTTTCAAATGTAGGTAGGACAAAAGAGCATAGGCTACATAAAGAGTGAACAAAACAACTGTCAAAATAAAAACAAAAAGATATTCAGAATGCTACTATAAATAAGAACAAAATAATCATAGAAAAATTAGCAAAATTTATGAATTGGACTCCATTTTTATGTTAGTAAACATTAAAATTTTTATGTTACTAAGCATAAAAATTATTCCACCTCCTGAGTAATCAGAAGCATGGAAAATAAAGTTTATTAGCTATATCATTCTATTTCCACTAAAATAGAAAAAAAAATTTGTAATTGAAACCCTATACTGTTGTTATGTGCCGTGGAGTCGGTTCCGACTCACAGCGACCTTGTACAGGGTTTCCGAGGCTGTAAATCTTTCCCGCAACAGAAAGCCTCCTCTTTTTCCTGCGGAACAGCTGGTAGTTTCAAACTGCTGACCTTGAGGCTTGCAGCCCAATTCGTAACCACTACGCTACCAGAGCTCCTTTGAAACCCTATACAGGGTCACTTATGGGTCAGAATCGACTCGACAGCACTTAACAATGACAACAACAATTATTGGCCAAAGTGTGAATAAAATTTCAAACAATTGGCTTAGGTGTTTTGGTCATATTTATCAAAGTTGATACTTTACATAACATTTTGAATAAAATTTCACTTCCAGGAAACTAGTTGGAAATACATTGATATGGAAAGATGTATGCACATAGATGCTTATAGCAGCCCTGTTTGTAATGGAAAAAGTGGGGAAAACCTAAGTGCACATTAATAGGGGAAAGTTTAATAAAATGGAACAAGAAAGTCTTCTGCCATTCAAAGGAATACAGGATAAAGAATACAGGATATGTTGTTATTGTTAGGTGCTGTGGAGTCATTTCCGACTCACAGTCATCTTATATACAACAGAAGGAAACACTGCCTTGTCCTGCACCATCCTCAGCCTTTCCTGTGTCTGAGCCCTTTGTTGCCCCGACTTATCAATTCATCTCTTTGAGGGTCTTCCTCTTCATCAAGCATTATGTCTTTCTCCAGGGACTAGTTCCTCCTGGCAACATGTCCAAAGTACATGAGATGTCTCCACATCCTTGCACAGAATATGTAGACAGAAAAAAAGCTACAAGGAAAAAAGAACTGAAAACATCAAATTGTAGAACAGTAGTTCCTATGGTACCAATTATATTTAAGAAATTCAATCAAGTATGCTCATATGGGTACTATGCTTGAATTCACCTAATTCTCACGAAGGCTCCACACCAAAACTGATAAATGATTTAATATCTGTGAAGCTTTAAGACGATGTTATGAGTGGGCTATTTTTGTATTTTTATGACACACATTTTAATTACTTATGTAATTTAAAAGTAAAAAATGTGTTACTTAGTAACACTTTCTGCCATTTATTATTATCTCTCCATCCCGAGTACAACACGGGGCCTAGGACCTAAAGGACAGGTGGTAAATAAAGGTAAGAGGGACCCGACCTCTCAAACCTATCCTTCAGCGCCCAAGGTGTGGCCCTAAGGGCACAAGTTGCTGTTGTGCCAAGTCTGTTCCGACTCACAGCGAGCCTGTATAGGATTTCTAAGAAGCGGCTGGTGAGCCTGTAAGCTTGAACCACATACTGTGGTTGAAACTGACCTTGCGGTCTGGTACTTCAATCCCACAACAGAATATACCTATCATAAGTCTAGGTAATTCCCTTCACTTCCACACTAGGGACAAAACAGTGCGCAAGCATAACGAAGAGGGACGCACCAATTAGACGCTCCGCCCCCGCAAACGTAAGACGTCATCGCGCATCATCGCGCACTATTTGACGTTTCTGTGACCCCGCCTTCCGGAAGGAAGTCACGGTGGGCGACTATGGCGACTGTCACGGAGCAGTGGGTATTGGTGGAAATGGTACAGGCGCTCTACGAGGTGAGCTTCGCGGTTTGAGCTACCCGCGACTATGCATGTTCCTGGGAAGGATGAGGTGATTCGTCTGAGTCTGAAGTCTCGGTGGGGCTGGCTCCGTCACTCCCGGGCTTTTGGTTTCTCTTTGTAGAAGGGCTCCTGGGCGAATGTAGTAAAGGACGGGCAGGCACCGAGACCTGCGCCGCTAGGAAGAGTCTGCTATAGTTGTCGGGCTGTTAACCTCAAGGTCAGCAGTTCGAAACTACCAGCCGTTCCGTGGGAGACCTATGAGGCGTTCTGCTCCGGTAAAGATTTACAGCCTCGGAACCGACTCCACATCACATCACTACCACAAGGGCTTATAGTGCTGATAAGGGAAAGAATTGTAATAAATTGATGTTTGTTTTTGTTGGGGGTGGATTTACTTAGGATTTACAAATATGAAATAGTCTTTCATATACGTACCGTTTTCTATTAAAAATTTTTAAAGCTTAAGTAGGTTTTCAAAGGAAAAGTAGTTCAGACTTTTAAAAAATCTAGGTATTTCAGGTTTGTAAATTAATATGAAATAAAAACGTTAGTCTTGAGTTAAGCACTGGACTGTTAACCTCAAAGTTGGCGGTTCAAGTCCACCAGACTTTCCTTGGAAACACTACACAGGGTCGCTATGAGTCGGAACTGACCCATCGACGTGTAACAACAACAAAAACCAATATGGGAGCGCGGTGACTTTATATGGTAAGCACTGGACTGCGAACCACAAGGTCCGCCGTTTGAGCCCGCCAGCTGGTCTACGGGAGAAAGATGAGATTTTCTGCTCCCCTAAACAGTTACAGCCTTGAAAACCCTATACAGGGTCTTTATGAGTCAGAACCTTCTCCACTGCACTGACCACCACCACCCATAAATATCTGAGCTATTCATTACGGTAGCCACTGACCACACATGTCTCTTGTTACTAAGTTCCCAAGTTGATTCCGACTCATACCAGCCCTGTATTGTTGTTGTTGTTAAGTGCCATTGAGTCGATTCCGACCCATAGCGACCCTGTATAGTGTTTCCAAGGAGCAGCTGGTGAGCTTGAACCACTGACTTTGCAGTTCAAACGACTTTGCAGTCTGACGCATTAGCCCACAGTGCCATACCAGGACCCTGTATAGGGTTTGCAAAAATGGCTGGTGGATTTGAACCACCGACCTTGCAGTTCAAATTGACCTTATGGTCCAATACTTTATCCTGTAGCACCACACCAAGACTTCATATATGCATGTTAGACACTTGAAATGTGATTGATGCAACTGAGGAATGAATTTTCAATTTTATTTAAAGGTACATTTTAATAGCAACTTGTGACAACTGGTGGCCATGATATGGACAGTACAAGTCTAGACCTTAGGGATAGTGTAGTGAAAAGTGCTTTTAAGTTTTATACCGCTTTAAAATTATTTCAGAGTCCTGGTGTGGTGCTGTGGGTTAATGCGCCAGACTGCGAGATTGGTGCTTCAAGCTCACCAGTGGCTCCTCAGAAACGTTATATAGGGTCGCTATGGGTTGGAACCGACTCTACAGCACTTAACAAAGAGCATTTCACTTTTTTTTGTAAAGTAATTTTGCTGCTAACTGGCAGGAATAATAATGATGACCTCCATTACAAGAACTTTTTATTGGAAAACAGTTAAGAGAGCAGGATCACCCCTAGCTTTACATACTGTTCAAGTGATGTTCAAAGTAGGTCAATTATGTTGCTGTTGTGTCGTTTCCGACTCATAGCAACCCTTTGTAAGGTTTCCAAGGAGCAGCTGGAGGATTTGAACTGTTAACCTTGTGGTTTACAGCCCAGTGCTGATCCTACAATGCCACACCAGGAGCCCTATTGTGTTGTTAAGTGCCATAGAATTGGTTCCAACTGGTAGTATAGGGTTCCCAAAGAGTCCTATGTTGTTGTTGTTATGTGCTGTGGAGTCAGTTTCAACTCAAAGTGACCCTGTACAGGGTTTCCGAGGCTGTATATCTTTACAGGAGCAGAAAGCCTCATCTTTCTACCGTGGAACAGCTGGTACTTTCGAACTGCTGACCTTGTGTTTCACAGCCTGATTCATAACCACTACACTACCAGAGCTCCCTAAGAGTCCTATAGTAACACTGATACTGAGTGGTTTGTTTTTTTTTTAGATTTTTCTAATCACTTAATGTATTGTTTGCTCACTTTTTGAAGCCTAATTTATGATAACAGTGAAATTAACTGAGAGTGAGACTTGGAGAAGTCCTTCTGTATGTAACATTTCCTGGAGAGTAAAAGGAGCAGCACTGGTAGTTTTTAATAACTTACTAAACTCCTAGTCTCTCAAGGAGCCCTGTTAGCATTGTGGGTTATGAGTTGAGTTGCTAACTGCAAGGTCAGCAGTTTGAATCTGAGAGCTGGTCCAAGAGAAAAAGAAAGGCTTTCTGCTTCCACAAAAAATTCGCAACCTCGAAAACCCTATCCAGGGTCGCTCTGATGGCACACAGCACCAGTAGCGGCAGTAGTGTCTCAGCCTTTCTGTGGATGATTTCTTTGTGGAGTGGAATGCTTAATTAGTGACTTTGACAGACAGGTGCTTGATAGCATCTCAATTTTTAAGAAAATTAAAAGGATTTTTAAACCAGAGTCCTTATTCCTAAGTGAATTACATTCAAAGGGATTAGGCACAACTCATATTAAAGAGCTTTCTGGTTTTGTTCTCAATTTCTATGTCATTTTTATGGTGACACAGTGGGTTAGGTGCCAGGCTGCTAACCATAGTCAGCAGTTCATACCCACTAGCCGGCTCCATAGGAGAAAGATGAGCATGGCTGCTTCTGTAAAAAATACAGTCCTAGAAACTCGATGGAGCTGTTCTGCTCTGTCCTGTGGGGTCGATATGGATCAGAATAGACTCGGATAGCAGAGTTTTTGTTTTTATGTGCCACAGCACAGTATACTCAAAAAAGAATAACTGTATACATGTGCATGCATGCATGTGAATGTATATGACATATGTATGAATTTTTATATTATTTGTGCATAGACTTGAAAGTTTACATAAAAATTTGTCAGCAGGTTTCATGTCTTCAAATTCTGGATTTCTTTTTTAACTATGATAAAATGTCATCATTTTCTTTCTTTTTAGTGCTTGAAAATAATTTGTACTTAAATTTCTAAATATTTCTTGAAATGGTTTTTCAGTGACAACCCATGGGGTAGTTATTGTGTGCCATCGAGTCAATTCGAACTCATAGTGGCCCTCTGTAAGGATTTCGAGGCTGTAAATCTTTGTGAGAGCAGAAAGTTTTCGTCTTTTTGCCATGGAGTAACTGGCCAATTCAAACTGATGACCTGTGGTTAGCAGTCCACTGTGTAACCACTATGCTACCAGAGCTCTTCCATTAGAATAGAGTACCCGTTAACTGAATTTTTATCTGAATGATCAGAAGGATCACTTATTGGGAATTTGTGTCAGATTTCCTGGGGAAGAAAACTTATTTTTATTCCTAAAAGATTTTAAAATGGCAATGTTAGAGGCTTCTCTTACATAGGAGAAGTTACGTACTGTTAAAATTCTGAGTAAAAATCCAAAAAACTTTGAGAAAGAGTATATAGTAAGAGTAGGCTAAAGGAGGCAATTTATACAGATGCATTGAATTGTATGTACAGATTTTGGAAATGTTTATTTCATTTCTTGTATTCATTTTGGTTTGGGCTCATTCTTAGGCTCCTGCTTACCATCTTATTTTGGAAGGAATTCTAATACTCTGGATAATTAGACTGCTTTTCTCTAAAACTTACAAATTACAAGAACGATCGGATCTTACAGTCAAGGTAAGTAGTCAAGTTTCTATTTAATATGTGATTATAGTTGCTTGTTTTTCCAAAAAGACTATATGCTTTATAATGTTTTTGGTGACATGAGGAAATCAAGGGAAGTAAGCTTTGAGAGTAGACAAAATAAAGTGAAACCAGAGATAAAGTAAATACCCAAATGAATGCCATTACTTTAGTCCTGTGTACTTTGCTGTTGTTTCTAGGTGCCATCAAATTGATACCAACTTACAGCAACCCTATGCATAACAGAACAAAACACTTCCCGGTCCTGCAACAACCTCAGAATTGTTGCTACATTTGAAGCCATTGCTGCTACTACTGTGCCAGTCCATTTCGTTGGGGGTTCTTCCTCTTTTTCTCCAACCCTTCACCTTACCAAATATGATATCCTTCTCCAGGGACTGATCCCTCCTGACAATAAGTCCAAAGTATGAGAGACGAAGTTTGGCCATCCTGGCTTCCAAGGAGCATTCTGGCTATACTTCTTCCAACACAGATTGTTTTATTATTTTGGCATTCCATGGTACTTTTAATATTCTCCCTCAACATATAGCTCAAATTCATCAGTTCGTCTATGGTCTTCCTTATTCACTGTCCAACTTTCACATGCATATGAAATTACTGAAAATACCATGGCTTGGTCAGACGCACCTTAGTCCTCAAACTGACATCTTTGCTCTTGAATACTTTAAAGAGGTCTTGTTCAGCAGATTTGCCTAATACGTTGTTACATTTCTTGACTGCTGCTTCACTTGTGATCCTAGTAAAATGAAGTCTGACAGCTTTAATCTTTTCTCCTTTTATATGGATGTTATTAATTGGTCCAGTGGTGAGGATTTTTGTTTTCTTTACATTGAGGTATAACCCATACCAAAGGCTGTGATCTTTTATCTTCAACAGTAAGTCCTCTTAGCTTTCAGCAAGCAAGGTTGTATCACAGGTTGTTAATGAGCCTTCTTCCAATTCTGATGTCAAATTATTCTTCATATAATCGAGCTTCTCAAATTATTTGCACAGCATACAGATGAAGTATGGTGAAAGAATACAACCCTGGCACACTTTTCCTAATTTTAAACCATTCAGTGTCCCCTTGTTCTATTAGAACAAGTGCCTCTTGATCTATGTACAGGTTCCTCATGAGCACAATTCAGTGTTCCAGAATATTCATGTTGTCCATAGCTTGCCATGATCCATACAGTCTTTACTAGGGGTAAATAGTACTTTGGTAGGGGTAAATAGCATGAGCAACATCTGGATTTAGAATTCCAGTGTGTACGATTATGTGAGGTACTCTGAAAAAGCACAGCTTTTTGTGGGGCTATAGGATAAGCACTTAACCTCAAGGTTGGTTTGAACAGCAAGGTTCAAACTCACCAGTTACTACTCGGAATCACCCTATACAGGGTCTCTATGAGTCGGAACCACCTCTATGGCACTTAACAACAATATTTCTTATGTAAGTCTGAGGGAACCTGTTCCTTGAGACTTCATAAAGGAGATTTGAATATTGATTGGTGTGCTCTTAGGAAGTGAAGTGGCTAGTGGATCTTTGGAAGTGTCTGCATGGAATCTTTTACTATGACAGAGCTTCCCTGGCTCACTCAGGTTAGGAATGCTTAATCCTGGCCATTAACTGCCCCAGGTATAGGAGGGAGGAACAATGTTGACTTGTTTGTTGTCTGTCGCTTAGATTGTTTACTTAAATTCAGTCCCCATATCTTTGTGGCAGAATCCTAATGAAGGTAGAGACTGAATAAGATGTTTTTACATAAAAACCTCTAAAATTTTGGGACACAAGGCAACACTGAGTGTGACACAAAAAATGGAGCACTGTTACTTTATTTCCTGAAGTATTTACAGGAGGAAGTGAATGGGAACATAGTTGTGTCCAGAATTTCATTAACCACTGCTATTCTTGATCATTAATATTAATCATTAGATAGTTGGACATGTCACCTTGTGGGACTATATTAATGGTAATTATTAAATAAAATGGTTGTTAGGGCAAATAAATTTTGGAAATCCAGATATATGAATTTCTTATACCCATGGACATTTGACTCTCTGGAAGAATGCCTTAAATTTGGCCATAATTTTTTTTTTTTTTTTTTTTTTCAATACATATCTTGTCTTTACTTTCTTTCATCTGCATTTCGGAACTTGTGAATGGTTATGTGGCCATACAGATTTTTTCTTTGCGTAGCTTTTTAAGGAATTGATCATTCCTAGCCCTGGTATAGCACTGTAGAATAAGTCCTGAACTACTAACCAAAAGGTTGAAAGTAAAAACCCACCAAACTCTACAGAGTTGCTATGAGTTAAAACTTGCTCAACGGCACTTAGCAACAGTAACAACAATACTGTTAGTTTGAGTTTGAATATATCATTCCACACTTAAAATTTTTTAAAGGGATGATTTGTTGTTGTTAAAGTGCCGTCGAGTCAATTCTGACCTACAGCGGCCCTGTATAAGGTTTCCATGGAGCAGCTGATGAGCTTGAACCACCGACCTTGCAGTACAAACAACTCTGCACTCTGATGCATTAGCACACAGTGCCACACCAGGAATGCCTAAACATAATTTTAGAGTACTTTCTGATTTAGTTAGATTTACTAATTACTGACATATAACTATAAAAGCTGTGGAAGGAAAACAACCCAAATATCTGAGTATTTTTAAAGTTTAACTTTGTTCCAACATAGAAAACATGCCCTTCTCAGTTTTATAGGTCCATAGTGTCTCCTGAGTGTCAGTGAATCTTCAGTTGATTTTAACGTCTTTCTTCACAGTAGCTAGTATACATTATTGTTCCCCTTTCTTTCTATGGACTCCTGGTTTTCTTCTTAGACTTATTGATAGAAGCTGATAGGGAATTTTTTGTCTGATTTATTCAGCAAACATTTTTGAGTGCTCAAGAACAGGTGGATAGGTTCTTGGCACATAAGCATTTAACAAAAGTATTGAACTAGAACTCTAAGGAGTGATGAGATCTGAAAGGTAAGACTTGCTATGACTGTCATGTTAATTTACTTATGTCATCTCACCCTATATTTTCAGGTTTTTTCTCTGCTTTAAGTAAGAACAAAAAAAAAAAAACAAACTCAGATACTTGTAATGCATAAAATAAAAATAAAAGGAAAGAAATGTAGACTTTTCATTAGAAATTTTATAAAAGCTGAAATCCATTGCAATAATTATTGTAAAACTGTCTTTCTGTCTTCCACTGCTTCTGAATCACTACAGATGTCTTAAAGAAACAGTTTTGGGATCTGGTTGATAAGTAGTTTCTGTAAGTACTTGCAGAGCACTGGTGGCGCTATAAGATAAGCACTGAGCTGCAGTTAGCTAACTGTAAGGTTGGCAGCTCAGATCTACCAACCACTCTGAGGGAGAAAGATGGGGCTTTCTGCTCCCGTAAGGATTTTCAGCCTCAGAAATCCTGTATAGGGTCACTTTGAGTTGGAGTCAACTCAGTGGCAGTGGTTTTGGTATGTATGATCTGTAAGGCCTTAAAGTGTGATGTGCTTATAATAACTGAGAACAGAGGCTGAGCTCACTGACCTGAAGCCATGCTGCTTACCCCTGTGGTTCAGGCTTTCTGTTTTCACTCAGTAGTAGTTACATGTCCTGCTCCTCACATTAAAAAATCCTGAGCCTAGAAACAACATTTTCTTCAACTTTCAGGTCATTTACAAAACTACATGGACGAAAACACTCTTTAGCTTGTTATAAGAAAAGAGTGAGAGTGTTCGTTTACAGAACTCAATACTGATTCTATTCCTTTTTAACCATGATACCCAGACAAAGTGTTCCTAGTGGTATCTTCAACATGGTTCCACTACCATAAACCATTTAGATCTTTACTGGATCTTATACAAAGTGACTTACTCTGCTGCATATTAACTCTTCCTTGTCTCCTGTAGGAGAAAGAAGAATTGATTGAAGAGTGGCAGCCAGAACCTCTTGTTCCTCCTGTCTCTAAAGACCACCCTGCTCTGAACTACAACATCGTTTCAGGGTAAACTGATTTTGATGTTCAAAGGACTTGTATTTGGTTTTTTTGTAGGTATATTCACCAAAGTACATAGTGGTTCATATACTGGTAGTGGTGGTGGTTATGTGTCATGTAGTCAGTTTGACTCATAGTGACCTGCATAGGGTTTCCAAGGCTGTAAATCATTACGGGAGCAGAAAACCTCATCTTCTCCCACAGAGCAGCCAGTAGATTCAAACTACTGACCTTATGGTTCACAGTCCAGCTCGTAATCCGCTATGCTACCAGAGCCCCTTCACTTCATATGGTACTCCTTTTTAATTGAAATAAAACATTTAGAAATTTTGGGAGGTCAGAAATTAACTGCTTTAGTTCTTAATGATACAATTTTTTTTTTTTTAAGCCCATAATTTGGGAGTCCTTGTGTGGTGCTATAGAATAAGCATTGGACCAGAAGATAGATTTGAACTGCAAGATTGATGGTTTTGAACCATCAGTTGTATCCTACAGCACCATACCAGGACTCCATAATATATCGTGTTAAGTGCCTTCAAGTTGGTTCTAACTCATAGTGATCCTATATAGGGTTTCTTAGGCTGTGCATGTTTGTGAGAGCAGAAAGCCTCATCTTTCTTCCAATACTGTGTCTTTGTTGTTGTTCTTAAGTGCCATCAAGTTGGTTCCGACCTGTAGTGAGCCTGTATAGATTTTCCAAGGAGCAGTTGGTGAGCTTGAGCTGCCAATCTTGCAGATCAAATTACTTTGCAGTCTAGCCCATAAACCCACAGGACCACATCAGGACTCCAATAATGTGTCTGTTGTTGTTAAGTGCTGTTGAGTTGGTTCCAACTTATAGCGACCCCGTATAGGGTTTCTAATGCTGCAAATCTTTATGGGAACAGAAAGCCTCATCTATCTCCCATGGAACGGCTGGTAATTTTGAACTGATGACCATGAGATTAGCAGCCCAACTCGTAACCACTACATTACCAGAGCTCCTAAATAATGTGTCTGTTGTTAGGTGCCATTGAATTGATACTGACTCATAGTGACCTTATGCTCAGCAGAACAAAACACTGCCTGATCCTGGGCCAACGTCACTACTGTTGCCATGCTTGAGTCCATCAATGCTGCCACTTGGCTAATCCATCTCATTGGGGGTCTTCCTCTTTTTCTCTGACTCTCTACCTTACCAAATATGATATCCTTCTCCAGCAGTTGTTTCCTCCAGACAATATGTCTGAAGTATGAGAGACGGAGTTTGGCCATCTTGGCCTCAAAGGAGCACTCTGGCTGCACTTCTTCCAAAACGGATCTATTAGTTCTTTGGCAGCCATGGCACTTTCAGTTTTCTCCAACACCGTAACACAAATGCATCAATTCTTCTATGGTCTTCCTTATTCACTGTCCAGCTTTCATCTGCATATGAATACCATGGCTTGGGTTAGGCACACCTTAGTCCTCAAGCTGACATCTTTGCTCTTCAATACTTGAAAAAGGTTTTGTGCAGCAGATTTGCCTAATGCAATAAGTTGTGTGATTTCTTGACTGCTGCTTCTGTGAGTGTTGATATTTGATCCAAGAAGAATGAAGTCCTTGACAACTTCAGTCTGTTCTCCATTGATAAGAATGTTGTTTATTGGTCCAGTGGTGAGGATTTTTGTTTGCTTTACATTGAGATGTAATCCCTACCGAAAGCTTTGCTCTTTGATTTTCATCAGTAAATGTTTTAAGTCCTCTTCACTTTCAGCAAGCAAGGTTGTATCATCTGCATATCGCAGGATGTTAATGAGTATTCCTCCAATCCTGATGCCACGTTTTCCTTCATATAACCCAGATTCTCGAAATATTTGCTCAGCATACAGGTTGAATAAGTATGGTGAAAGAATGCAACCTTGTCTCACACCTTTCTTAATTTTCAACCATTCAGTGTTCCCATGTTCTGTTCGAACAACTGCCACTTTGTCCACGTACAGATTCCTTGTTGTTGTTAAGTGCCGTCGAGTCGGTTCTGACCCATAGCGACCCTGTACAGGGTTTCCGAGGGTGTAAATCTTTACGGGATTAGAAAGCATCATCTTTCTCCCGCGGAGCGACTGGTAGTTTCGAACCACTGACCTTAAGGTTCGCAGTTCGATTCATAACCACTATGCTCCTCATTAGTACAAATAATTGTTCTGGAATACTCATACTTTGCAATGTTGTCCATAGCTGTCATGATCCACATAATTGAAAGCCTTTGCGCAGTCAATAAAGCACAGGTAAACATCTTTCTGATTTTCTCTGCTCTCAGCCAAGATCCATCGGACATCAGCAATGATATCCCTCTTTCCATGGCCTCTACTGAATCCGGCTTGAACCTCTGGAAGTTCTCTGTCTATGTATGTTTGCAGCCATTTCTGTATTACTTTTAGCAAAACTTTACTCGCATGGGATATCAAAGAGATTGTCTGATGATTTCTGCATTCCGTTCGTTGGGTCACCTCTCTTTGGAGTGGGCACAAATATGGATCTCTTCCAATCAGTCGGCCAGATAGTTGTCTTCCTAATTTCTTGGCAGAGATGAGTGAGTACCTCCTGTGTCGCTTCACTTTCTTGAAAGAGTTCAATTTTTATTCCATCAGTTCCTGGTGCATTGTTCTATGCCAATTCCATCAATGCACCTTGGACTTCCTCATTCACTATCTTTGGCTCTTGATCATATGCTACCTCTTGAAATGGTTGAACATTAACCATTTCTTTTTGGTACAGTGACTGTATTTCTTTATCTTCTCTTGATGCTTTCTGCATCATTCAGTAATTTTCCCAGAGAATCTTTCAATAACGAAAGTTGAGGCTTGAATTTTTTTTTCAGGTCCCCCAGCTTGAGAAATGCTGAGAGTGTTCTTCCTTTTTGATTTTCTGACTCCAGATCTTTGCACAAACTTTATTGTAATATTTGGCTTTATCTTCTCAAGCTGATCTTTGTAATGTTCTGTTCAGCTCTTGGACCTCCTCATTTCTTCCATTTGCTTTAACATCTCTACACTGGAGAGCAAGTTTCAGTGTCTCTTCTGACATCCATATTGACCTTTTTCTCCTTTCTTGTCTTCTCAGTGACTTTTTGCTTTCTTCCTGTATGATGTTCTTGATGTCATCCCACAACTCTTCTGGTCTTCAGTCTTTTAGTGTTTAATGTGTCAAATCTGTTCTTCAGGTGATCCCTAAATTCAGGTGGGATGTATTCAAGGTCATATTTTAGCTCTCGTGGACTTGTTTCATTTTCTTCAGCTTCAGTTTGAATTTGCCTATGAGTAATTGATGATCTGTTCCACAGTCTGCCTCTGGCCTTCTTTCAACTGATGATACAGTGTTTTTCCATCATCTCTTTCCGCAGATGTAGTCAGTTTGATTTCTATGTATTCCATCTGGTGAGGTCCATGTATATAGTCATCTCTTATGCTGTCTAAAGAAGGTAGTTGAAATTTACAAATCATTGGTTTTGCAGAATTCTATCGTGTGTTCTCCAGCATCATTTCTATCACCAAGGCCATATTACTACTGATCTTTGCTCCCAACCTTTGCATTCCAATCTCTAGTAATGATTAACACATCTTGATTGCATATTTGATCAATTTCAGATTGAAGAAGTTGATAGGAATTCTTCTATTTCATCCTCACTGGCTTTCGTGGTTGGTGCGTAAATTTGAATAATAGTGGTATTAACTGATCTTCCTTGTAGGTGCATGGATAGTCTATCACAGACAGCATTGTACCTCAAGACTGATCTGGATATGTTATTTTTGACAATGAATGCAACACCATTCCTCTTCAATTTGTCATTCCTGGCATAGTAAACCATGTGGTTGTGAGATTCAAAATGGCCAATACCAGTCCATTTCAGCTCACTAATGCCTAAGATATCGATGTTGATGCGTTCTATTTTATTTTTGACAACTTTCAATTTTCTCAGCTTCATATTTCATACATTCCATGGTCTGATTTTCAGTGGATGTTTATAGCTGACTCTCTTCATTTTGAGTTGTGCCCATCAGCAAATGAAGATCCGCAGGCTTTTCTCCCATGGGCTTTACTCCATTTGTGTCATCACAGTCACTTCTGCTCTGAGGAGGCAACTCTTCCCCAGTATCATTTTGAGTGCCTTCTAACCTGAGGGCTCATTTTCCAAAACTATATCTGACATTGTTTCTCTGCTATTCATAAGGTTTTCAGTGACTAAATAGTCGGAAGTAGTTTGTCATTCCTTCTTCCTAGTTTGTCTTCGTCTGGAAGCTCATCTGAATCCTGTCCACCATGAGTGACACTGCTGGTATTTAAAATACCGGTGGCATAGCTTTCAGAATCACAGCAACTCACAAACCACCACAGTAGGACAAACTGACATAATGTGTCTAGAGATAGATTATTTAATACCTACATTAAGACATACAACCTTGGAAACCCTATACAGGGTGCTATGAGTTGGAACCAATTTCACACCACCACCATCACCACATTAATATGATTCATGAAATGAACCAATATTGTATGGTTACATTTCCTTTCTTCTATATTTTAATATACAATTTTATGTATTTTTGTTGTTGTTGGGAATATGCACAACAAAACACACACTGATTCAAGTTTCTACAAGCGTAATTTAGTGAGATTGATTATATTTTTTGAGTTGTGTCACCATTCTCACCCTCCTTCTGAGTTGTTCCTCCTCCATTATGTAAATTCATTGCCATCTAAGGTTCCTATCTAATCCTTAAAGTTACTGTTGTCAATTTGATTCCATAATGATAAATAAGTATTAAAAGAGCACAATGCTCACAGCAGATATTTTTTACTAGTTAGGCTAACCTGTTGTTTGGAGTACTGGTGTGGCGCTGTGTGTTAATGCGCCAGACTGCAAAGCCATTTGAACTGCAAGGTCACCAGCTGCTCCTCGGAAACCCTAGACAGGGTCGCTATGGGTCAGAATTGACTCGATGGCACTTAACAACAACAACATTGTTTGGTTTTAAGATTTCAGGGGATATTTTTGGTTTAAGGTTTAAAAATTACTTCAAAGCAATAGTGTCAGGGTCTCATACAACTTTCTTGGCTCCACAAAGTCTAGAGTTCATGAGAATTTGAAATTTGCTCTGCATTTTCCCCCTTTTGATCAGGATTCATCTGTGAAGTTTTTGATCAAAATGTTTAGTAATAGTAATCTGGAACCGTTCAGCTTTCTGATGTTACATAAAGTTATTCAGTTGTTTATGGAGACAGTTAGCCACATACTCCATTTCCTCTTATTTCTGACTCCTCCTTCCTCTGTTCTAAGTGAATATAGCCTAGTTATTGTACCGTGGAAAGGAGCGCCGGTAGCATAATAGTTACGAGTCAGGCTACTAACATCAAGGTTAGCGGTTCGAAACTACCAGCTGTTCTGCAGGAGAAAGATGAGACTTTCTGCTCCCGTAAAGATTTACATCCTCGGAAACCCTATACAGGATCCCTGTGAGTCGGAACCAACTCCACAGCACACCACCATTGTGCACTGGATGACCACTTGGAAGAGTTTAAGACCCCAGGCAGTATGCCTTAAACTAGGAAGTAGAGGCACTAAACATGCTATTAGGCTAATTAACTGGTATTTCTCATGAAACCATAACCCTAAACCTCTATACCAAGAAACGAAATCCCTTTAGGCTTTTAATTATATATCATGGCCCTCAGCAGTTGCTTTTTTTTTTTTAAATGTTGTTGTCATAAAATACGTCACGCAGATTTTGCCAATTCAACGTTTTACAGATGTGTAGCTTATTGACAGCAATTACAATAATCAGCTGTGTAATCCTACACTTAACTAAATAACATTATTCCATCACTGTTAACCTTCCTTTCCCACTTCTTCCCACTCCTGGTAATGACTAATAAACTTTACTCTTTGTTCATTTGCCTTTCTTATCCTTTTATATTAATGAAGACATTATAGATTTGCCCTTTTATAATTAATTGGCTTACTTCACTCAGCATGATGTCTTCTAGCTCTATCCATATTATAGCATGTTTCTTTTCTGATAGAATAGTATCTCATTGGATACATGCTCCACATTTTGTTTATCCATACATGTGTTAATAGGCGTTTACGTTGTTTCCACCTTTTCTCTATTGTGAATACTGTGCCATTCACATTGGTGTTCAAGTCTGAGAGACTCTGCTTTCAAGTCTTTTGGGTGTTTACCTGGAAGTGGAGTTGCTGAGTCATATTATAGTCTACACATAGCTTTAGTTTTTTGAGAATCCACCACCGTTCCTGGGAAAAATTCCATTATCTTTTTCTTTTTTCACAATTTTCTTTTTTTTTTAAGTTTTATTGTGAGGTTTACATGGGAGAACATCAGCTTTACAGTCATCTTATCATATTTTGTTTCATTGCAATAATTACAATCCCCTCCATGCATCATCAAATAACCCCAAAGGATGCACCACACAGGCCCGTCCCCCTGGGCACCAGCACACAGCCCTTCTGCCTCCCTGAATCCAGTGTCCCCAGCCACTCCATCTGTCCATGTCATTATCTCTGCCTCCATCCCTGGCATTACTGCCTCTCTGGGTAGGGTCCCGTTCTCCATTCATCTCAGTTGATGGTCCCAGGGACCTCCACTCCTAGGCTGCAAAATCAATCATTCTCCTCCTTTTGTCAAAAACATTCTATCTTTATATTTCCTAGCCTCACAGTCAGTCCTGATGGCAATTATTCACTTTAGTACCGCAAGAGTCATCCCCATTTCCTTTCACCAGCCCAGTCCCAACGCACTGGAAATCATTCAGTGGTGATTCTTCCCCTGCCCCATCTGGAACTAGGCTGTCTCTTGAAAGCTTGTAAGCCAGTCAGCCAGTCACTTCTTGACTTTATAGCCCCCACCCCCACCCCACCCCGCATTTTGTGTAGCCAATGTCTATGTTGCCCTTCCCTGTCAACCCTGTGTACCGAGGGGGTGGGAATCATCCTTGCTGTAAAGATTTGTTCCCTTTTTTGAGCCACTACATCCATAAGTATAGGTAAAGTTCATTAAATTGTAGCAGGTTACTCTTTTTTTTTTCCCCCTCTTCTTTCTTCTTGTAGTCAAGTTCTGAGACTCAAGGGGGATTCATGAGCAGGCATGTGGTCTGGCTGGTGACCACATTGGTCACCGATAAGGGAAGATGGGTAAAAAACAGCGATGAAGTTGTGAGCTAAGCCCAACCACATTCAATAGACCCCCATGAACCTGGGTGGAAACCTGAATGGCCAGCAGTACGGCAAGACCTGGGGACTTCTGGGCCCAGAGGCGGTGACATGGCCACAGGGATTAGAGTGGAGAGTGAGCATCCAGCTGATAGGAAGTAAGGGGAGATGCACAAGAATACCCATACTTGCAGATAGTACCCACTTGACTTGGCTTCATGGCTGGATGGTCAGAACTCCCATTATCTTTTTTTTTTTTTTTTAAAGGTTTGTATTGTGGATTGAGTGAAACTTTACAGGGTGTATCATCAGTTTTACATTCAACAAATCTTATACCTTGTTACATTACATTGATTATAATCCCCTCCATATACCATCAGTTAATAGTATTTTTCTGTATCTACTTTAGCTTTTTAAAAAACACACAAAGAAAAATACCCACTCAGGCATATATAATAATTTACATCTTCAAAGGGCACATTCTGCAAGTCTGCTCCAGCTCTTAGTCCTTCTCTTCTTAGTCCATGAATCTAGAGTCCTCAGCCGCTCTCCCTCTACATGCCCCTATCTCTGGCGCTACTTCTCTGGATAAGGTCCCGCACTCAGCTTGTGCGTTCCTCTCTTGATGGTCCTAGATCCTCTGTTTCTGGACTGTAAGATTAACCACTCCCCTTTTTTTGTTACAAAACTTCTACCTTTACAATTGTGACAGTCACGGTTAGTCATGATAACAGTTATTCACTATTGAATCTTACAACTCTTATCCCCATCTCTTTTCACCAGACCCATCTAGACAAGATGACAGCTATTCAGTGCAGACTCTTTCTTTCCCCCGATACTCTTAAGCTAAACTCCCTCTTGAAATCTTGTAAGCCAGTCACTTCGTGCCTTTATTGCCCCCTCTTTTTAGGTAGCCAATGTCTAAGTTGCCCGTCCCTATCTATCCTGTGTACAGAGCGGATAGCATTGATAACTTGATTTGAAGACTCTTTCCCTCTCTGTTGGTATTTAGAGTAACTACCACTCTGAGCATAGATCAGGTTCACCATGAAGATGCATCATCTGTCACT